>NC_064619.1:674470791-674775791 GCF_023898315.1 Schistocerca nitens
ACAGTACTCCTGCTGGGAGCTCCTCGAGTTTGCCGATGTAATTCGCCTTTTGACGAGGCATTTGGCTACCTTAAGAGAGTCATAGTTACTCCTGCCAGTTGCAC
This sequence comes from Schistocerca nitens, assembly GCF_023898315.1. NCBI lineage: Eukaryota > Metazoa > Arthropoda > Insecta > Orthoptera > Acrididae > Schistocerca > Schistocerca nitens. The sequence goes on from NC_064619.1 coordinate 674,470,896, forward strand.
CCCGTTTCACACAGTCACATCTACAAGCTTACTCTGGCCAGTTCACCAGGAGCGATACGCCATTATTTGTTGACCTTAAGGCTTTCACAGTACTCCTTCCGGGAGCTCCTCGAGTTTGCCGTTGGAATTCGCCTGTTGACGAGGCATTTGGCTACCTTAAGAGAGTCATAGTTACTCCTGCCACTTGCTCCTCGTTTTACCACAGTCGCATCTACAAGCTTACTCTGGCCAGTTCACCAGAAGCGATACGCCATTATTTGTTGACCTTAAGACTTTCACAGTACTCCTTCCGGGAGCTCCTCGGGTTTGCCGATGTAATTCGCCTTTTGACGAGTTATTTGGCAACCCTAAGAGAGTCATAGTTACTCCTGCCACTTGCTCCCCATTTTACCACAGTCGCATCTACAAGCTTACTCTGGCCAGTTCACCAGAAGCGATACGCCATTATTTGTTGACCTTAAGTTTTTCACAGTACTCCTGCCGGGAGCTCCTCGAGTTTGCCGTTGGAATTCGCCTGTTGACGAGGCATTTGGCTACCTTAAGAGAGTCATAGTTACTCCTGCCACTTGCTCCTCGTTTTACCACAGTCGCATCTACAAGCTTACTCTGGCTAGTTCACCAGAAGCGATACGCCATTATTTGTTGATCTTAAGACTTTCACAGTACTCCTTCCGGGAGCTCCTCGAGTTTGCCGTTGGAATTCGCCTGTTGACGAGGCATTGGGCTACCTTAAGAGAGTCATAGTTACTCCTGCCACTTGCTCCTCGTTTTACCACAGTCGCATCTACAAGCTTACTCTGGCCAGTTCACCAGAAGCGATACGCCATTATTTGTTGACCTTAAGACTTTCACAGTACTCCTGCCGGGAGCTCCTCGAGTTTGCCGTTGGAATTCGCCTGTTGACGAGGCATTTGGCTACCTTAAGAGAGTCATAGTTACTCCTGCCACTTGCTCCTCGTTTTACCACAGTCGCATCTACAAGCTTACTCTGGCCAGTTCACCAGAAGCGATACGCCATTATTTGTTGACCTTAAGACTTTCACAGTACTCCTGCCGGGAGCTCCTCGAGTTTGCCGTTGGAATTCGCCTGTTGACGAGGCATTTGGCTACCTTAAGAGAGTCATAGTTACTCCTGCCACTTGCTCCCCATTTTACCACAGTCGCATCTACAAGCTTACTCTGGCCAGTTCACCAGAAGCGATACGCCATTATTTGTTGACCTTAAGACTTTCACAGTACTCCTGCCGGGAGCTCCTCGAGTTTGCCGTTGGAATTCGCCTGTTGACGAGGCATTTGGCTACCTTAAGAGAGTCATAGTTACTCCTGCCACTTGCTCCCCATTTTACCCCAGTCACATCTACAAGCTTACTCTGGCTAGTTCACCAGAAGCGATACGCCATTATTTATTGACCTTAAGGCTTTCACAGTACTCCTTCCGGGAGCTCCTCGAGTTTGCCGTTGGAATTCGCCTGTTGACGAGGCATTTGGCTACCTTAAGAGAGTCATAGTTACTCCTGCCACTTGCTCCTCGTTTTACCACAGTCGCATCTACAAGCTTACTCTGGCCAGTTCACCAGAAGCGATACGCCATTATTTGTTGACCTTAAGACTTTCACAGTACTCCTGCCGGGAGCTCCTCGAGTTTGCCGTTGGAATTCGCCTGTTGACGAGGCATTTGGCTACCTTAAGAGAGTCATAGTTACTCCTGCCAGTTGCACCCCGTTTCACACAGTCACATCTACAAGCTTACTCTGGCCAGTTCACCAGAAGCGATACGCCATTATTTGTTGACCTTAAGACTTTCACAGTACTCCTTCCGGGAGCTCCTCGGGTTTGCCGATGTAATTCGCCTTTTGACGAATCATTTTGCAACCCTAAGAGAGTCATAGTTACTCCTGCCACTTGCTCCCCATTTTACCACAGTCACATCTACAAGCTTACTCTCGCTAGTTCACCAGAAGCGATACGCCATTATTTGTTGACCTTAAGGCTTTCACAGTATTCCTTCCGGGAGTTCCTCGAGTTTGCCGTTGGAATTCGCCTGTTGACGAGGCATTTGGCTACCTTAAGAGAGTCATAGTTACTCCTGCCACTTGCTCCTCGTATACCACAGTCGCATCTACAAGCTTACTCTGGCCAGTTCACCAGAAGCGATACGCCATTATTTGTTGATCTTAAGACTTTCACAGTACTCCTGCCGGGAGCTCCTCGAGTTTGCCGTTGGAATTCGCCTGTTGACGAGGCATTTGGCTACCTTAAGAGAGTCATAGTTACTCCTGCCACTTGCTCCCCATTTTACCACAGTCGCATCTACAAGCTTACTCTGGCCAGTTCACCAGAAGCGATACGCCATTATTTGTTGACCTTAAGACTTTCACAGTACTCCTGCCGGGAGCTCCTCGAGTTTGCCGTTGGAATTCGCCTGTTGACGAGGCATTTGGCTACCTTAAGAGAGTCATAGTTACTCCTGCCACTTGCTCCCCATTTTACCACAGTCACATCTACAAGCTTACTCTGGCTAGTTCACCAGAAGCGATACGCCATTATTTATTGACCTTAAGGCTTTCACAGTACTCCTTCCGGGAGCTCCTCGAGTTTGCCGTTGGAATTCGCCTGTTGACGAGGCATTTGGCTACCTTAAGAGAGTCATAGTTACTCCTGCCACTTGCTCCTCGTTTTACCACAGTCGCATCTACAAGCTTACTCTGGCCAGTTCACCAGAAGCGATACGCCATTATTTGTTGATCTTAAGACTTTCACAGTACTCCTTCCGGGAGCTCCTCGAGTTTGCCGTTGGAATTCGCCTGTTGACGAGGCATTTGGCTACCTTAAGAGAGTCATATTTACTCCTGCCACTTGCTCCTCGTTTTACCACAGTCGCATCTACAAGCTTACTCTGGCCAGTTCACCAGAAGCGATACGCCATTATTTGTTGACCTTAAGACTTTCACAGTACTCCTGCCGGGAGCTCCTCGAGTTTGCCGTTGGAATTCGCCTGTTGACGAGGCATTTGGCTACCTTAAGAGAGTCATAGTTACTCCTGCCACTTGCTCCTCGTTTTACCACAGTCGCATCTACAAGCTTACTCTGGCCAGTTCACCAGAAGCGAAACGCCATTATTTGTTGACCTTAAGACTTTCACAGTACTCCTGCCGGGAGCTCCTCGAGTTTGCCGTTGGAATTCGCCTGTTGACGAGGCATTTGGCTACCTTAAGAGAGTCATAGTTACTCCTGCCACTTGCTCCCCATTTTACCACAGTCACATCTACAAGCTTACTCTGGCTAGTTCACCAGAAGCGATACGCCATTATTTGTTGGCCTTAAGACTTTCACAGTACTCCTGCTGGGAGCTCCTCGAGTTTGCCGATGTAATTCGCCTTTTGACGAGGCATTTGGCTACCTTAAGAGAGTCATAGTTACTCCTGCCAGTTGCACCCCGTTTCACACAGTCACATCTACAAGCTTACTCTGGCCAGTTCACCAGGAGCGATACGCCATTATTTGTTGACCTTAAGGCTTTCACAGTACTCCTTCCGGGAGCTCCTCGAGTTTGCCGTTGGAATTCGCCTGTTGACGAGGCATTTGGCTACCTTAAGAGAGTCATAGTTACTCCTGCCACTTGCTCCTCGTTTTACCACAGTCGCATCTACAAGCTTACTCTGGCAGTTCACCAGAAGCGATACGCCATTATTTGTTGACCTTAAGACTTTCACAGTACTCCTGCCGGGAGCTCCTCGAGTTTGCCGTTGGAATTCGCCTGTTGACGAGGCATTTGGCTACCTTAAGAGAGTCATAGTTACTCCTGCCACTTGCTCCTCGTTTTACCACAGTCGCATCTACAAGCTTACTCTGGCCAGTTCACCAGAAGCGAAACGCCATTATTTGTTGACCTTAAGACTTTCACAGTACTCCTGCCGGGAGCTCCTCGAGTTTGCCGTTGGAATTCGCCTGTTGACGAGGCATTTGGCTACCTTAAGAGAGTCATAGTTACTCCTGCCACTTGCTCCCCATTTTACCACAGTCACATCTACAAGCTTACTCTGGCTAGTTCACCAGAAGCGATACGCCATTATTTGTTGACCTTAAGACTTTCACAGTACTCCTGCTGGGAGCTCCTCGAGTTTGCCGATGTAATTCGCCTTTTGACGAGGCATTTGGCTACCTTAAGAGAGTCATAGTTACTCCTGCCAGTTGCACCCCGTTTCACACAGTCACATCTACAAGCTTACTCTGGCCAGTTCACCAGAAGCGATACGCCATTATTTGTTGACCTTAAGACTTTCACAGTACTCCTTCCGGGAGCTCCTCGAGTTTGCCGTTGGAATTCGCCTGTTGACGAGGCATTTGGCTACCTTAAGAGAGTCATAGTTACTCCTGCCACTTGCTCCTCGTTTTACCACAGTCGCATCTACAAGCTTACTCTGGCCAGTTCACCAGAAGCGATACGCCATTATTTGTTGACCTTAAGTTTTTCACAGTACTCCTTCCGGGAGCTCCTCGAGTTTGCCGTTGGAATTCGCCTGTTGACGAGGCATTTGGCTACCTTAAGAGAGTCATAGTTACTCCTGCCACTTGCTCCCCATTTTACCCCAGTCACATCTACAAGCTTACTCTGGCTAGTTCACCAGAAGCGATACGCCATTATTTATTGACCTTAAGGCTTTCACAGTACTCCTTCCGGGAGCTCCTCGAGTTTGCCGTTGGAATTCGCCTGTTGACGAGGCATTTGGCTACCTTAAGAGAGTCATAGTTACTCCTGCCACTTGCTCCTCGTTTTACCACAGTCGCATCTACAAGCTTACTCTGGCCAGTTCACCAGAAGCGATACGCCATTATTTGTTGACCTTAAGACTTTCACAGTACTCCTGCCGGGAGCTCCTCGAGTTTGCCGTTGGAATTCGCCTGTTGACGAGGCATTTGGCTACCTTAAGAGAGTCATAGTTACTCCTGCCAGTTGCACCCCGTTTCACACAGTCACATCTACAAGCTTACTCTGGCCAGTTCACCAGAAGCGATACGCCATTATTTGTTGACCTTAAGACTTTCACAGTACTCCTTCCGGGAGCTCCTCGGGTTTGCCGATGTAATTCGCCTTTTGACGAATCATTTTGCAACCCTAAGAGAGTCATAGTTACTCCTGCCACTTGCTCCCCATTTTACCACAGTCACATCTACAAGCTTACTCTCGCTAGTTCACCAGAAGCGATACGCCATTATTTGTTGACCTTAAGGCTTTCACAGTATTCCTTCCGGGAGTTCCTCGAGTTTGCCGTTGGAATTCGCCTGTTGACGAGGCATTTGGCTACCTTAAGAGAGTCATAGTTACTCCTGCCACTTGCTCCTCGTATACCACAGTCGCATCTACAAGCTTACTCTGGCCAGTTCACCAGAAGCGATACGCCATTATTTGTTGATCTTAAGACTTTCACAGTACTCCTGCCGGGAGCTCCTCGAGTTTGCCGTTGGAATTCGCCTGTTGACGAGGCATTTGGCTACCTTAAGAGAGTCATAGTTACTCCTGCCACTTGCTCCCCATTTTACCACAGTCGCATCTACAAGCTTACTCTGGCCAGTTCACCAGAAGCGATACGCCATTATTTGTTGACCTTAAGACTTTCACAGTACTCCTGCCGGGAGCTCCTCGAGTTTGCCGTTGGAATTCGCCTGTTGACGAGGCATTTGGCTACCTTAAGAGAGTCATAGTTACTCCTGCCACTTGCTCCCCATTTTACCACAGTCACATCTACAAGCTTACTCTGGCTAGTTCACCAGAAGCGATACGCCATTATTTATTGACCTTAAGGCTTTCACAGTACTCCTTCCGGGAGCTCCTCGAGTTTGCCGTTGGAATTCGCCTGTTGACGAGGCATTTGGCTACCTTAAGAGAGTCATAGTTACTCCTGCCACTTGCTCCTCGTTTTACCACAGTCGCATCTACAAGCTTACTCTGGCCAGTTCACCAGAAGCGATACGCCATTATTTGTTGATCTTAAGACTTTCACAGTACTCCTTCCGGGAGCTCCTCGAGTTTGCCGTTGGAATTCGCCTGTTGACGAGGCATTTGGCTACCTTAAGAGAGTCATATTTACTCCTGCCACTTGCTCCTCGTTTTACCACAGTCGCATCTACAAGCTTACTCTGGCCAGTTCACCAGAAGCGATACGCCATTATTTGTTGACCTTAAGACTTTCACAGTACTCCTGCCGGGAGCTCCTCGAGTTTGCCGTTGGAATTCGCCTGTTGACGAGGCATTTGGCTACCTTAAGAGAGTCATAGTTACTCCTGCCACTTGCTCCTCGTTTTACCACAGTCGCATCTACAAGCTTACTCTGGCCAGTTCACCAGAAGCGAAACGCCATTATTTGTTGACCTTAAGACTTTCACAGTACTCCTGCCGGGAGCTCCTCGAGTTTGCCGTTGGAATTCGCCTGTTGACGAGGCATTTGGCTACCTTAAGAGAGTCATAGTTACTCCTGCCACTTGCTCCCCATTTTACCACAGTCACATCTACAAGCTTACTCTGGCTAGTTCACCAGAAGCGATACGCCATTATTTGTTGGCCTTAAGACTTTCACAGTACTCCTGCTGGGAGCTCCTCGAGTTTGCCGATGTAATTCGCCTTTTGACGAGGCATTTGGCTACCTTAAGAGAGTCATAGTTACTCCTGCCAGTTGCACCCCGTTTCACACAGTCACATCTACAAGCTTACTCTGGCCAGTTCACCAGGAGCGATACGCCATTATTTGTTGACCTTAAGGCTTTCACAGTACTCCTTCCGGGAGCTCCTCGAGTTTGCCGTTGGAATTCGCCTGTTGACGAGGCATTTGGCTACCTTAAGAGAGTCATAGTTACTCCTGCCACTTGCTCCTCGTTTTACCACAGTCGCATCTACAAGCTTACTCTGGCAGTTCACCAGAAGCGATACGCCATTATTTGTTGACCTTAAGACTTTCACAGTACTCCTGCCGGGAGCTCCTCGAGTTTGCCGTTGGAATTCGCCTGTTGACGAGGCATTTGGCTACCTTAAGAGAGTCATAGTTACTCCTGCCACTTGCTCCTCGTTTTACCACAGTCGCATCTACAAGCTTACTCTGGCCAGTTCACCAGAAGCGAAACGCCATTATTTGTTGACCTTAAGACTTTCACAGTACTCCTGCCGGGAGCTCCTCGAGTTTGCCGTTGGAATTCGCCTGTTGACGAGGCATTTGGCTACCTTAAGAGAGTCATAGTTACTCCTGCCACTTGCTCCCCATTTTACCACAGTCACATCTACAAGCTTACTCTGGCTAGTTCACCAGAAGCGATACGCCATTATTTGTTGACCTTAAGACTTTCACAGTACTCCTGCTGGGAGCTCCTCGAGTTTGCCGATGTAATTCGCCTTTTGACGAGGCATTTGGCTACCTTAAGAGAGTCATAGTTACTCCTGCCAGTTGCACCCCGTTTCACACAGTCACATCTACAAGCTTACTCTGGCCAGTTCACCAGAAGCGATACGCCATTATTTGTTGACCTTAAGACTTTCACAGTACTCCTTCCGGGAGCTCCTCGAGTTTGCCGTTGGAATTCGCCTGTTGACGAGGCATTTGGCTACCTTAAGAGAGTCATAGTTACTCCTGCCACTTGCTCCTCGTTTTACCACAGTCGCATCTACAAGCTTACTCTGGCCAGTTCACCAGAAGCGATACGCCATTATTTGTTGACCTTAAGTTTTTCACAGTACTCCTGCCGGGAGCTCCTCGAGTTTGCCGTTGGAATTCGCCTGTTGACGAGGCATTTGGCTACCTTAAGAGAGTCATAGTTACTCCTGCCACTTGCTCCTCGTTTTACCACAGTCGCATCTACAAGCTTACTCTGGCTAGTTCACCAGAAGCGATACGCCATTATTTGTTGATCTTAAGACTTTCACAGTACTCCTTCCGGGAGCTCCTCGAGTTTGCCGTTGGAATTCGCCTGTTGACGAGGCATTTGGCTACCTTAAGAGAGTCATAGTTACTCCTGCCACTTGCTCCTCGTTTTACCACAGTCGCATCTACAAGCTTACTCTGGCCAGTTCACCAGAAGCGATACGCCATTATTTGTTGACCTTAAGACTTTCACAGTACTCCTGCCGGGAGCTCCTCGAGTTTGCCGTTGGAATTCGCCTGTTGACGAGGCATTTGGCTACCTTAAGAGAGTCATAGTTACTCCTGCCACTTGCTCCTCGTTTTACCACAGTCGCATCTACAAGCTTACTCTGGCCAGTTCACCAGAAGCGAAACGCCATTATTTGTTGACCTTAAGACTTTCACAGTACTCCTGCCGGGAGCTCCTCGAGTTTGCCGTTGGAATTCGCCTGTTGACGAGGCATTTGGCTACCTTAAGAGAGTCATAGTTACTCCTGCCACTTGCTCCCCATTTTACCACAGTCACATCTACAAGCTTACTCTGGCTAGTTCACCAGAAGCGATACGCCATTATTTGTTGACCTTAAGACTTTCACAGTACTCCTGCTGGGAGCTCCTCGAGTTTGCCGATGTAATTCGCCTTTTGACGAGGCATTTGGCTACCTTAAGAGAGTCATAGTTACTCCTGCCAGTTGCACCCCGTTTCACACAGTCACATCTACAAGCTTACTCTGGCCAGTTCACCAGGAGCGATACGCCATTATTTGTTGACCTTAAGGCTTTCACAGTACTCCTTCCGGGAGCTCCTCGAGTTTGCCGTTGGAATTCGCCTGTTGACGAGGCATTTGGCTACCTTAAGAGAGTCATAGTTACTCCTGCCACTTGCTCCTCGTTTTACCACAGTCGCATCTACAAGCTTACTCTGGCCAGTTCACCAGAAGCGATACGCCATTATTTGTTGACCTTAAGACTTTCACAGTACTCCTTCCGGGAGCTCCTCGGGTTTGCCGATGTAATTCGCCTTTTGACGAGTTATTTGGCAACCCTAAGAGAGTCATAGTTACTCCTGCCACTTGCTCCCCATTTTACCACAGTCGCATCTACAAGCTTACTCTGGCCAGTTCACCAGAAGCGATACGCCATTATTTGTTGACCTTAAGTTTTTCACAGTACTCCTGCCGGGAGCTCCTCGAGTTTGCCGTTGGAATTCGCCTGTTGACGAGGCATTTGGCTACCTTAAGAGAGTCATAGTTACTCCTGCCACTTGCTCCTCGTTTTACCACAGTCGCATCTACAAGCTTACTCTGGCTAGTTCACCAGAAGCGATACGCCATTATTTGTTGATCTTAAGACTTTCACAGTACTCCTTCCGGGAGCTCCTCGAGTTTGCCGTTGGAATTCGCCTGTTGACGAGGCATTGGGCTACCTTAAGAGAGTCATAGTTACTCCTGCCACTTGCTCCTCGTTTTACCACAGTCGCATCTACAAGCTTACTCTGGCCAGTTCACCAGAAGCGATACGCCATTATTTGTTGACCTTAAGACTTTCACAGTACTCCTGCCGGGAGCTCCTCGAGTTTGCCGTTGGAATTCGCCTGTTGACGAGGCATTTGGCTACCTTAAGAGAGTCATAGTTACTCCTGCCACTTGCTCCTCGTTTTACCACAGTCGCATCTACAAGCTTACTCTGGCCAGTTCACCAGAAGCGATACGCCATTATTTGTTGACCTTAAGACTTTCACAGTACTCCTGCCGGGAGCTCCTCGAGTTTGCCGTTGGAATTCGCCTGTTGACGAGGCATTTGGCTACCTTAAGAGAGTCATAGTTACTCCTGCCACTTGCTCCCCATTTTACCACAGTCGCATCTACAAGCTTACTCTGGCCAGTTCACCAGAAGCGATACGCCATTATTTGTTGACCTTAAGACTTTCACAGTACTCCTGCCGGGAGCTCCTCGAGTTTGCCGTTGGAATTCGCCTGTTGACGAGGCATTTGGCTACCTTAAGAGAGTCATAGTTACTCCTGCCACTTGCTCCCCATTTTACCCCAGTCACATCTACAAGCTTACTCTGGCTAGTTCACCAGAAGCGATACGCCATTATTTATTGACCTTAAGGCTTTCACAGTACTCCTTCCGGGAGCTCCTCGAGTTTGCCGTTGGAATTCGCCTGTTGACGAGGCATTTGGCTACCTTAAGAGAGTCATAGTTACTCCTGCCACTTGCTCCTCGTTTTACCACAGTCGCATCTACAAGCTTACTCTGGCCAGTTCACCAGAAGCGATACGCCATTATTTGTTGACCTTAAGACTTTCACAGTACTCCTGCCGGGAGCTCCTCGAGTTTGCCGTTGGAATTCGCCTGTTGACGAGGCATTTGGCTACCTTAAGAGAGTCATAGTTACTCCTGCCAGTTGCACCCCGTTTCACACAGTCACATCTACAAGCTTACTCTGGCCAGTTCACCAGAAGCGATACGCCATTATTTGTTGACCTTAAGACTTTCACAGTACTCCTTCCGGGAGCTCCTCGGGTTTGCCGATGTAATTCGCCTTTTGACGAATCATTTTGCAACCCTAAGAGAGTCATAGTTACTCCTGCCACTTGCTCCCCATTTTACCACAGTCACATCTACAAGCTTACTCTCGCTAGTTCACCAGAAGCGATACGCCATTATTTGTTGACCTTAAGGCTTTCACAGTATTCCTTCCGGGAGTTCCTCGAGTTTGCCGTTGGAATTCGCCTGTTGACGAGGCATTTGGCTACCTTAAGAGAGTCATAGTTACTCCTGCCACTTGCTCCTCGTATACCACAGTCGCATCTACAAGCTTACTCTGGCCAGTTCACCAGAAGCGATACGCCATTATTTGTTGATCTTAAGACTTTCACAGTACTCCTGCCGGGAGCTCCTCGAGTTTGCCGTTGGAATTCGCCTGTTGACGAGGCATTTGGCTACCTTAAGAGAGTCATAGTTACTCCTGCCACTTGCTCCCCATTTTACCACAGTCGCATCTACAAGCTTACTCTGGCCAGTTCACCAGAAGCGATACGCCATTATTTGTTGACCTTAAGACTTTCACAGTACTCCTGCCGGGAGCTCCTCGAGTTTGCCGTTGGAATTCGCCTGTTGACGAGGCATTTGGCTACCTTAAGAGAGTCATAGTTACTCCTGCCACTTGCTCCCCATTTTACCACAGTCACATCTACAAGCTTACTCTGGCTAGTTCACCAGAAGCGATACGCCATTATTTATTGACCTTAAGGCTTTCACAGTACTCCTTCCGGGAGCTCCTCGAGTTTGCCGTTGGAATTCGCCTGTTGACGAGGCATTTGGCTACCTTAAGAGAGTCATAGTTACTCCTGCCACTTGCTCCTCGTTTTACCACAGTCGCATCTACAAGCTTACTCTGGCCAGTTCACCAGAAGCGATACGCCATTATTTGTTGACCTTAAGACTTTCACAGTACTCCTGCCGGGAGCTCCTCGAGTTTGCCGTTGGAATTCGCCTGTTGACGAGGCATTTGGCTACCTTAAGAGAGTCATAGTTACTCCTGCCAGTTGCACCCCGTTTCACACAGTCACATCTACAAGCTTACTCTGGCCAGTTCACCAGAAGCGATACGCCATTATTTGTTGACCTTAAGACTTTCACAGTACTCCTTCCGGGAGCTCCTCGGGTTTGCCGATGTAATTCGCCTTTTGACGAATCATTTGGCAACCCTAAGAGAGTCATAGTTACTCCTGCCACTTGCTCCCCATTTTACCACAGTCACATCTACAAGCTTACTCTCGCTAGTTCACCAGAAGCGATACGCCATTATTTGTTGACCTTAAGGCTTTCACAGTACTCCTTCCGGGAGCTCCTCGAGTTTGCCGTTGGAATTCGCCTGTTGACGAGGCATTTGGCTCCCTTAAGAGAGTCATAGTTACTCCTGCCACTTGCTCCTCGTTTTACCACAGTCGCATCTACAAGCTTACTCTGGCCAGTTCACCAGAAGCGATACGCCATTATTTGTTGATCTTAAGACTTTCACAGTACTCCTGCCGGGAGCTCCTCGAGTTTGCCGTTGGAATTCGCCTGTTGACGAGGCATTTGGCTACCTTAAGAGAGTCATAGTTACTCCTGCCAGTTGCACCCCGTTTCACACAGTCACATCTACAAGCTTACTCTGGCCAGTTCACCAGAAGCGATACGCCATTATTTGTTGATCTTAAGACTTTCACAGTACTCCTGCCGGGAGCTCCTCGAGTTTGCCGTTGGAATTCGCCTGTTGACGAGGCATTTGGCTATCTTAAGAGAGTCATAGTTACTCCTGCCAGTTGCACCCCGTTTCACACAGTCACATCTACAAGCTTACTCTGGCCAGTTCACCAGAAGCGATACGCCATTATTTGTTGACCTTAAGACTTTCACAGTACTCCTTCCGGGAGCTCCTCGGGTTTGCCGATGTAATTCGCCTTTTGACGAATCATTTTGCAACCCTAAGAGAGTCATAGTTACTCCTGCCACTTGCTCCCCATTTTACCACAGTCACATCTACAAGCTTACTCTCGCTAGTTCACCAGAAGCGATACGCCATTATTTGTTGACCTTAAGGCTTTCACAGTACTCCTTCCGGGAGCTCCTCGAGTTTGCCGTTGGAATTCGCCTGTTGACGAGGCATTTGGCTACCTTAAGAGAGTCATAGTTACTCCTGCCACTTGCTCCTCGTTTTACCACAGTCGCATCTACAAGCTTACTCTGGCCAGTTCACCAGAAGCGATACGCCATTATTTGTTGACCTTAAGACTTTCACAGTACTCCTGCCGGGAGCTCCTCGAGTTTGCCGTTGGAATTCGCCTGTTGACGAGGCATTTGGCTACCTTAAGAGAGTCATAGTTACTCCTGCCACTTGCTCCCCATTTTACCACAGTCGCATCTACAAGCTTACTCTGGCCAGTTCACCAGAAGCGATACGCCATTATTTGTTGACCTTAAGACTTTCACAGTACTCCTGCCGGGAGCTCCTCGAGTTTGCCGTTGGAATTCGCCTGTTGACGAGGCATTTGGCTACCTTAAGAGAGTCATAGTTACTCCTGCCACTTGCTCCCCATTTTACCCCAGTCACATCTACAAGCTTACTCTGGCTAGTTCACCAGAAGCGATACGCCATTATTTATTGACCTTAAGGCTTTCACAGTACTCCTTCCGGGAGCTCCTCGAGTTTGCCGTTGGAATTCGCCTGTTGACGAGGCATTTGGCTACCTTAAGAGAGTCATAGTTACTCCTGCCACTTGCTCCTCGTTTTACCACAGTCGCATCTACAAGCTTACTCTGGCCAGTTCACCAGAAGCGATACGCCATTATTTGTTGACCTTAAGACTTTCACAGTACTCCTGCCGGGAGCTCCTCGAGTTTGCCGTTGGAATTCGCCTGTTGACGAGGCATTTGGCTACCTTAAGAGAGTCATAGTTACTCCTGCCAGTTGCACCCCGTTTCACACAGTCACATCTACAAGCTTACTCTGGCCAGTTCACCAGAAGCGATACGCCATTATTTGTTGACCTTAAGACTTTCACAGTACTCCTTCCGGGAGCTCCTCGGGTTTGCCGATGTAATTCGCCTTTTGACGAATCATTTTGCAACCCTAAGAGAGTCATAGTTACTCCTGCCACTTGCTCCCCATTTTACCACAGTCACATCTACAAGCTTACTCTCGCTAGTTCACCAGAAGCGATACGCCATTATTTGTTGACCTTAAGGCTTTCACAGTATTCCTTCCGGGAGTTCCTCGAGTTTGCCGTTGGAATTCGCCTGTTGACGAGGCATTTGGCTACCTTAAGAGAGTCATAGTTACTCCTGCCACTTGCTCCTCGTATACCACAGTCGCATCTACAAGCTTACTCTGGCCAGTTCACCAGAAGCGATACGCCATTATTTGTTGATCTTAAGACTTTCACAGTACTCCTGCCGGGAGCTCCTCGAGTTTGCCGTTGGAATTCGCCTGTTGACGAGGCATTTGGCTACCTTAAGAGAGTCATAGTTACTCCTGCCACTTGCTCCCCATTTTACCACAGTCGCATCTACAAGCTTACTCTGGCCAGTTCACCAGAAGCGATACGCCATTATTTGTTGACCTTAAGACTTTCACAGTACTCCTGCCGGGAGCTCCTCGAGTTTGCCGTTGGAATTCGCCTGTTGACGAGGCATTTGGCTACCTTAAGAGAGTCATAGTTACTCCTGCCACTTGCTCCCCATTTTACCACAGTCACATCTACAAGCTTACTCTGGCTAGTTCACCAGAAGCGATACGCCATTATTTATTGACCTTAAGGCTTTCACAGTACTCCTTCCGGGAGCTCCTCGAGTTTGCCGTTGGAATTCGCCTGTTGACGAGGCATTTGGCTACCTTAAGAGAGTCATAGTTACTCCTGCCACTTGCTCCTCGTTTTACCACAGTCGCATCTACAAGCTTACTCTGGCCAGTTCACCAGAAGCGATACGCCATTATTTGTTGACCTTAAGACTTTCACAGTACTCCTGCCGGGAGCTCCTCGAGTTTGCCGTTGGAATTCGCCTGTTGACGAGGCATTTGGCTACCTTAAGAGAGTCATAGTTACTCCTGCCAGTTGCACCCCGTTTCACACAGTCACATCTACAAGCTTACTCTGGCCAGTTCACCAGAAGCGATACGCCATTATTTGTTGACCTTAAGACTTTCACAGTACTCCTTCCGGGAGCTCCTCGGGTTTGCCGATGTAATTCGCCTTTTGACGAATCATTTGGCAACCCTAAGAGAGTCATAGTTACTCCTGCCACTTGCTCCCCATTTTACCACAGTCACATCTACAAGCTTACTCTCGCTAGTTCACCAGAAGCGATACGCCATTATTTGTTGACCTTAAGGCTTTCACAGTACTCCTTCCGGGAGCTCCTCGAGTTTGCCGTTGGAATTCGCCTGTTGACGAGGCATTTGGCTCCCTTAAGAGAGTCATAGTTACTCCTGCCACTTGCTCCTCGTTTTACCACAGTCGCATCTACAAGCTTACTCTGGCCAGTTCACCAGAAGCGATACGCCATTATTTGTTGATCTTAAGACTTTCACAGTACTCCTGCCGGGAGCTCCTCGAGTTTGCCGTTGGAATTCGCCTGTTGACGAGGCATTTGGCTACCTTAAGAGAGTCATAGTTACTCCTGCCAGTTGCACCCCGTTTCACACAGTCACATCTACAAGCTTACTCTGGCCAGTTCACCAGAAGCGATACGCCATTATTTGTTGATCTTAAGACTTTCACAGTACTCCTGCCGGGAGCTCCTCGAGTTTGCCGTTGGAATTCGCCTGTTGACGAGGCATTTGGCTATCTTAAGAGAGTCATAGTTACTCCTGCCAGTTGCACCCCGTTTCACACAGTCACATCTACAAGCTTACTCTGGCCAGTTCACCAGAAGCGATACGCCATTATTTGTTGACCTTAAGACTTTCACAGTACTCCTTCCGGGAGCTCCTCGGGTTTGCCGATGTAATTCGCCTTTTGACGAATCATTTTGCAACCCTAAGAGAGTCATAGTTACTCCTGCCACTTGCTCCCCATTTTACCACAGTCACATCTACAAGCTTACTCTCGCTAGTTCACCAGAAGCGATACGCCATTATTTGTTGACCTTAAGGCTTTCACAGTACTCCTTCCGGGAGCTCCTCGAGTTTGCCGTTGGAATTCGCCTGTTGACGAGGCATTTGGCTACCTTAAGAGAGTCATAGTTACTCCTGCCACTTGCTCCTCGTTTTACCACAGTCGCATCTACAAGCTTACTCTGGCCAGTTCACCAGAAGCGATACGCCATTATTTGTTGATCTTAAGACTTTCACAGTACTCCTGCCGGGAGCTCCTCGAGTTTGCCGTTGGAATTCGCCTGTTGACGAGGCATTTGGCTACCTTAAGAGAGTCATAGTTACTCCTGCCACTTGCTCCCCATTTTACCACAGTCGCATCTACAAGCTTACTCTGGCCAGTTCACCAGAAGCGATACGCCATTATTTGTTGACCTTAAGACTTTCACAGTACTCCTGCCGGGAGCTCCTCGAGTTTGCCGTTGGAATTCGCCTGTTGACGAGGCATTTGGCTACCTTAAGAGAGTCATAGTTACTCCTGCCACTTGCTCCCCATTTTACCACAGTCACATCTACAAGCTTACTCTGGCTAGTTCACCAGAAGCGATACGCCATTATTTATTGACCTTAAGGCTTTCACAGTACTCCTTCCGGGAGCTCCTCGAGTTTGCCGTTGGAATTCGCCTGTTGACGAGGCATTTGGCTACCTTAAGAGAGTCATAGTTACTCCTGCCACTTGCTCCTCGTTTTACCACAGTCGCATCTACAAGCTTACTCTGGCCAGTTCACCAGAAGCGATACGCCATTATTTGTTGATCTTAAGACTTTCACAGTACTCCTTCCGGGAGCTCCTCGAGTTTGCCGTTGGAATTCGCCTGTTGACGAGGCATTTGGCTACCTTAAGAGAGTCATATTTACTCCTGCCACTTGCTCCTCGTTTTACCACAGTCGCATCTACAAGCTTACTCTGGCCAGTTCACCAGAAGCGATACGCCATTATTTGTTGACCTTAAGACTTTCACAGTACTCCTGCCGGGAGCTCCTCGAGTTTGCCGTTGGAATTCGCCTGTTGACGAGGCATTTGGCTACCTTAAGAGAGTCATAGTTACTCCTGCCACTTGCTCCCCATTTTACCACAGTCACATCTACAAGCTTACTCTGGCTAGTTCACCAGAAGCGATACGCCATTATTTATTGACCTTAAGGCTTTCACAGTACTCCTTCCGGGAGCTCCTCGAGTTTGCCGTTGGAATTCGCCTGTTGACGAGGCATTTGGCTACCTTAAGAGAGTCATAGTTACTCCTGCCACTTGCTCCTCGTTTTACAACAGTCGCATCTACAAGCTTACTCTGGCCAGTTCACCAGAAGCGATACGCCATTATTTGTTGACCTTAAGACTTTCACAGTACTCCTGCCGGGAGCTCCTCGAGTTTGCCGTTGGAATTCGCCTGTTGACGAGGCATTTGGCTACCTTAAGAGAGTCATAGTTACTCCTGCCAGTTGCACCCCGTTTCACACAGTCACATCTACAAGCTTACTCTGGCCAGTTCACCAGAAGCGATACGCCATTATTTGTTGACCTTAAGACTTTCACAGTACTCCTTCCGGGAGCTCCTCGGGTTTGCCGATGTAATTCGCCTTTTGACGAATCATTTGGCAACCCTAAGAGAGTCATAGTTACTCCTGCCACTTGCTCCCCATTTTACCACAGTCACATCTACAAGCTTACTCTCGCTAGTTCACCA
This sequence comes from Schistocerca nitens, assembly GCF_023898315.1. Taxonomy (NCBI): domain Eukaryota; kingdom Metazoa; phylum Arthropoda; class Insecta; order Orthoptera; family Acrididae; genus Schistocerca; species Schistocerca nitens. The sequence goes on from NC_064619.1 coordinate 674,488,112, forward strand.
GAAGCGATACGCCATTATTTGTTGACCTTAAGGCTTTCACAGTACTCCTTCCGGGAGCTCCTCGAGTTTGCCGTTGGAATTCGCCTGTTGACGAGGCATTTGGCTACCTTAAGAGAGTCATAGTTACTCCTGCCACTTGCTCCTCGTTTTACCACAGTCGCATCTACAAGCTTACTCTGGCCAGTTCACCAGAAGCGATACGCCATTATTTGTTGATCTTAAGACGTTCACAGTACTCCTGCCGGGAGCTCCTCGAGTTTGCCGTTGGAATTCGCCTGTTGACGAGGCATTTGGCTACCTTAAGAGAGTCATAGTTACTCCTGCCACTTGCTCCCCATTTTACCACAGTCGCATCTACAAGCTTACTCTGGCCAGTTCACCAGAAGCGATACGCCATTATTTGTTGACCTTAAGACTTTCACAGTACTCCTGCCGGGAGCTCCTCGAGTTTGCCGTTGGAATTCGCCTGTTGACGAGGCATTTGGCTACCTTAAGAGAGTCATAGTTACTCCTGCCACTTGCTCCCCATTTTACCACAGTCACATCTACAAGCTTACTCTCGCTAGTTCACCAGAAGCGATACGCCATTATTTGTTGACCTTAAGGCTTTCACAGTACTCCTTCCGGGAGCTCCTCGAGTTTGCCGTTGGAATTCGCCTGTTGACGAGGCATTTGGCTACCTTAAGAGAGTCATAGTTACTCCTGCCACTTGCTCCTCGTTTTACCACAGTCGCATCTACAAGCTTACTCTGGCCAGTTCACCAGAAGCGATACGCCATTATTTGTTGATCTTAAGACTTTCACAGTACTCCTGCCGGGAGCTCCTCGAGTTTGCCGTTGGAATTCGCCTGTTGACGAGGCATTTGGCTACCTTAAGAGAGTCATAGTTACTCCTGCCACTTGCTCCCCATTTTACCACAGTCGCATCTACAAGCTTACTCTGGCCAGTTCACCAGAAGCGATACGCCATTATTTGTTGACCTTAAGACTTTCACAGTACTCCTGCCGGGAGCTCCTCGAGTTTGCCGTTGGAATTCGCCTGTTGACGAGGCATTTGGCTACCTTAAGAGAGTCATAGTTACTCCTGCCACTTGCTCCCCATTTTACCACAGTCGCATCTACAAGCTTACTCTGGCCAGTTCACCAGAAGCGATACGCCATTATTTGTTGACCTTAAGACTTTCACAGTACTCCTTCCGGGAGCTCCTCGGGTTTGCCGATGTAATTCGCCTTTTGACGAATCATTTGGCAACCCTAAGAGAGTCATAGTTACTCCTGCCACTTGCTCCCCATTTTACCACAGTCACATCTACAAGCTTACTCTCGCTAGTTCACCAGAAGCGATACGCCATTATTTGTTGACCTTAAGGCTTTCACAGTACTCCTTCCGGGAGCTCCTCGAGTTTGCCGTTGGAATTCGCCTGTTGACGAGGCATTTGGCTACCTTAAGAGAGTCATAGTTACTCCTACCACTTGCTCCTCGTTTTACCACAGTCGCATCTACAAGCTTACTCTGGCCAGTTCACCAGAAGCGATACGCCATTATTTGTTGATCTTAAGACTTTCACAGTACTCCTGCCGGGAGCTCCTCGAGTTTGCCGTTGGAATTCGCCTGTTGACGAGGCATTTGGCTACCTTAAGAGAGTCATAGTTACTCCTGCCACTTGCTCCCCATTTTACCACAGTCGCATCTACAAGCTTACTCTGGCCAGTTCACCAGAAGCGATACGCCATTATTTGTTGACCTTAAGACTTTCACAGTACTCCTGCCGGGAGCTCCTCGAGTTTGCCGTTGGAATTCGCCTGTTGACGAGGCATTTGGCTACCTTAAGAGAGTCATAGTTACTCCTGCCACTTGCTCCCCATTTTACCACAGTCACATCTACAAGCTTACTCTGGCTAGTTCACCAGAAGCGATACGCCATTATTTATTGACCTTAAGGCACTCACAGTACTCCTTCCGGGAGCTCCTCGAGTTTGCCGTTGGAATTCGCCTGTTGACGAGGCATTTGGCTACCTTAAGAGAGTCATAGTTACTCCTGCCACTTGCTCCTCGTTTTACCACAGTCGCATCTACAAGCTTACTCTGGCCAGTTCACCAGAAGCGATACGCCATTATTTGTTGATCTTAAGACTTTCACAGTACTCCTTCCGGGAGCTCCTCGAGTTTGCCGTTGGAATTCGCCTGTTGACGAGGCATTTGGCTACCTTAAGAGAGTCATAGTTACTCCTGCCACTTGCTCCTCGTTTTACCACAGTCGCATCTACAAGCTTACTCTGGCCAGTTCACCAGAAGCGATACGCCATTATTTGTTGACCTTAAGACTTTCACAGTACTCCTGCCGGGAGCTCCTCGAGTTTGCCGTTGGAATTCGCCTGTTGACGAGGCATTTGGCTACCTTAAGAGAGTCATAGTTACTCCTGCCACTTGCTCCCCATTTTACCACAGTCACATCTATAAGCTTACTCTGGCTAGTTCACCAGAAGCGATACGCCATTATTTATTGACCTTAAGGCTTTCACAGTACTCCTTCCGGGAGCTCCTCGAGTTTGCCGTTGGAATTCGCCTGTTGACGAGGCATTTGGCTCCCTTAAGAGAGTCATAGTTACTCCTGCCACTTGCTCCTCGTTTTACCACAGTCGCATCTACAAGCTTACTCTGGCCAGTTCACCAGAAGCGATACGCCATTATTTGTTGACCTTAAGACTTTCACAGTACTCCTGCCGGGAGCTCCTCGAGTTTGCCGTTGGAATTCGCCTGTTGACGAGGCATTTGGCTACCTTAAGAGAGTCATAGTTACTCCTGCCAGTTGCACCCCGTTTCACACAGTCACATCTACAAGCTTACTCTGGCCAGTTCACCAGAAGCGATACGCCATTATTTGTTGACCTTAAGACTTTCACAGTACTCCTTCCGGGAGCTCCTCGGGTTTGCCGATGTAATTCGCCTTTTGACGAATCATTTGGCAACCCTAAGAGAGTCATAGTTACTCCTGCCACTTGCTCCCCATTTTACCACAGTCACATCTACAAGCTTACTCTCGCTAGTTCACCAGAAGCGATACGCCATTATTTGTTGACCTTAAGACTTTCACAGTACTCCTGCCGGGAGCTCCTCGAGTTTGCCGTTGGAATTCGCCTGTTGACGAGGCATTTGGCTACCTTAAGAGAGTCATAGTTACTCCTGCCACTTGCTCCCCATTTTACCACAGTCACATCTACAAGCTTACTCTGGCTAGTTCACCAGAAGCGATACGCCATTATTTGTTGACCTTAAGACTTTCACAGTACTCCTGCCGGGAGCTCCTCGAGTTTGCCGTTGGAATTCGCCTGTTGACGAGGCATTTGGCTACCTTAAGAGAGTCATAGTTACTCCTGCCACTTGCTCCCCATTTTACCACAGTCACATCTACAAGCTTACTCTGGCTAGTTCACCAGAAGCGATACGCCATTATTTATTGACCTTAAGGCTTTCACAGTACTCCTTCCGGGAGCTCCTCGAGTTTGCCGTTGGAATTCGCCTGTTGACGAGGCATTTGGCTACCTTAAGAGAGTCATAGTTACTCCTGCCACTTGCTCCTCGTTTTACCACAGTCGCATCTACAAGCTTACTCTGGCCAGTTCACCAGAAGCGATACGCCATTATTTGTTGACCTTAAGACTTTCACAGTACTCCTGCCGGGAGCTCCTCGAGTTTGCCGTTGGAATTCGCCTGTTGACGAGGCATTTGGCTACCTTAAGAGAGTCATAGTTACTCCTGCCAGTTGCACCCCGTTTCACACAGTCACATCTACAAGCTTACTCTGGCCAGTTCACCAGAAGCGATACGCCATTATTTGTTGACCTTAAGACTTTCACAGTACTCCTTCCGGGAGCTCCTCGGGTTTGCCGATGTAATTCGCCTTTTGACGAATCATTTGGCAACCCTAAGAGAGTCATAGTTACTCCTGCCACTTGCTCCCCATTTTACCACAGTCACATCTACAAGCTTACTCTCGCTAGTTCACCAGAAGCGATACGCCATTATTTGTTGACCTTAAGGCTTTCACAGTACTCCTTCCGGGAGCTCCTCGAGTTTGCCGTTGGAATTCGCCTGTTGACGAGGCATTTGGCTACCTTAAGAGAGTCATAGTTACTCCTACCACTTGCTCCTCGTTTTACCACAGTCGCATCTACAAGCTTACTCTGGCCAGTTCACCAGAAGCGATACGCCATTATTTGTTGATCTTAAGACTTTCACAGTACTCCTGCCGGGAGCTCCTCGAGTTTGCCGTTGGAATTCGCCTGTTGACGAGGCATTTGGCTACCTTAAGAGAGTCATAGTTACTCCTGCCACTTGCTCCCCATTTTACCACAGTCGCATCTACAAGCTTACTCTGGCCAGTTCACCAGAAGCGATACGCCATTATTTGTTGACCTTAAGACTTTCACAGTACTCCTGCCGGGAGCTCCTCGAGTTTGCCGTTGGAATTCGCCTGTTGACGAGGCATTTGGCTACCTTAAGAGAGTCATAGTTACTCCTGCCACTTGCTCCCCATTTTACCACAGTCACATCTACAAGCTTACTCTGGCTAGTTCACCAGAAGCGATACGCCATTATTTATTGACCTTAAGGCACTCACAGTACTCCTTCCGGGAGCTCCTCGAGTTTGCCGTTGGAATTCGCCTGTTGACGAGGCATTTGGCTACCTTAAGAGAGTCATAGTTACTCCTGCCACTTGCTCCTCGTTTTACCACAGTCGCATCTACAAGCTTACTCTGGCCAGTTCACCAGAAGCGATACGCCATTATTTGTTGATCTTAAGACTTTCACAGTACTCCTTCCGGGAGCTCCTCGAGTTTGCCGTTGGAATTCGCCTGTTGACGAGGCATTTGGCTACCTTAAGAGAGTCATAGTTACTCCTGCCACTTGCTCCTCGTTTTACCACAGTCGCATCTACAAGCTTACTCTGGCCAGTTCACCAGAAGCGATACGCCATTATTTGTTGACCTTAAGACTTTCACAGTACTCCTGCCGGGAGCTCCTCGAGTTTGCCGTTGGAATTCGCCTGTTGACGAGGCATTTGGCTACCTTAAGAGAGTCATAGTTACTCCTGCCACTTGCTCCCCATTTTACCACAGTCACATCTATAAGCTTACTCTGGCTAGTTCACCAGAAGCGATACGCCATTATTTATTGACCTTAAGGCTTTCACAGTACTCCTTCCGGGAGCTCCTCGAGTTTGCCGTTGGAATTCGCCTGTTGACGAGGCATTTGGCTCCCTTAAGAGAGTCATAGTTACTCCTGCCACTTGCTCCTCGTTTTACCACAGTCGCATCTACAAGCTTACTCTGGCCAGTTCACCAGAAGCGATACGCCATTATTTGTTGACCTTAAGACTTTCACAGTACTCCTGCCGGGAGCTCCTCGAGTTTGCCGTTGGAATTCGCCTGTTGACGAGGCATTTGGCTACCTTAAGAGAGTCATAGTTACTCCTGCCAGTTGCACCCCGTTTCACACAGTCACATCTACAAGCTTACTCTGGCCAGTTCACCAGAAGCGATACGCCATTATTTGTTGACCTTAAGACTTTCACAGTACTCCTTCCGGGAGCTCCTCGGGTTTGCCGATGTAATTCGCCTTTTGACGAATCATTTGGCAACCCTAAGAGAGTCATAGTTACTCCTGCCACTTGCTCCCCATTTTACCACAGTCACATCTACAAGCTTACTCTCGCTAGTTCACCAGAAGCGATACGCCATTATTTGTTGACCTTAAGGCTTTCACAGTACTCCTTCCGGGAGCTCCTCGAGTTTGCCGTTGGAATTCGCCTGTTGACGAGGCATTTGGCTACCTTAAGAGAGTCATAGTTACTCCTGCCACTTGCTCCTCGTTTTACCACAGTCGCATCTACAAGCTTACTCTGGCCAGTTCACCAGAAGCGATACGCCATTATTTGTTGACCTTAAGACTTTCACAGTACTCCTGCCGGGAGCTCCTCGAGTTTGCCGTTGGAATTCGCCTGTTGACGAGGCATTTGGCTACCTTCAGAGAGTCATAGTTACTCCTGCCAGTTGCACCCCGTTTCACACAGTCACATCTACAAGCTTACTCTGGCCAGTTCACCAGAAGCGATACGCCATTATTTGTTGACCTTAAGACTTTCACAGTACTCCTTCCGGGAGCTCCTCGGGTTTGCCGATGTAATTCGCCTTTTGACGAATCATTTGGCAACCCTAAGAGAGTCATAGTTACTCCTGCCACTTGCTCCCCATTTTACCACAGTCACATCTACAAGCTTACTCTCGCTAGTTCACCAGAAGCGATACGCCATTATTTGTTGACCTTAAGGCTTTCACAGTACTCCTTCCGGGAGCTCCTCGAGTTTGCCGTTGGAATTCGCCTGTTGACGAGGCATTTGGCTACCTTAAGAGAGTCATAGTTACTCCTGCCACTTGCTCCTCGTTTTACCACAGTCGCATCTACAAGCTTACTCTGGCCAGTTCACCAGAAGCGATACGCCATTATTTGTTGATCTTAAGACTTTCACAGTACTCCTGCCGGGAGCTCCTCGAGTTTGCCGTTGGAATTCGCCTGTTGACGAGGCATTTGGCTACCTTAAGAGAGTCATAGTTACTCCTGCCACTTGCTCCCCATTTTACCACAGTCGCATCTACAAGCTTACTCTGGCCAGTTCACCAGAAGCGATACGCCATTATTTGTTGACCTTAAGACTTTCACAGTACTCCTGCCGGGAGCTCCTCGAGTTTGCCGTTGGAATTCGCCTGTTGACGAGGCATTTGGCTACCTTAAGAGAGTCATAGTTACTCCTGCCACTTGCTCCTCGTTTTACCACAGTCGCATCTACAAGCTTACTCTGGCCAGTTCACCAGAAGCGATACGCCATTATTTGTTGACCTTAAGACTTTCACAGTACTCCTGCCGGGAGCTCCTCGAGTTTGCCGTTGGAATTCGCCTGTTGACGAGGCATTTGGCTACCTTAAGAGAGTCATAGTTACTCCTGCCACTTGCTCCCCATTTTACCACAGTCGCATCTACAAGCTTACTCTGGCCAGTTCACCAGAAGCGATACGCCATTATTTGTTGACCTTAAGACTTTCACAGTACTCCTGCCGGGAGCTCCTCGAGTTTGCCGTTGGAATTCGCCTGTTGACGAGGCATTTGGCTACCTTAAGAGAGTCATAGTTACTCCTGCCACTTGCTCCCCATTTTACCACAGTCACATCTACAAGCTTACTCTGGCTAGTTCACCAGAAGCGATACGCCATTATTTATTGACCTTAAGGCTTTCACAGTACTCCTTCCGGGAGCTCCTCGAGTTTGCCGTTGGAATTCGCCTGTTGACGAGGCATTTGGCTACCTTAAGAGAGTCATAGTTACTCCTGCCACTTGCTCCTCGTTTTACCACAGTCGCATCTACAAGCTTACTCTGCCCAGTTCACCAGAAGCGATACGCCATTATTTGTTGACCTTAAGACTTTCACAGTACTCCTGCCGGGAGCTCCTCGAGTTTGCCGTTGGAATTCGCCTGTTGACGAGGCATTTGGCTACCTTAAGAGAGTCATAGTTACTCCTGCCAGTTGCACCCCGTTTCACACAGTCACATCTACAAGCTTACTCTGGCCAGTTCACCAGAAGCGATACGCCATTATTTGTTGACCTTAAGACTTTCACAGTACTCCTTCCGGGAGCTCCTCGGGTTTGCCGATGTAATTCGCCTTTTGACGAATCATTTGGCAACCCTAAGAGAGTCATAGTTACTCCTGCCACTTGCTCCCCATTTTACCACAGTCACATCTACAAGCTTACTCTCGCTAGTTCACCAGAAGCGATACGCCATTATTTGTTGACCTTAAGGCTTTCACAGTACTCCTTCCGGGAGCTCCTCGAGTTTGCCGTTGGAATTCGCCTGTTGACGAGGCATTTGGCTACCTTAAGAGAGTCATAGTTACTCCTGCCACTTGCTCCTCGTTTTACCACAGTCGCATCTACAAGCTTACTCTGGCCAGTTCACCAGAAGCGATACGCCATTATTAGTTGATCTTAAGACTTTCACAGTACTCCTGCCGGGAGCTCCTCGAGTTTGCCGTTGGAATTCGCCTGTTGACGAGGCATTTGGCTACCTTAAGAGAGTCATAGTTACTCCTGCCACTTGCTCCCCATTTTACCACAGTCGCATCTACAAGCTTACTCTGGCCAGTTCACCAGAAGCGATACGCCATTATTTGTTGACCTTAAGACTTTCACAGTACTCCTGCCGGGAGCTCCTCGAGTTTGCCGTTGGAATTCGCCTGTTGACGAGGCATTTGGCTACCTTAAGAGAGTCATAGTTACTCCTGCCACTTGCTCCTCGTTTTACCACAGTCGCATCTACAAGCTTACTCTGGCCAGTTCACCAGAAGCGATACGCCATTATTTGTTGACCTTAAGACTTTCACAGTACTCCTGCCGGAAGCTCCTCGAGTTTGCCGTTGGAATTCGCCTGTTGACGAGGCATTTGGCTACCTTAAGAGAGTCATAGTTACTCCTGCCACTTGCTCCCCATTTTACCACAGTCGCATCTACAAGCTTACTCTGGCCAGTTCACCAGAAGCGATACGCCATTATTTGTTGACCTTAAGACTTTCACAGTACTCCTGACGGGAGCTCCTCGAGTTTGCCGTTGGAATTCGCCTGTTGACGAGGCATTTGGCTACCTTAAGAGAGTCATAGTTACTCCTGCCACTTGCTCCCCATTTTACCACAGTCACATCTACAAGCTTACTCTGGCTAGTTCACCAGAAGCGATACGCCATTATTTATTGACCTTAAGGCTTTCACAGTACTCCTTCCGGGAGCTCCTCGAGTTTGCCGTTGGAATTCGCCTGTTGACGAGGCATTTGGCTACCTTAAGAGAGTCATAGTTACTCCTGCCACTTGCTCCTCGTTTTACCACAGTCGCATCTACAAGCTTACTCTGCCCAGTTCACCAGAAGCGATACGCCATTATTTGTTGACCTTAAGACTTTCACAGTACTCCTGCCGGGAGCTCCTCGAGTTTGCCGTTGGAATTCGCCTGTTGACGAGGCATTTGGCTACCTTAAGAGAGTCATAGTTACTCCTGCCAGTTGCACCCCGTTTCACACAGTCACATCTACAAGCTTACTCTGGCCAGTTCACCAGAAGCGATACGCCATTATTTGTTGACCTTAAGACTTTCACAGTACTCCTGCCGGGAGCTCCTCGGGTTTGCCGATGTAATTCGCCTTTTGACGAATCATTTGGCAACCCTAAGAGAGTCATAGTTACTCCTGCCACTTGCTCCCCATTTTACCACAGTCACATCTACAAGCTTACTCTCGCTAGTTCACCAGAAGCGATACGCCATTATTTGTTGACCTTAAGGCTTTCACAGTACTCCTTCCGGGAGCTCCTCGAGTTTGCCGTTGGAATTCGCCTGTTGACGAGGCATTTGGCTACCTTAAGAGAGTCATAGTTACTCCTGCCACTTGCTCCTCGTTTTACCACAGTCGCATCTACAAGCTTACTCTGCCCAGTTCACCAGAAGCGATACGCCATTATTTGTTGATCTTAAGACTTTCACAGTACTCCTGCCGGGAGCTCCTCGAGTTTGCCGTTGGAATTCGCCTGTTGACGAGGCATTTGGCTACCTTAAGAGAGTCATAGTTACTCCTGCCACTTGCTCCCCATTTTACCACAGTCGCATCTACAAGCTTACTCTGGCCAGTTCACCAGAAGCGATACGCCATTATTTGTTGACCTTAAGACTTTCACAGTACTCCTGCCGGGAGCTCCTCGAGTTTGCCGTTGGAATTCGCCTGTTGACGAGGCATTTGGCTACCTTAAGAGAGTCATAGTTACTCCTGCCACTTGCTCCCCATTTTACCACAGTCACATCTACAAGCTTACTCTGGCTAGTTCACCAGAAGCGATACGCCATTATTTATTGACCTTAAGGCTTTCACAGTACTCCTTCCGGGAGCTCCTCGAGTTTGCCGTTGGAATTCGCCTGTTGACGAGGCATTTGGCTACCTTAAGAGAGTCATAGTTACTCCTGCCACTTGCTCCTCGTTTTACCACAGTCGCATCTACAAGCTTACTCTGGCCAGTTCACCAGAAGCGATACGCCATTATTTGTTGACCTTAAGACTTTCACAGTACTCCTGCCGGGAGCTCCTCGAGTTTGCCGTTGGAATTCGCCTGTTGACGAGGCATTTGGCTACCTTAAGAGAGTCATAGTTACTCCTGCCACTTGCTCCCCATTTTACCACAGTCACATCTACAAGCTTACTCTGGCTAGTTCACCAGAAGCGATACGCCATTATTTGTTGACCTTAAGACTTTCACAGTACTCCTGCTGGGAGCTCCTCGAGTTTGCCGATGTAATTCGCCTTTTGACGAGGTATTTGGCTACCTTAAGAGAGTCATAGTTACTCCTGCCAGTTGCACCCCGTTTCACACAGTCACATCTACAAGCTTACTCTGGCCAGTTCACCAGGAGCGATACGCCATTATTTGTTGACCTTAAGGCTTTCACAGTACTCCTTCCGGGAGCTCCTCGAGTTTGCCGTTGGAATTCGCCTGTTGACGAGGCATTTGGCTACCTTAAGAGAGTCATAGTTACTCCTGCCACTTGCTCCTCGTTTTACCACAGTCGCATCTACAAGCTTACTCTGGCCAGTTCACCAGAAGCGATACGCCATTATTTGTTGACCTTAAGACTTTCACAGTACTCCTGCCGGGAGCTCCTCGAGTTTGCCGTTGGAATTCGCCTGTTGACGAGGCATTTGGCTACCTTAAGAGAGTCATAGTTACTCCTGCCACTTGCTCCCCATTTTACCACAGTCACATCTACAAGCTTACTCTGGCTAGTTCACCAGAAGCGATACGCCATTATTTGTTGACCTTAAGACTTTCACAGTACTCCTGCTGGGAGCTCCTCGAGTTTGCCGATGTAATTCGCCTTTTGACGAGGCATTTGGCTACCTTAAGAGAGTCATAGTTACTCCTGCCAGTTGCACCCCGTTTCACACAGTCACATCTACAAGCTTACTCTGGCCAGTTCACCAGGAGCGATACGCCATTATTTGTTGACCTTAAGGCTTTCACAGTACTCCTTCCGGGAGCTCCTCGAGTTTGCCGTTGGAATTCGCCTGTTGACGAGGCATTTGGCTACCTTAAGAGCGTCATAGTTACTCCTGCCACTTGCTCCTCGTTTTACCACAGTCGCATCTACAAGCTTACTCTGGCCAGTTCACCAGAAGCGATACGCCATTATTTGTTGACCTTAAGACTTTCACAGTACTCCTTCCGGGAGCTCCTCGGGTTTGCCGATGTAATTCGCCTTTTGACGAGTTATTTGGCAACCCTAAGAGAGTCATAGTTACTCCTGCCACTTGCTCCCCATTTTACCACAGTCGCATCTACAAGCTTACTCTGGCCAGTTCACCAGAAGCGATACGCCATTATTTGTTGACCTTAAGACTTTCACAGTACTCCTGCCGGGAGCTCCTCGAGTTTGCCGTTGGAATTCGCCTGTTGACGAGGCATTTGGCTACCTTAAGAGAGTCATAGTTACTCCTGCCACTTGCTCCCCATTTTACCACAGTCACATCTACAAGCTTACTCTGGCTAGTTCACCAGAAGCGATACGCCATTATTTGTTGACCTTAAGACTTTCACAGTACTCCTGCTGGGAGCTCCTCGAGTTTGCCGATGTAATTCGCCTTTTGACGAGGCATTTGGCTACCTTAAGAGAGTCATAGTTACTCCTGCCAGTTGCACCCCGTTTCACACAGTCACATCTACAAGCTTACTCTGGCCAGTTCACCAGGAGCGATACGCCATTATTTGTTGACCTTAAGGCTTTCACAGTACTCCTTCCGGGAGCTCCTCGAGTTTGCCGTTGGAATTCGCCTGTTGACGAGGCATTTGGCTACCTTAAGAGAGTCATAGTTACTCCTGCCACTTGCTCCTCGTTTTACCACAGTCGCATCTACAAGCTTACTCTGGCCAGTTCACCAGAAGCGATACGCCATTATTTGTTGACCTTAAGACTTTCACAGTACTCCTGCCGGGAGCTCCTCGAGTTTGCCGTTGGAATTCGCCTGTTGACGAGGCATTTGGCTACCTTAAGAGAGTCATAGTTACTCCTGCCACTTGCTCCCCATTTTACCACAGTCACATCTACAAGCTTACTCTGGCTAGTTCACCAGAAGCGATACGCCATTATTTGTTGACCTTAAGACTTTCACAGTACTCCTGCTGGGAGCTCCTCGAGTTTGCCGATGTAATTCGCCTTTTGACGAGGCATTTGGCTACCTTAAGAGAGTCATAGTTACTCCTGCCAGTTGCACCCCGTTTCACACAGTCACATCTACAAGCTTACTCTGGCCAGTTCACCAGGAGCGATACGCCATTATTTGTTGACCTTAAGGCTTTCACAGTACTCCTTCCGGGAGCTCCTCGAGTTTGCCGTTGGAATTCGCCTGTTGACGAGGCATTTGGCTACCTTAAGAGAGTCATAGTTACTCCTGCCACTTGCTCCTCGTTTTACCACAGTCGCATCTACAAGCTTACTCTGGCCAGTTCACCAGAAGCGATACGCCATTATTTGTTGACCTTAAGACTTTCACAGTACTCCTTCCGGGAGCTCCTCGGGTTTGCCGATGTAATTCGCCTTTTGACGAGTTATTTGGCAACCCTAAGAGAGTCATAGTTACTCCTGCCACTTGCTCCCCATTTTACCACAGTCGCATCTACAAGCTTACTCTGGCCAGTTCACCAGAAGCGATACGCCATTATTTGTTGACCTTAAGACTTTCACAGTACTCCTGCCGGGAGCTCCTCGAGTTTGCCGTTGGAATTCGCCTGTTGACGAGGCATTTGGCTACCTTAAGAGAGTCATAGTTACTCCTGCCACTTGCTCCTCGTTTTACCACAGTCGCATCTACAAGCTTACTCTGGCTAGTTCACCAGAAGCGATACGCCATTATTTGTTGATCTTAAGACTTTCACAGTACTCCTTCCGGGAGCTCCTCGAGTTTGCCGTTGGAATTCGCCTGTTGACGAGGCATTTGGCTACCTTAAGAGAGTCATAGTTACTCCTGCCACTTGCTCCCTATTTTACCACAGTCGCATCTACAAGCTTACTCTGGCCAGTTCACCAGAAGCGATACGCCATTATTTGTTGACCTTAAGACTTTCACAGTACTCCTGCCGGGAGCTCCTCGAGTTTGCCGTTGGAATTCGCCTGTTGACGAGGCATTTGGCAACCCTAAGAGAGTCATAGTTACTCCTGCCACTTGCTCCCCATTTTACCACAGTCGCATCTACAAGCTTACTCTGGCCAGTTCACCAGAAGCGATACGCCATTATTTGTTGACCTTAAGACTTTCACAGTACTCCTGCCGGGAGCTCCTCGAGTTTGCCGTTGGAATTCGCCTGTTGACGAGGCATTTGGCTACCTTAAGAGAGTCATAGTTACTCCTGCCACTTGCTCCTCGTTTTACCACAGTCGCATCTACAAGCTTACTCTGGCTAGTTCACCAGAAGCGATACGCCATTATTTGTTGATCTTAAGACTTTCACAGTACTCCTTCCGGGAGCTCCTCGAGTTTGCCGTTGGAATTCGCCTGTTGACGAGGCATTTGGCTACCTTAAGAGAGTCATAGTTACTCCTGCCACTTGCTCCCCATTTTACCACAGTCGCATCTACAAGCTTACTCTGGCCAGTTCACCAGAAGCGATACGCCATTATTTGTTGACCTTAAGACTTTCACAGTACTCCTGCCGGGAGCTCCTCGAGTTTGCCGTTGGAATTCGCCTGTTGACGAGGCATTTGGCTACCTTAAGAGAGTCATAGTTACTCCTGCCACTTGCTCCTCGTTTTACCACAGTCGCATCTACAAGCTTACTCTGGCTAGTTCACCAGAAGCGATACGCCATTATTTGTTGATCTTAAGACTTTCACAGTACTCCTTCCGGGAGCTCCTCGAGTTTGCCGTTGGAATTCGCCTGTTGACGAGGCATTTGGCTACCTTAAGAGAGTCATAGTTACTCCTGCCACTTGCTCCTCGTTTTACCACAGTCGCATCTACAAGCTTACTCTGGCCAGTTCACCAGAAGCGATACGCCATTATTTGTTGACCTTAAGACTTTCACAGTACTCCTGCCGGGAGCTCCTCGAGTTTGCCGTTGGAATTCGCCTGTTGACGAGGCATTTGGCTACCTTAAGAGAGTCATAGTTACTCCTGCCACTTGCTCCTCGTTTTACCACAGTCGCATCTACAAGCTTACTCTGGCCAGTTCACCAGAAGCGATACGCCATTATTTGTTGACCTTAAGACTTTCACAGTACTCCTGCCGGGAGCTCCTCGAGTTTGCCGTTGGAATTCGCCTGTTGACGAGGCATTTGGCTACCTTAAGAGAGTCATAGTTACTCCTGCCACTTGCTCCCCATTTTACCACAGTCGCATCTACAAGCTTACTCTGGCCAGTTCACCAGAAGCGATACGCCATTATTTGTTGACCTTAAGACTTTCACAGTACTCCTGCCGGGAGCTCCTCGAGTTTGCCGTTGGAATTCGCCTGTTGACGAGGCATTTGGCTACCTTAAGAGAGTCATAGTTACTCCTGCCACTTGCTCCCCATTTTACCACAGTCACATCTACAAGCTTACTCTGGCTAGTTCACCAGAAGCGATACGCCATTATTTATTGACCTTAAGGCTTTCACAGTACTCCTTCCGGGAGCTCCTCGAGTTTGCCGTTGGAATGCGCCTGTTGACGAGGCATTTGGCTACCTTAAGAGAGTCATAGTTACTCCTGCCACTTGCTCCTCGTTTTACCACAGTCGCATCTACAAGCTTACTCTGGCCAGTTCACCAGAAGCGATACGCCATTATTTGTTGACCTTAAGACTTTCACAGTACTCCTGCCGGGAGCTCCTCGAGTTTGCCGTTGGAATTCGCCTGTTGACGAGGCATTTGGCTACCTTAAGAGAGTCATAGTTACTCCTGCCACTTGCTCCCCATTTTACCACAGTCACATCTACAAGCTTACTCTGGCTAGTTCACCAGAAGCGATACGCCATTATTTGTTGACCTTAAGACTTTCACAGTACTCCTGCTGGGAGCTCCTCGAGTTTGCCGATGTTATTCGCCTTTTGACGAGGCATTTGGCTACCTTAAGAGAGTCATAGTTACTCCTGCCAGTTGCACCCCGTTTCACACAGTCACATCTACAAGCTTACTCTGGCCAGTTCACCAGGAGCGATACGCCATTATTTGTTGACCTTAAGGCTTTCACAGTACTCCTTCCGGGAGCTCCTCGAGTTTGCCGTTGGAATTCGCCTGTTGACGAGGCATTTGGCTACCTTAAGAGAGTCATAGTTACTCCTGCCACTTGCTCCTCGTTTTACCACAGTCGCATCTACAAGCTTACTCTGGCCAGTTCACCAGAAGCGATACGCCATTATTTGTTGACCTTAAGACTTTCACAGTACTCCTGCCGGGAGCTCCTCGAGTTTGCCGTTGGAATTCGCCTGTTGACGAGGCATTTAGCTACCTTAAGAGAGTCATAGTTACTCCTGCCACTTGCTCCCAATTTTACCACAGTCACATCTACAAGCTTACTCTGGCTAGTTCACCAGAAGCGATACGCCATTATTTATTGACCTTAAGGCTTTCACAGTACTCCTTCCGGGAGCTCCTCGAGTTTGCCGTTGGAATTCGCCTGTTGACGAGGCATTTGGCTACCTTAAGAGAGTCATAGTTACTCCTGCCACTTGCTCCTCGTTTTACCACAGTCGCATCTACAAGCTTACTCTGGCCAGTTCACCAGAAGCGATACGCCATTATTTGTTGACCTTAAGACTTTCACAGTACTCCTGCCGGGAGCTCCTCGAGTTTGCCGTTGGAATTCGCCTGTTGACGAGGCATTTGGCTACCTTAAGAGAGTCATAGTTACTCCTGCCACTTGCTCCCCATTTTACCACAGTCACATCTACAAGCTTACTCTGGCTAGTTCACCAGAAGCGATACGCCATTATTTGTTGACCTTAAGACTTTCACAGTACTCCTGCCGGGAGCTCCTCGAGTTTGCCGTTGGAATTCGCCTGTTGACGAGGCATTTGGCTACCTTAAGAGAGTCATAGTTACTCCTGCCACTTGCTCCTCGTTTTACCACAGTCGCATCTACAAGCTTACTCTGGCTAGTTCACCAGAAGCGATACGCCATTATTTGTTGATCTTAAGACTTTCACAGTACTCCTTCCGGGAGCTCCTCGAGTTTGCCGTTGGAATTCGCCTGTTGACGAGGCATTTGGCTACCTTAAGAGAGTCATAGTTACTCCTGCCACTTGCTCCCTATTTTACCACAGTCGCATCTACAAGCTTACTCTGGCCAGTTCACCAGAAGCGATACGCCATTATTTGTTGACCTTAAGACTTTCACAGTACTCCTGCCGGGAGCTCCTCGAGTTTGCCGTTGGAATTCGCCTGTTGACGAGGCATTTGGCAACCCTAAGAGAGTCATAGTTACTCCTGCCACTTGCTCCCCATTTTACCACAGTCGCATCTACAAGCTTACTCTGGCCAGTTCACCAGAAGCGATACGCCATTATTTGTTGACCTTAAGACTTTCACAGTACTCCTGCCGGGAGCTCCTCGAGTTTGCCGTTGGAATTCGCCTGTTGACGAGGCATTTGGCTACCTTAAGAGAGTCATAGTTACTCCTGCCACTTGCTCCTCGTTTTACCACAGTCGCATCTACAAGCTTACTCTGGCTAGTTCACCAGAAGCGATACGCCATTATTTGTTGATCTTAAGACTTTCACAGTACTCCTTCCGGGAGCTCCTCGAGTTTGCCGTTGGAATTCGCCTGTTGACGAGGCATTTGGCTACCTTAAGAGAGTCATAGTTACTCCTGCCACTTGCTCCCCATTTTACCACAGTCGCATCTACAAGCTTACTCTGGCCAGTTCACCAGAAGCGATACGCCATTATTTGTTGACCTTAAGACTTTCACAGTACTCCTGCCGGGAGCTCCTCGAGTTTGCCGTTGGAATTCGCCTGTTGACGAGGCATTTGGCTACCTTAAGAGAGTCATAGTTACTCCTGCCACTTGCTCCTCGTTTTACCACAGTCGCATCTACAAGCTTACTCTGGCTAGTTCACCAGAAGCGATACGCCATTATTTGTTGATCTTAAGACTTTCACAGTACTCCTTCCGGGAGCTCCTCGAGTTTGCCGTTGGAATTCGCCTGTTGACGAGGCATTTGGCTACCTTAAGAGAGTCATAGTTACTCCTGCCACTTGCTCCTCGTTTTACCACAGTCGCATCTACAAGCTTACTCTGGCCAGTTCACCAGAAGCGATACGCCATTATTTGTTGACCTTAAGACTTTCACAGTACTCCTGCCGGGAGCTCCTCGAGTTTGCCGTTGGAATTCGCCTGTTGACGAGGCATTTGGCTACCTTAAGAGAGTCATAGTTACTCCTGCCACTTGCTCCTCGTTTTACCACAGTCGCATCTACAAGCTTACTCTGGCCAGTTCACCAGAAGCGATACGCCATTATTTGTTGACCTTAAGACTTTCACAGTACTCCTGCCGGGAGCTCCTCGAGTTTGCCGTTGGAATTCGCCTGTTGACGAGGCATTTGGCTACCTTAAGAGAGTCATAGTTACTCCTGCCACTTGCTCCCCATTTTACCACAGTCGCATCTACAAGCTTACTCTGGCCAGTTCACCAGAAGCGATACGCCATTATTTGTTGACCTTAAGACTTTCACAGTACTCCTGCCGGGAGCTCCTCGAGTTTGCCGTTGGAATTCGCCTGTTGACGAGGCATTTGGCTACCTTAAGAGAGTCATAGTTACTCCTGCCACTTGCTCCCCATTTTACCACAGTCACATCTACAAGCTTACTCTGGCTAGTTCACCAGAAGCGATACGCCATTATTTATTGACCTTAAGGCTTTCACAGTACTCCTTCCGGGAGCTCCTCGAGTTTGCCGTTGGAATGCGCCTGTTGACGAGGCATTTGGCTACCTTAAGAGAGTCATAGTTACTCCTGCCACTTGCTCCTCGTTTTACCACAGTCGCATCTACAAGCTTACTCTGGCCAGTTCACCAGAAGCGATACGCCATTATTTGTTGACCTTAAGACTTTCACAGTACTCCTGCCGGGAGCTCCTCGAGTTTGCCGTTGGAATTCGCCTGTTGACGAGGCATTTGGCTACCTTAAGAGAGTCATAGTTACTCCTGCCACTTGCTCCCCATTTTACCACAGTCACATCTACAAGCTTACTCTGGCTAGTTCACCAGAAGCGATACGCCATTATTTGTTGACCTTAAGACTTTCACAGTACTCCTGCTGGGAGCTCCTCGAGTTTGCCGATGTAATTCGCCTTTTGACGAGGCATTTGGCTACCTTAAGAGAGTCATAGTTACTCCTGCCAGTTGCACCCCGTTTCACACAGTCACATCTACAAGCTTACTCTGGCCAGTTCACCAGGAGCGATACGCCATTATTTGTTGACCTTAAGGCTTTCACAGTACTCCTTCCGGGAGCTCCTCGAGTTTGCCGTTGGAATTCGCCTGTTGACGAGGCATTTGGCTACCTTAAGAGAGTCATAGTTACTCCTGCCACTTGCTCCTCGTTTTACCACAGTCGCATCTACAAGCTTACTCTGGCCAGTTCACCAGAAGCGATACGCCATTATTTGTTGACCTTAAGACTTTCACAGTACTCCTGCCGGGAGCTCCTCGAGTTTGCCGTTGGAATTCGCCTGTTGACGAGGCATTTAGCTACCTTAAGAGAGTCATAGTTACTCCTGCCACTTGCTCCCCATTTTACCACAGTCACATCTACAAGCTTACTCTGGCTAGTTCACCAGAAGCGATACGCCATTATTTATTGACCTTAAGGCTTTCACAGTACTCCTTCCGGGAGCTCCTCGAGTTTGCCGTTGGAATTCGCCTGTTGACGAGGCATTTGGCTACCTTAAGAGAGTCATAGTTACTCCTGCCACTTGCTCCTCGTTTTACCACAGTCGCATCTACAAGCTTACTCTGGCCAGTTCACCAGAAGCGATACGCCATTATTTGTTGACCTTAAGACTTTCACAGTACTCCTTCCGGGAGCTCCTCGAGTTTGCCGTTGGAATTCGCCTGTTGACGAGGCATTTGGCTACCTTAAGAGAGTCATAGTTACTCCTGCCACTTGCTCCTCGTTTTACCACAGTCGCATCTACAAGCTTACTCTGGCCAGTTCACCAGAAGCGATACGCCATTATTTGTTGACCTTAAGACTTTCACAGTACTCCTGCCGGGAGCTCCTCGAGTTTGCCGTTGGAATTCGCCTGTTGACGAGGCATTTGGCTACCTTAAGAGAGTCATAGTTACTCCTGCCACTTGCTCCTCGTTTTACCACAGTCGCATCTACAAGCTTACTCTGGCCAGTTCACCAGAAGCGATACGCCATTATTTGTTGACCTTAAGACTTTCACAGTACTCCTGCCGGGAGCTCCTCGAGTTTGCCGTTGGAATTCGCCTGTTGACGAGGCATTTGGCTACCTTAAGAGAGTCATAGTTACTCCTGCCACTTGCTCCCCATTTTACCACAGTCGCATCTACAAGCTTACTCTGGCCAGTTCACCAGAAGCGATACGCCATTATTTGTTGACCTTAAGACTTTCACAGTACTCCTGCCGGGAGCTCCTCGAGTTTGCCGTTGGAATTCGCCTGTTGACGAGGCATTTGGCTACCTTAAGAGAGTCATAGTTACTCCTGCCACTTGCTCCCCATTTTACCACAGTCACATCTACAAGCTTACTCTGGCTAGTTCACCAGAAGCGATACGCCATTATTTATTGACCTTAAGGCTTTCACAGTACTCCTTCCGGGAGCTCCTCGAGTTTGCCGTTGGAATGCGCCTGTTGACGAGGCATTTGGCTACCTTAAGAGAGTCATAGTTACTCCTGCCACTTGCTCCTCGTTTTACCACAGTCGCATCTACAAGCTTACTCTGGCCAGTTCACCAGAAGCGATACGCCATTATTTGTTGACCTTAAGACTTTCACAGTACTCCTGCCGGGAGCTCCTCGAGTTTGCCGTTGGAATTCGCCTGTTGACGAGGCATTTGGCTACCTTAAGAGAGTCATAGTTACTCCTGCCACTTGCTCCCCATTTTACCACAGTCACATCTACAAGCTTACTCTGGCTAGTTCACCAGAAGCGATACGCCATTATTTGTTGACCTTAAGACTTTCACAGTACTCCTGCTGGGAGCTCCTCGAGTTTGCCGATGTAATTCGCCTTTTGACGAGGCATTTGGCTACCTTAAGAGAGTCATAGTTACTCCTGCCAGTTGCACCCCGTTTCACACAGTCACATCTACAAGCTTACTCTGGCCAGTTCACCAGGAGCGATACGCCATTATTTGTTGACCTTAAGGCTTTCACAGTACTCCTTCCGGGAGCTCCTCGAGTTTGCCGTTGGAATTCGCCTGTTGACGAGGCATTTGGCTACCTTAAGAGAGTCATAGTTACTCCTGCCACTTGCTCCTCGTTTTACCACAGTCGCATCTACAAGCTTACTCTGGCCAGTTCACCAGAAGCGATACGCCATTATTTGTTGACCTTAAGACTTTCACAGTACTCCTGCCGGGAGCTCCTCGAGTTTGCCGTTGGAATTCGCCTGTTGACGAGGCATTTAGCTACCTTAAGAGAGTCATAGTTACTCCTGCCACTTGCTCCCCATTTTACCACAGTCACATCTACAAGCTTACTCTGGCTAGTTCACCAGAAGCGATACGCCATTATTTATTGACCTTAAGGCTTTCACAGTACTCCTTCCGGGAGCTCCTCGAGTTTGCCGTTGGAATTCGCCTGTTGACGAGGCATTTGGCTACCTTAAGAGAGTCATAGTTACTCCTGCCACTTGCTCCTCGTTTTACCACAGTCGCATCTACAAGCTTACTCTGGCCAGTTCACCAGAAGCGATACGCCATTATTTGTTGACCTTAAGACTTTCACAGTACTCCTGCCGGGAGCTCCTCGAGTTTGCCGTTGGAATTCGCCTGTTGACGAGGCATTTGGCTACCTTAAGAGAGTCATAGTTACTCCTGCCACTTGCTCCCCATTTTACCACAGTCACATCTACAAGCTTACTCTGGCTAGTTCACCAGAAGCGATACGCCATTATTTGTTGACCTTAAGACTTTCACAGTACTCCTGCTGGGAGCTCCTCGAGTTTGCCGATGTAATTCGCCTTTTGACGAGGCATTTGGCTACCTTAAGAGAGTCATAGTTACTCCTGCCAGTTGCACCCCGTTTCACACAGTCACATCTACAAGCTTACTCTGGCCAGTTCACCAGGAGCGATACGCCATTATTTGTTGACCTTAAGGCTTTCACAGTACTCCTTCCGGGAGCTCCTCGAGTTTGCCGTTGGAATTCGCCTGTTGACGAGGCATTTGGCTACCTTAAGAGAGTCATAGTTACTCCTGCCACTTGCTCCTCGTTTTACCACAGTCGCATCTACAAGCTTACTCTGGCCAGTTCACCAGAAGCGATACGCCATTATTTGTTGACCTTAAGACTTTCACAGTACTCCTTCCGGGAGCTCCTCGGGTTTGCCGATGTAATTCGCCTTTTGACGAGTTATTTGGCAACCCTAAGAGAGTCATAGTTACTCCTGCCACTTGCTCCCCATTTTACCACAGTCGCATCTACAAGCTTACTCTGGCCAGTTCACCAGAAGCGATACGCCATTATTTGTTGACCTTAAGACTTTCACAGTACTCCTGCCGGGAGCTCCTCGAGTTTGCCGTTGGAATTCGCCTGTTGACGAGGCATTTGGCTACCTTAAGAGAGTCATAGTTACTCCTGCCACTTGCTCCTCGTTTTACCACAGTCGCATCTACAAGCTTACTCTGGCTAGTTCACCAGAAGCGATACGCCATTATTTGTTGATCTTAAGACTTTCACAGTACTCCTTCCGGGAGCTCCTCGAGTTTGCCGTTGGAATTCGCCTGTTGACGAGTCATTTGGCAACCTTAAGAGAGTCATAGTTACTCCTGCCACTTGCTCCCCATTTTACCACAGTCACATCTACAAGCTTACTCTGGCCAGTTCACCAGAAGCGATACGCCATTATTTGTTGACCTTAAGACTTTCACAGTACTCCTTCCGGGAGCTCCTCGGGTTTGCCGATGTAATTCGCCTTTTGACGAATCATTTGGCAACCCTAAGAGAGTCATAGTTACTCCTGCCACTTGCTCCCCATTTTACCACAGTCACATCTACAAGCTTACTCTGGCTAGTTCACCAGAAGCGATACGCCATTATTTGTTGACCTTAAGACTTTCACAGTACTCCTGCCGGGAGCTCCTCGAGTTTGCCGTTGGAATTCGCCTGTTGACGAGGCATTTGGCTACCTTAAGAGAGTCATAGTTACTCCTGCCACTTGCTCCTCGTTTTACCACAGTCGCATCTACAAGCTTACTCTGGCTAGTTCACCAGAAGCGATACGCCATTATTTGTTGATCTTAAGACTTTCACAGTACTCCTTCCGGGAGCTCCTCGAGTTTGCCGTTGGAATTCGCCTGTTGACGAGGCATTTGGCTACCTTAAGAGAGTCATAGTTACTCCTGCCACTTGCTCCCTATTTTACCACAGTCGCATCTACAAGCTTACTCTGGCCAGTTCACCAGAAGCGATACGCCATTATTTGTTGACCTTAAGACTTTCACAGTACTCCTGCCGGGAGCTCCTCGAGTTTGCCGTTGGAATTCGCCTGTTGACGAGGCATTTGGCAACCCTAAGAGAGTCATAGTTACTCCTGCCACTTGCTCCCCATTTTACCACAGTCGCATCTACAAGCTTACTCTGGCCAGTTCACCAGAAGCGATACGCCATTATTTGTTGACCTTAAGACTTTCACAGTACTCCTGCCGGGAGCTCCTCGAGTTTGCCGTTGGAATTCGCCTGTTGACGAGGCATTTGGCTACCTTAAGAGAGTCATAGTTACTCCTGCCACTTGCTCCTCGTTTTACCACAGTCGCATCTACAAGCTTACTCTGGCTAGTTCACCAGAAGCGATACGCCATTATTTGTTGATCTTAAGACTTTCACAGTACTCCTTCCGGGAGCTCCTCGAGTTTGCCGTTGGAATTCGCCTGTTGACGAGGCATTTGGCTACCTTAAGAGAGTCATAGTTACTCCTGCCACTTGCTCCCCATTTTACCACAGTCGCATCTACAAGCTTACTCTGGCCAGTTCACCAGAAGCGATACGCCATTATTTGTTGACCTTAAGACTTTCACAGTACTCCTGCCGGGAGCTCCTCGAGTTTGCCGTTGGAATTCGCCTGTTGACGAGGCATTTGGCTACCTTAAGAGAGTCATAGTTACTCCTGCCACTTGCTCCTCGTTTTACCACAGTCGCATCTACAAGCTTACTCTGGCTAGTTCACCAGAAGCGATACGCCATTATTTGTTGATCTTAAGACTTTCACAGTACTCCTTCCGGGAGCTCCTCGAGTTTGCCGTTGGAATTCGCCTGTTGACGAGGCATTTGGCTACCTTAAGAGAGTCATAGTTACTCCTGCCACTTGCTCCTCGTTTTACCACAGTCGCATCTACAAGCTTACTCTGGCCAGTTCACCAGAAGCGATACGCCATTATTTGTTGACCTTAAGACTTTCACAGTACTCCTGCCGGGAGCTCCTCGAGTTTGCCGTTGGAATTCGCCTGTTGACGAGGCATTTGGCTACCTTAAGAGAGTCATAGTTACTCCTGCCACTTGCTCCTCGTTTTACCACAGTCGCATCTACAAGCTTACTCTGGCCAGTTCACCAGAAGCGATACGCCATTATTTGTTGACCTTAAGACTTTCACAGTACTCCTGCCGGGAGCTCCTCGAGTTTGCCGTTGGAATTCGCCTGTTGACGAGGCATTTGGCTACCTTAAGAGAGTCATAGTTACTCCTGCCACTTGCTCCCCATTTTACCACAGTCGCATCTACAAGCTTACTCTGGCCAGTTCACCAGAAGCGATACGCCATTATTTGTTGACCTTAAGACTTTCACAGTACTCCTGCCGGGAGCTCCTCGAGTTTGCCGTTGGAATTCGCCTGTTGACGAGGCATTTGGCTACCTTAAGAGAGTCATAGTTACTCCTGCCACTTGCTCCCCATTTTACCACAGTCACATCTACAAGCTTACTCTGGCTAGTTCACCAGAAGCGATACGCCATTATTTATTGACCTTAAGGCTTTCACAGTACTCCTTCCGGGAGCTCCTCGAGTTTGCCGTTGGAATGCGCCTGTTGACGAGGCATTTGGCTACCTTAAGAGAGTCATAGTTACTCCTGCCACTTGCTCCTCGTTTTACCACAGTCGCATCTACAAGCTTACTCTGGCCAGTTCACCAGAAGCGATACGCCATTATTTGTTGACCTTAAGACTTTCACAGTACTCCTGCCGGGAGCTCCTCGAGTTTGCCGTTGGAATTCGCCTGTTGACGAGGCATTTGGCTACCTTAAGAGAGTCATAGTTACTCCTGCCACTTGCTCCCCATTTTACCACAGTCACATCTACAAGCTTACTCTGGCTAGTTCACCAGAAGCGATACGCCATTATTTGTTGACCTTAAGACTTTCACAGTACTCCTGCTGGGAGCTCCTCGAGTTTGCCGATGTAATTCGCCTTTTGACGAGGCATTTGGCTACCTTAAGAGAGTCATAGTTACTCCTGCCAGTTGCACCCCGTTTCACACAGTCACATCTACAAGCTTACTCTGGCCAGTTCACCAGGAGCGATACGCCATTATTTGTTGACCTTAAGGCTTTCACAGTACTCCTTCCGGGAGCTCCTCGAGTTTGCCGTTGGAATTCGCCTGTTGACGAGGCATTTGGCTACCTTAAGAGAGTCATAGTTACTCCTGCCACTTGCTCCTCGTTTTACCACAGTCGCATCTACAAGCTTACTCTGGCCAGTTCACCAGAAGCGATACGCCATTATTTGTTGACCTTAAGACTTTCACAGTACTCCTGCCGGGAGCTCCTCGAGTTTGCCGTTGGAATTCGCCTGTTGACGAGGCATTTAGCTACCTTAAGAGAGTCATAGTTACTCCTGCCACTTGCTCCCCATTTTACCACAGTCACATCTACAAGCTTACTCTGGCTAGTTCACCAGAAGCGATACGCCATTATTTATTGACCTTAAGGCTTTCACAGTACTCCTTCCGGGAGCTCCTCGAGTTTGCCGTTGGAATTCGCCTGTTGACGAGGCATTTGGCTACCTTAAGAGAGTCATAGTTACTCCTGCCACTTGCTCCTCGTTTTACCACAGTCGCATCTACAAGCTTACTCTGGCCAGTTCACCAGAAGCGATACGCCATTATTTGTTGACCTTAAGACTTTCACAGTACTCCTGCCGGGAGCTCCTCGAGTTTGCCGTTGGAATTCGCCTGTTGACGAGGCATTTGGCTACCTTAAGAGAGTCATAGTTACTCCTGCCACTTGCTCCCCATTTTACCACAGTCACATCTACAAGCTTACTCTGGCTAGTTCACCAGAAGCGATACGCCATTATTTGTTGACCTTAAGACTTTCACAGTACTCCTGCTGGGAGCTCCTCGAGTTTGCCGATGTAATTCGCCTTTTGACGAGGCATTTGGCTACCTTAAGAGAGTCATAGTTACTCCTGCCAGTTGCACCCCGTTTCACACAGTCACATCTACAAGCTTACTCTGGCCAGTTCACCAGGAGCGATACGCCATTATTTGTTGACCTTAAGGCTTTCACAGTACTCCTTCCGGGAGCTCCTCGAGTTTGCCGTTGGAATTCGCCTGTTGACGAGGCATTTGGCTACCTTAAGAGAGTCATAGTTACTCCTGCCACTTGCTCCTCGTTTTACCACAGTCGCATCTACAAGCTTACTCTGGCCAGTTCACCAGAAGCGATACGCCATTATTTGTTGACCTTAAGACTTTCACAGTACTCCTTCCGGGAGCTCCTCGGGTTTGCCGATGTAATTCGCCTTTTGACGAGTTATTTGGCAACCCTAAGAGAGTCATAGTTACTCCTGCCACTTGCTCCCCATTTTACCACAGTCGCATCTACAAGCTTACTCTGGCCAGTTCACCAGAAGCGATACGCCATTATTTGTTGACCTTAAGACTTTCACAGTACTCCTGCCGGGAGCTCCTCGAGTTTGCCGTTGGAATTCGCCTGTTGACGAGGCATTTGGCTACCTTAAGAGAGTCATAGTTACTCCTGCCACTTGCTCCTCGTTTTACCACAGTCGCATCTACAAGCTTACTCTGGCTAGTTCACCAGAAGCGATACGCCATTATTTGTTGATCTTAAGACTTTCACAGTACTCCTTCCGGGAGCTCCTCGAGTTTGCCGTTGGAATTCGCCTGTTGACGAGTCATTTGGCAACCTTAAGAGAGTCATAGTTACTCCTGCCACTTGCTCCCCATTTTACCACAGTCACATCTACAAGCTTACTCTGGCTAGTTCACCAGAAGCGATACGCCATTATTTGTTGACCTTAAGACTTTCACAGTACTCCTTCCGGGAGCTCCTCGGGTTTGCCGATGTAATTCGCCTTTTGACGAATCATTTGGCAACCCTAAGAGAGTCATAGTTACTCCTGCCACTTGCTCCCCATTTTACCACAGTCACATCTACAAGCTTACTCTCGCTAGTTCACCAGAAGCGATACGCCATTATTTGTTGACCTTAAGACTTTCACAGTACTCCTGCCGGGAGCTCCTCGAGTTTGCCGTTGGAATTCGCCTGTTGACGAGGCATTTGGCTACCTTAAGAGAGTCATAGTTACTCCTGCCACTTGCTCCCCATTTTACCACAGTCACATCTACAAGCTTACTCTGGCTAGTTCACCAGAAGCGATACGCCATTATTTGTTGACCTTAAGACTTTCACAGTACTCCTGCTGGGAGCTCCTCGAGTTTGCCGATGTAATTCGCCTTTTGACGAGGCATTTGGCTACCTTAAGAGAGTCATAGTTACTCCTGCCAGTTGCACCCCGTTTCACACAGTCACATCTACAAGCTTACTCTGGCCAGTTCACCAGGAGCGATACGCCATTATTTGTTGACCTTAAGGCTTTCACAGTACTCCTTCCGGGAGCTCCTCGAGTTTGCCGTTGGAATTCGCCTGTTGACGAGGCATTTGGCTACCTTAAGAGAGTCATAGTTACTCCTGCCACTTGCTCCTCGTTTTACCACAGTCGCATCTACAAGCTTACTCTGGCCAGTTCACCAGAAGCGATACGCCATTATTTGTTGACCTTAAGACTTTCACAGTACTCCTTCCGGGAGCTCCTCGGGTTTGCCGATGTAATTCGTCTTTTGACGAGTTATTTGGCAACCCTAAGAGAGTCATAGTTACTCCTGCCACTTGCTCCCCATTTTACCACAGTCGCATCTACAAGCTTACTCTGGCCAGTTCACCAGAAGCGATACGCCATTATTTGTTGACCTTAAGACTTTCACAGTACTCCTTCCGGGAGCTCCTCGAGTTTGCCGTTGGAATTCGCCTGTTGACGAGGCATTTGGCTACCTTAAGAGAGTCATAGTTACTCCTGCCACTTGCTACCCATTTTACCACAGTCACATCTACAAGCTTACTCTGGCTAGTTCACCAGAAGCGATACGCCATTATTTGTTGACCTTAAGACTTTCACAGTACTCCTGCCGGGAGCTCCTCGAGTTTGCCGTTGGAATTCGCCTGTTGACGAGGCATTTGGCTACCTTAAGAGAGTCATAGTTACTCCTGCCACTTGCTCCCCATTTTACCACAGTCACATCTACAAGCTTACTCTGGCTAGTTCACCAGAAGCGATACGCCATTATTTGTTGACCTTAAGACTTTCACAGTACTCCTTCCGGGAGCTCCTCGGGTTTGCCGATGTAATTCGCCTTTTGACGAGTTATTTGGCAACCCTAAGAGAGTCATAGTTACTCCTGCCACTTGCTCCCAATTTTACCACAGTCGCATCTACAAGCTTACTCTGGCCAGTTCACCAGAAGCGATACGCCATTATTTGTTGACCTTAAGACTTTCACAGTACTCTTGCCGGGAGCTCCTCGAGTTTGCCGTTGGAATTCGCCTGTTGACGAGGCATTTGGCTACCTTAAGAGAGTCATAGTTACTCCTGCCACTTGCTCCTCGTTTTACCACAGTCGCATCTACAAGCTTACTCTGGCTAGTTCACCAGAAGCGATACGCCATTATTTGTTGATCTTAAGACTTTCACAGTACTCCTTCCGGGAGCTCCTCGAGTTTGCCGTTGGAATTCGCCTGTTGACGAGTCATTGGCAACCTTAAGAGAGTCATAGTTACTCCTGCCACTTGCTCCCCATTTTACCACAGTCACATCTACAAGCTTACTCTGGCTAGTTCACCAGAAGCGATACGCCATTATTTGTTGACCTTAAGACTTTCACAGTACTCCTTCCGGGAGCTCCTCGGGTTTGCCGATGTAATTCGCCTTTTGACGAATCATTTGGCAACCCTAAGAGAGTCATAGTTACTCCTGCCACTTGCTCCCCATTTTACCACAGTCACATCTACAAGCTTACTCTCGCTAGTTCACCAGAAGCGATACGCCATTATTTGTTGACCTTAAGACTTTCACAGTACTCCTGCCGGGAGCTCCTCGAGTTTGCCGTTGGAATTCGCCTGTTGACGAGGCATTTGGCTACCTTAAGAGAGTCATAGTTACTCCTGCCACTTGCTCCTCGTTTTACCACAGTCGCATCTACAAGCTTACTCTGGCTAGTTCACCAGAAGCGATACGCCATTATTTGTTGATCTTAAGACTTTCACAGTACTCCTTCCGGGAGCTCCTCGAGTTTGCCGTTGGAATTCGCCTGTTGACGAGTCATTTGGCAACCTTAAGAGAGTCATAGTTACTCCTGCCACTTGCTCCCCATTTTACCACAGTCACATCTACAAGCTTACTCTGGCTAGTTCACCAGAAGCGATACGCCATTATTTGTTGACCTTAAGACTTTCACAGTACTCCTTCCGGGAGCTCCTCGGGTTTGCCGATGTAATTCGCCTTTTGACGAGTTATTTGGCAACCCTAAGAGAGTCATAGTTACTCCTGCCACTTGCTCCCCATTTTACCACAGTCGCATCTACAAGCTTACTCTGGCCAGTTCACCAGAAGCGATACGCCATTATTTGTTGACCTTAAGACTTTCACAGTACTCCTGCCGGGAGCTCCTCGAGTTTGCCGTTGGAATTCGCCTGTTGACGAGGCATTTGGCTACCTTAAGAGAGTCATAGTTACTCCTGCCACTTGCTCCTCGTTTTACCACAGTCGCATCTACAAGCTTACTCTGGCTAGTTCACCAGAAGCGATACGCCATTATTTGTTGATCTTAAGACTTTCACAGTACTCCTTCCGGGAGCTCCTCGAGTTTGCCGTTGGAATTCGCCTGTTGACGAGTCATTTGGCAACCTTAAGAGAGTCATAGTTACTCCTGCCACTTGCTCCCCATTTTACCACAGTCACATCTACAAGCTTACTCTGGCTAGTTCACCAGAAGCGATACGCCATTATTTGTTGACCTTAAGACTTTCACAGTACTCCTTCCGGGAGCTCCTCGGGTTTGCCGATGTAATTCGCCTTTTGACGAATCATTTGGCAACCCTAAGAGAGTCATAGTTACTCCTGCCACTTGCTCCCCATTTTACCACAGTCACATCTACAAGCTTACTCTCGCTAGTTCACCAGAAGCGATACGCCATTATTTGTTGACCTTAAGACTTTCACAGTACTCCTGCCGGGAGCTCCTCGAGTTTGCCGTTGGAATTCGCCTGTTGACGAGGCATTTGGCTACCTTAAGAGAGTCATAGTTACTCCTGCCACTTGCTCCCCATTTTACCACAGTCACATCTACAAGCTTACTCTGGCTAGTTCACCAGAAGCGATACGCCATTATTTGTTGACCTTAAGACTTTCACAGTACTCCTGCTGGGAGCTCCTCGAGTTTGCCGATGTAATTCGCCTTTTGACGAGGCATTTGGCTACCTTAAGAGAGTCATAGTTACTCCTGCCAGTTGCACCCCGTTTCACACAGTCACATCTACAAGCTTACTCTGGCCAGTTCACCAGGAGCGATACGCCATTATTTGTTGACCTTAAGGCTTTCACAGTACTCCTTCCGGGAGCTCCTCGAGTTTGCCGTTGGAATTCGCCTGTTGACGAGGCATTTGGCTACCTTAAGAGAGTCATAGTTACTCCTGCCACTTGCTCCTCGTTTTACCACAGTCGCATCTACAAGCTTACTCTGGCCAGTTCACCAGAAGCGATACGCCATTATTTGTTGACCTTAAGACTTTCACAGTACTCCTTCCGGGAGCTCCTCGGGTTTGCCGATGTAATTCGTCTTTTGACGAGTTATTTGGCAACCCTAAGAGAGTCATAGTTACTCCTGCCACTTGCTCCCCATTTTACCACAGTCGCATCTACAAGCTTACTCTGGCCAGTTCACCAGAAGCGATACGCCATTATTTGTTGACCTTAAGACTTTCACAGTACTCCTTCCGGGAGCTCCTCGAGTTTGCCGTTGGAATTCGCCTGTTGACGAGGCATTTGGCTACCTTAAGAGAGTCATAGTTACTCCTGCCACTTGCTCCCCATTTTACCACAGTCACATCTACAAGCTTACTCTGGCTAGTTCACCAGAAGCGATACGCCATTATTTGTTGACCTTAAGACTTTCACAGTACTCCTGCCGGGAGCTCCTCGAGTTTGCCGTTGGAATTCGCCTGTTGACGAGGCATTTGGCTACCTTAAGAGAGTCATAGTTACTCCTGCCACTTGCTCCCCATTTTACCACAGTCACATCTACAAGCTTACTCTGGCTAGTTCACCAGAAGCGATACGCCATTATTTGTTGACCTTAAGACTTTCACAGTACTCCTTCCGGGAGCTCCTCGGGTTTGCCGATGTAATTCGCCTTTTGACGAGTTATTTGGCAACCCTAAGAGAGTCATAGTTACTCCTGCCACTTGCTCCCAATTTTACCACAGTCGCATCTACAAGCTTACTCTGGCCAGTTCACCAGAAGCGATACGCCATTATTTGTTGACCTTAAGACTTTCACAGTACTCTTGCCGGGAGCTCCTCGAGTTTGCCGTTGGAATTCGCCTGTTGACGAGGCATTTGGCTACCTTAAGAGAGTCATAGTTACTCCTGCCACTTGCTCCTCGTTTTACCACAGTCGCATCTACAAGCTTACTCTGGCTAGTTCACCAGAAGCGATACGCCATTATTTGTTGATCTTAAGACTTTCACAGTACTCCTTCCGGGAGCTCCTCGAGTTTGCCGTTGGAATTCGCCTGTTGACGAGTCATTGGCAACCTTAAGAGAGTCATAGTTACTCCTGCCACTTGCTCCCCATTTTACCACAGTCACATCTACAAGCTTACTCTGGCTAGTTCACCAGAAGCGATACGCCATTATTTGTTGACCTTAAGACTTTCACAGTACTCCTTCCGGGAGCTCCTCGGGTTTGCCGATGTAATTCGCCTTTTGACGAATCATTTGGCAACCCTAAGAGAGTCATAGTTACTCCTGCCACTTGCTCCCCATTTTACCACAGTCACATCTACAAGCTTACTCTCGCTAGTTCACCAGAAGCGATACGCCATTATTTGTTGACCTTAAGACTTTCACAGTACTCCTGCCGGGAGCTCCTCGAGTTTGCCGTTGGAATTCGCCTGTTGACGAGGCATTTGGCTACCTTAAGAGAGTCATAGTTACTCCTGCCACTTGCTCCTCGTTTTACCACAGTCGCATCTACAAGCTTACTCTGGCTAGTTCACCAGAAGCGATACGCCATTATTTGTTGATCTTAAGACTTTCACAGTACTCCTTCCGGGAGCTCCTCGAGTTTGCCGTTGGAATTCGCCTGTTGACGAGTCATTTGACAACCTTAAGAGAGTCATAGTTACTCCTGCCACTTGCTCCCCATTTTACCACAGTCACATCTACAAGCTTACTCTGGCTAGTTCACCAGAAGCGATACGCCATTATTTGTTGACCTTAAGACTTTCACAGTACTCCTTCCGGGAGCTCCTCGGGTTTGCCGATGTAATTCGCCTTTTGACGAGTTATTTGGCAACCCTAAGAGAGTCATAGTTACTCCTGCCACTTGCTCCCCATTTTACCACAGTCGCATCTACAAGCTTACTCTGGCCAGTTCACCAGAAGCGATACGCCATTATTTGTTGACCTTAAGACTTTCACAGTACTCCTGCCGGGAGCTCCTCGAGTTTGCCGTTGGAATTCGCCTGTTGACGAGGCATTTGGCTACCTTAAGAGAGTCATAGTTACTCCTGCCACTTGCTCCTCGTTTTACCACAGTCGCATCTACAAGCTTACTCTGGCTAGTTCACCAGAAGCGATACGCCATTATTTGTTGATCTTAAGACTTTCACAGTACTCCTTCCGGGAGCTCCTCGAGTTTGCCGTTGGAATTCGCCTGTTGACGAGTCATTTGGCAACCTTAAGAGAGTCATAGTTACTCCTGCCACTTGCTCCCCATTTTACCACAGTCACATCTACAAGCTTACTCTGGCTAGTTCACCAGAAGCGATACGCCATTATTTGTTGACCTTAAGACTTTCACAGTACTCCTTCCGGGAGCTCCTCGGGTTTGCCGATGTAATTCGCCTTTTGACGAATCATTTGGCAACCCTAAGAGAGTCATAGTTACTCCTGCCACTTGCTCCCCATTTTACCACAGTCACATCTACAAGCTTACTCTCGCTAGTTCACCAGAAGCGATACGCCATTATTTGTTGACCTTAAGACTTTCACAGTACTCCTGCCGGGAGCTCCTCGAGTTTGCCGTTGGAATTCGCCTGTTGACGAGGCATTTGGCTACCTTAAGAGAGTCATAGTTACTCCTGCCACTTGCTCCCCATTTTACCACAGTCACATCTACAAGCTTACTCTGGCTAGTTCACCAGAAGCGATACGCCATTATTTGTTGACCTTAAGACTTTCACAGTACTCCTGCTGGGAGCTCCTCGAGTTTGCCGATGTAATTCGCCTTTTGACGAGGCATTTGGCTACCTTAAGACAGTCATAGTTACTCCTGCCAGTTGCACCCCGTTTCACACAGTCACATCTACAAGCTTACTCTGGCCAGTTCACCAGGAGCGATACGCCATTATTTGTTGACCTTAAGGCTTTCACAGTACTCCTTCCGGGAGCTCCTCGAGTTTGCCGTTGGAATTCGCCTGTTGACGAGGCATTTGGCTACCTTAAGAGAGTCATAGTTACTCCTGCCACTTGCTCCCGATTTTACCACAGTCACATCTACAAGCTTACTCTGGCTAGTTCACCAGAAGCGATACGCCATTATTTGTTGACCTTAAGACTTTCACAGTACTCCTTCCGGGAGCTCCTCGGGTTTGCCGATGTAATTCGCCTTTTGACGAGTTATTTGGCAACCCTAAGAGAGTCATAGTTACTCCTGCCACTTGCTCCCAATTTTACCACAGTCGCATCTACAAGCTTACTCTGGCCAGTTCACCAGAAGCGATACGCCATTATTTGTTGACCTTAAGACTTTCACAGTACTCCTTCCGGGAGCTCCTCGAGTTTGCCGTTGGAATTCGCCTGTTGACGAGGCATTTGGCTACCTTAAGAGAGTCATAGTTACTCCTGCCACTTGCTCCCCATTTTACCACAGTCACATCTACAAGCTTACTCTGGCTAGTTCACCAGAAGCGATACGCCATTATTTGTTGACCTTAAGACTTTCACAGTACTCCTGCCGGGAGCTCCTCGAGTTTGCCGTTGGAATTCGCCTGTTGACGAGGCATTTGGCTACCTTAAGAGAGTCATAGTTACTCCTGCCACTTGCTCCCCATTTTACCACAGTCACATCTACAAGCTTACTCTGGCTAGTTCACCAGAAGCGATACGCCATTATTTGTTGACCTTAAGACTTTCACAGTACTCCTTCCGGGAGCTCCTCGGGTTTGCCGATGTAATTCGCCTTTTGACGAGTTATTTGGCAACCCTAAGAGAGTCATAGTTACTCCTGCCACTTGCTCCCAATTTTACCACAGTCGCATCTACAAGCTTACTCTGGCCAGTTCACCAGAAGCGATACGCCATTATTTGTTGACCTTAAGACTTTCACAGTACTCTTGCCGGGAGCTCCTCGAGTTTGCCGTTGGAATTCGCCTGTTGACGAGGCATTTGGCTACCTTAAGAGAGTCATAGTTACTCCTGACACTTGCTCCTCGTTTTACCACAGTCGCATCTACAAGCTTACTCTGGCTAGTTCACCAGAAGCGATACGCCATTATTTGTTGATCTTAAGACTTTCACAGTACTCCTTCCGGGAGCTCCTCGAGTTTGCCGTTGGAATTCGCCTGTTGACGAGTCATTGGCAACCTTAAGAGAGTCATAGTTACTCCTGCCACTTGCTCCCCATTTTACCACAGTCACATTTACTAGCTTACTCTGGCTAGTTCACCAGAAGCGATACGCCATTATTTGTTGACCTTAAGACTTTCACAGTACTCCTTCCGGGAGCTCCTCGGGTTTGCCGATGTAATTCGCCTTTTGACGAATCATTTGGCAACCCTAAGAGAGTCATAGTTACTCCTGCCACTTGCTCCCCATTTTACCACAGTCACATCTACAAGCTTACTCTCGCTAGTTCACCAGAAGCGATACGCCATTATTTGTTGACCTTAAGACTTTCACAGTACTCCTGCCGGGAGCTCCTCGAGTTTGCCGTTGGAATTCGCCTGTTGACGAGGCATTTGGCTACCTTAAGAGAGTCATAGTTACTCCTGCCACTTGCTCCTCGTTTTACCACAGTCGCATCTACAAGCTTACTCTGGCTAGTTCACCAGAAGCGATACGCCATTATTTGTTGATCTTAAGACTTTCACAGTACTCCTTCCGGGAGCTCCTCGAGTTTGCCGTTGGAATTCGCCTGTTGACGAGTCATTTGGCAACCTTAAGAGAGTCATAGTTACTCCTGCCACTTGCTCCCCATTTTACCACAGTCACATCTACAAGCTTACTCTGGCTAGTTCACCAGAAGCGATACGCCATTATTTGTTGACCTTAAGACTTTCACAGTACTCCTTCCGGGAGCTCCTCGGGTTTGCCGATGTAATTCGCCTTTTGACGAGTTATTTGGCAACCCTAAGAGAGTCATAGTTACTCCTGCCACTTGCTCCCCATTTTACCACAGTCGCATCTACAAGCTTACTCTGGCCAGTTCACCAGAAGCGATACGCCATTATTTGTTGACCTTAAGACTTTCACAGTACTCCTGCCGGGAGCTCCTCGAGTTTGCCGTTGGAATTCGCCTGTTGACGAGGCATTTGGCTACCTTAAGAGAGTCATAGTTACTCCTGCCACTTGCTCCTCGTTTTACCACAGTCGCATCTACAAGCTTACTCTGGCTAGTTCACCAGAAGCGATACGCCATTATTTGTTGATCTTAAGACTTTCACAGTACTCCTTCCGGGAGCTCCTCGAGTTTGCCGTTGGAATTCGCCTGTTGACGAGTCATTTGGCAACCTTAAGAGAGTCATAGTTACTCCTGCCACTTGCTCCCCATTTTACCACAGTCACATCTACAAGCTTACTCTGGCTAGTTCACCAGAAGCGATACGCCATTATTTGTTGACCTTAAGACTTTCACAGTACTCCTTCCGGGAGCTCCTCGGGTTTGCCGATGTAATTCGCCTTTTGACGAATCATTTGGCAACCCTAAGAGAGTCATAGTTACTCCTGCCACTTGCTCCCCATTTTACCACAGTCACATCTACAAGCTTACTCTCGCTAGTTCACCAGAAGCGATACGCCATTATTTGTTGACCTTAAGACTTTCACAGTACTCCTGCCGGGAGCTCCTCGAGTTTGCCGTTGGAATTCGCCTGTTGACGAGGCATTTGGCTACCTTAAGAGAGTCATAGTTACTCCTGCCACTTGCTCCTCGTTTTACCACAGTCGCATCTACAAGCTTACTCTGGCCAGTTCACCAGAAGCGATACGCCATTATTTGTTGACCTTAAGACTTTCACAGTACTCCTTCCGGGAGCTCCTCGGGTTTGCCGATGTAATTCGCCTTTTGACGAGGCATTTGGCTACCTTAAGAGAGTCATAGTTACTCCTGCCAGTTGCACCCCGTTTCACACAGTCACATCTACAAGCTTACTCTGGCCAGTTCACCAGGAGCGATACGCCATTATTTGTTGACCTTAAGGCTTTCACAGTACTCCTTCCGGGAGCTCCTCGAGTTTGCCGTTGGAATTCGCCTGTTGACGAGGCATTTGGCTACCTTAAGAGAGTCATAGTTACTCCTGCCACTTGCTCCTCGTTTTACCACAGTCGCATCTACAAGCTTACTCTGGCCAGTTCACCAGAAGCGATACGCCATTATTTGTTGACCTTAAGACTTTCACAGTACTCCTTCCGGGAGCTCCTCGGGTTTGCCGATGTAATTCGCCTTTTGACGAGTTATTTGGCAACCCTAAGAGAGTCATAGTTACTCCTGCCACTTGCTCCCCATTTTACCACAGTCGCATCTACAAGCTTACTCTGGCCAGTTCACCAGAAGCGATACGCCATTATTTGTTGACCTTAAGACTTTCACAGTACTCCTTCCGGGAGCTCCTCGAGTTTGCCGTTGGAATTCGCCTGTTGACGAGGCATTTGGCTACCTTAAGAGAGTCATAGTTACTCCTGCCACTTGCTCCCCATTTTACCACAGTCACATCTACAAGCTTACTCTGGCTAGTTCACCAGAAGCGATACGCCATTATTTGTTGACCTTAAGACTTTCACAGTACTCCTGCCGGGAGCTCCTCGAGTTTGCCGTTGGAATTCGCCTGTTGACGAGGCATTTGGCTACCTTAAGAGAGTCATAGTTACTCCTGCCACTTGCTCCCCATTTTACCACAGTCACATCTACAAGCTTACTCTGGCTAGTTCACCAGAAGCGATACGCCATTATTTGTTGACCTTAAGACTTTCACAGTACTCCTTCCGGGAGCTCCTCGGGTTTGCCGATGTAATTCGCCTTTTGTCGAGTTATTTGGCAACCCTAAGAGAGTCATAGTTACTCCTGCCACTTGCTCCCCATTTTACCACAGTCGCATCTACAAGCTTACTCTGGCCAGTTCACCAGAAGCGATACGCCATTATTTGTTGACCTTAAGACTTTCACAGTACTCCTGCCGGGAGCTCCTCGAGTTTGCCGTTGGAATTCGCCTGTTGACGAGGCATTTGGCTACCTTAAGAGAGTCATAGTTACTCCTGCCACTTGCTCCTCGTTTTACCACAGTCGCATCTACAAGCTTACTCTGGCTAGTTCACCAGAAGCGATACGCCATTATTTGTTGATCTTAAGACTTTCACAGTACTCCTTCCGGGAGCTCCTCGAGTTTGCCGTTGGAATTCGCCTGTTGACGAGTCATTTGGCAACCTTAAGAGAGTCATAGTTACTCCTGCCACTTGCTCCCCATTTTACCACAGTCACATCTACAAGCTTACTCTGGCTAGTTCACCAGAAGCGATACGCCATTATTTGTTGACCTTAAGACTTTCACAGTACTCCTTCCGGGAGCTCCTCGGGTTTGCCGATGTAATTCGCCTTTTGACGAATCATTTGGCAACCCTAAGAGAGTCATAGTTACTCCTGCCACTTGCTCCCCATTTTACCACAGTCACATCTACAAGCTTACTCTCGCTAGTTCACCAGAAGCGATACGCCATTATTTGTTGACCTTAAGACTTTCACAGTACTCCTGCCGGGAGCTCCTCGAGTTTGCCGTTGGAATTCGCCTGTTGACGAGGCATTTGGCTACCTTAAGAGAGTCATAGTTACTCCTGCCACTTGCTCCCCATTTTACCACAGTCACATCTACAAGCTTACTCTGGCTAGTTCACCAGAAGCGATACGCCATTATTTGTTGACCTTAAGACTTTCACAGTACTCCTGCTGGGAGCTCCTCGAGTTTGCCGATGTAATTCGCCTTTTGACGAGGCATTTGGCTACCTTAAGAGAGTCATAGTTACTCCTGCCAGTTGCACCCCGTTTCACACAGTCACATCTACAAGCTTACTCTGGCCAGTTCACCAGGAGCGATACGCCATTATTTGTTGACCTTAAGGCTTTCACAGTACTCCTTCCGGGAGCTCCTCGAGTTTGCCGTTGGAATTCGCCTGTTGACGAGGCATTTGGCTACCTTAAGAGAGTCATAGTTACTCCTGCCACTTGCTCCTCGTTTTACCACAGTCGCATCTACAAGCTTACTCTGGCCAGTTCACCAGAAGCGATACGCCATTATTTGTTGACCTTAAGACTTTCACAGTACTCCTTCCGGGAGCTCCTCGGGTTTGCCGATGTAATTCGCCTTTTGACGAGTTATTTGGCAACCCTAAGAGAGTCATAGTTACTCCTGCCACTTGCTCCCCATTTTACCACAGTCGCATCTACAAGCTTACTCTGGCCAGTTCACCAGAAGCGATACGCCATTATTTGTTGACCTTAAGACTTTCACAGTACTCCTTCCGGGAGCTCCTCGAGTTTGCCGTTGGAATTCGCCTGTTGACGAGGCATTTGGCTACCTTAAGAGAGTCATAGTTACTCCTGCCACTTGCTCCCCATTTTACCACAGTCACATCTACAAGCTTACTCTGGCTAGTTCACCAGAAGCGATACGCCATTATTTGTTGACCTTAAGACTTTCACAGTACTCCTGCCGGGAGCTCCTCGAGTTTGCCGTTGGAATTCGCCTGTTGACGAGGCATTTGGCTACCTTAAGAGAGTCATAGTTACTCCTGCCACTTGCTCCCCATTTTACCACAGTCACATCTACAAGCTTACTCTGGCTAGTTCACCAGAAGCGATACGCCATTATTTGTTGACCTTAAGACTTTCACAGTACTCCTTCCGGGAGCTCCTCGGGTTTGCCGATGTAATTCGCCTTTTGACGAGTTATTTGGCAACCCTAAGAGAGTCATAGTTACTCCTGCCACTTGCTCCCCATTTTACCACAGTCGCATCTACAAGCTTACTCTGGCCAGTTCACCAGAAGCGATACGCCATTATTTGTTGACCTTAAGACTTTCACAGTACTCTTGCCGGGAGCTCCTCGAGTTTGCCGTTGGAATTCGCCTGTTGACGAGGCATTTGGCTACCTTAAGAGAGTCATAGTTACTCCTGCCACTTGCTCCTCGTTTTACCACAGTCGCATCTACAAGCTTACTCTGGCTAGTTCACCAGAAGCGATACGCCATTATTTGTTGATCTTAAGACTTTCACAGTACTCCTTCCGGGAGCTCCTCGAGTTTGCCGTTGGAATTCGCCTGTTGACGAGTCATTGGCAACCTTAAGAGAGTCATAGTTACTCCTGCCACTTGCTCCCCATTTTACCACAGTCATATCTACAAGCTTACTCTGGCTAGTTCACCAGAAGCGATACGCCATTATTTGTTGACCTTAAGACTTTCACAGTACTCCTTCCGGGAGCTCCTCGGGTTTGCCGATGTAATTCGCCTTTTGACGAATCATTTGGCAACCCTAAGAGAGTCATAGTTACTCCTGCCACTTGCTCCCCATTTTACCACAGTCACATCTACAAGCTTACTCTCGCTAGTTCACCAGAAGCGATACGCCATTATTTGTTGACCTTAAGATTTTCACAGTACTCCTGCCGGGAGCTCCTCGAGTTTGCCGTTGGAATTCGCCTGTTGACGAGGCATTTGGCTACCTTAAGAGAGTCATAGTTACTCCTGCCACTTGCTCCTCGTTTTACCACAGTCGCATCTACAAGCTTACTCTGGCTAGTTCACCAGAAGCGATACGCCATTATTTGTTGATCTTAAGACTTTCACAGTACTCCTTCCGGGAGCTCCTCGAGTTTGCCGTTGGAATTCGCCTGTTGACGAGTCATTTGGCAACCTTAAGAGAGTCATAGTTACTCCTGCCACTTGCTCCCCATTTTACCACAGTCACATCTACAAGCTTACTCTGGCTAGTTCACCAGGTGCGATACGCCATTATTTGTTGACCTTAAGACTTTCACAGTACTCCTTCCGGGAGCTCCTCGGGTTTGCCGATGTAATTCGCCTTTTGACGAATCATTTGGCAACCCTAAGAGAGTCATAGTTACTCCTGCCACTTGCTCCCCATTTTACCACAGTCACATCTACAAGCTTACTCTCGCTAGTTCACCAGAAGCGATACGCCATTATTTGTTGACCTTAAGGCTTTCACAGTACTCCTTCCGGGAGCTCCTCGAGTTTGCCGTTGGAATTCGCCTTTTGACGAGGCATTTGGCTACCTTAAGAGAGTCATAGTTACTCCTGCCACTTGCTCCTCGTTTTACCACAGTCGCATCTACAAGCTTACTCTGGCCAGTTCACCAGAAGCGATACGCCATTATTTGTTGACCTTAAGACTTTCACAGTACTCCTGCCGGGAGCTCCTCGAGTTTGCCGTTGGAATTCGCCTGTTGACGAGGCATTTGGCTACCTTAAGAGAGTCATAGTTACTCCTGCCACTTGCTCCTCGTTTTACCACAGTCGCATCTACAAGCTTACTCTGGCTAGTTCACCAGAAGCGATACGCCATTATTTGTTGTCCTTAAGGCTTTCACAGTACTCCTTCTGGGAGCTCCTCGAGTTTGCCGTTGGAATTCGCCTGTTGACGAGGCATTTGGCTACCTTAAGAGAGTCATAGTTACTCCTGCCACTTGCTCCCCATTTTACCACAGTCACATCTACAAGCTTACTCTGGCTAGTTCACCAGAAGCGATACGCCATTATTTGTTGACCTTAAGACTTTCACAGTACTCCTTCCGGGAGCTCCTCGGGTTTGCCGATGTAATTCGCCTTTTGACGAGTTATTTGGCAACCCTAAGAGAGTCATAGTTACTCCTGCCACTTGCTCCCCATTTTACCACAGTCACATCTACAAGCTTACTCTGGCTAGTTCACCAGAAGCGATACGCCATTATTTGTTGACCTTAAGACTTTCACAGTACTCCTGCCGGGAGCTCCTCGAGTTTGCCGTTGGAATTCGCC
This sequence comes from Schistocerca nitens, assembly GCF_023898315.1. NCBI lineage: Eukaryota > Metazoa > Arthropoda > Insecta > Orthoptera > Acrididae > Schistocerca > Schistocerca nitens. The sequence goes on from NC_064619.1 coordinate 674,529,237, forward strand.
TGTTGAGTCATAGTTACTCCTGCCACTTGCTCCACATTTTACCACAGTCACATCTACAAGCTTACTCTGGCTAGTTCACCAGAAGCGATACGCCATTATTTGTTGACCTTAAGACTTTCACAGTACTCCTGCCGGGAGCTCCTCGGGTTTGCCGATGTAATTCGCCTTTTGTCGAGTTATTTGGCAACCCTAAGAGAGTCATAGTTACTCCTGCCACTTGCTCCCCATTTTACCACAGTCGCATCTACAAGCTTACTCTGGCCAGTTCACCAGAAGCGATACGCCATTATTTGTTGACCTTAAGACTTTCACAGTACTCCTGCCGGGAGCTCCTCGAGTTTGCCGTTGGAATTCGCCTGTTGACGAGGCATTTGGCTACCTTAAGAGAGTCATAGTTACTCCTGCCACTTGCTCCTCGTTTTACCACAGTCGCATCTACAAGCTTACTCTGGCTAGTTCACCAGAAGCGATACGCCATTATTTGTTGATCTTAAGACTTTCACAGTACTCCTTCCGGGAGCTCCTCGAGTTTGCCGTTGGAATTCGCCTGTTGACGAGTCATTTGGCAACCTTAAGAGAGTCATAGTTACTCCTGCCACTTGCTCCCCATTTTACCACAGTCACATCTACAAGCTTACTCTGGCTAGTTCACCAGAAGCGATACGCCATTATTTGTTGACCTTAAGACTTTCACAGTACTCCTTCCGGGAGCTCCTCGGGTTTGCCGATGTAATTCGCCTTTTGACGAATCATTTGGCAACCCTAAGAGAGTCATAGTTACTCCTGCCACTTGCTCCCCATTTTACCACAGTCACATCTACAAGCTTACTCTCGCTAGTTCACCAGAAGCGATACGCCATTATTTGTTGACCTTAAGACTTTCACAGTACTCCTGCCGGGAGCTCCTCGAGTTTGCCGTTGGAATTCGCCTGTTGACGAGGCATTTGGCTACCTTAAGAGAGTCATAGTTACTCCTGCCACTTGCTCCCCATTTTACCACAGTCACATCTACAAGCTTACTCTGGCTAGTTCACCAGAAGCGATACGCCATTATTTGTTGACCTTAAGACTTTCACAGTACTCCTGCTGGGAGCTCCTCGAGTTTGCCGATGTAATTCGCCTTTTGACGAGGCATTTGGCTACCTTAAGAGAGTCATAGTTACTCCTGCCAGTTGCACCCCGTTTCACACAGTCACATCTACAAGCTTACTCTGGCCAGTTCACCAGGAGCGATACGCCATTATTTGTTGACCTTAAGGCTTTCACAGTACTCCTTCCGGGAGCTCCTCGAGTTTGCCGTTGGAATTCGCCTGTTGACGAGGCATTTGGCTACCTTAAGAGAGTCATAGTTACTCCTGCCACTTGCTCCTCGTTTTACCACAGTCGCATCTACAAGCTTACTCTGGCCAGTTCACCAGAAGCGATACGCCATTATTTGTTGACCTTAAGACTTTCACAGTACTCCTTCCGGGAGCTCCTCGGGTTTGCCGATGTAATTCGCCTTTTGACGAGTTATTTGGCAACCCTAAGAGAGTCATAGTTACTCCTGCCACTTGCTCCCCATTTTACCACAGTCGCATCTACAAGCTTACTCTGGCCAGTTCACCAGAAGCGATACGCCATTATTTGTTGACCTTAAGACTTTCACAGTACTCCTTCCGGGAGCTCCTCGAGTTTGCCGTTGGAATTCGCCTGTTGACGAGGCATTTGGCTACCTTAAGAGAGTCATAGTTACTCCTGCCACTTGCTCCCCATTTTACCACAGTCACATCTACAAGCTTACTCTGGCTAGTTCACCAGAAGCGATACGCCATTATTTGTTGACCTTAAGACTTTCACAGTACTCCTGCCGGGAGCTCCTCGAGTTTGCCGTTGGAATTCGCCTGTTGACGAGGCATTTGGCTACCTTAAGAGAGTCATAGTTACTCCTGCCACTTGCTCCCCATTTTACCACAGTCACATCTACAAGCTTACTCTGGCTAGTTCACCAGAAGCGATACGCCATTATTTGTTGACCTTAAGACTTTCACAGTACTCCTTCCGGGAGCTCCTCGGGTTTGCCGATGTAATTCGCCTTTTGACGAGTTATTTGGCAACCCTAAGAGAGTCATAGTTACTCCTGCCACTTGCTCCCCATTTTACCACAGTCGCATCTACAAGCTTACTCTGGCCAGTTCACCAGAAGCGATACGCCATTATTTGTTGACCTTAAGACTTTCACAGTACTCTTGCCGGGAGCTCCTCGAGTTTGCCGTTGGAATTCGCCTGTTGACGAGGCATTTGGCTACCTTAAGAGAGTCATAGTTACTCCTGCCACTTGCTCCTCGTTTTACCACAGTCGCATCTACAAGCTTACTCTGGCTAGTTCACCAGAAGCGATACGCCATTATTTGTTGATCTTAAGACTTTCACAGTACTCCTTCCGGGAGCTCCTCGAGTTTGCCGTTGGAATTCGCCTGTTGACGAGTCATTGGCAACCTTAAGAGAGTCATAGTTACTCCTGCCACTTGCTCCCCATTTTACCACAGTCATATCTACAAGCTTACTCTGGCTAGTTCACCAGAAGCGATACGCCATTATTTGTTGACCTTAAGACTTTCACAGTACTCCTTCCGGGAGCTCCTCGGGTTTGCCGATGTAATTCGCCTTTTGACGAATCATTTGGCAACCCTAAGAGAGTCATAGTTACTCCTGCCACTTGCTCCCCATTTTACCACAGTCACATCTACAAGCTTACTCTCGCTAGTTCACCAGAAGCGATACGCCATTATTTGTTGACCTTAAGATTTTCACAGTACTCCTGCCGGGAGCTCCTCGAGTTTGCCGTTGGAATTCGCCTGTTGACGAGGCATTTGGCTACCTTAAGAGAGTCATAGTTACTCCTGCCACTTGCTCCTCGTTTTACCACAGTCGCATCTACAAGCTTACTCTGGCTAGTTCACCAGAAGCGATACGCCATTATTTGTTGATCTTAAGACTTTCACAGTACTCCTTCCGGGAGCTCCTCGAGTTTGCCGTTGGAATTCGCCTGTTGACGAGTCATTTGGCAACCTTAAGAGAGTCATAGTTACTCCTGCCACTTGCTCCCCATTTTACCACAGTCACATCTACAAGCTTACTCTGGCTAGTTCACCAGGTGCGATACGCCATTATTTGTTGACCTTAAGACTTTCACAGTACTCCTTCCGGGAGCTCCTCGGGTTTGCCGATGTAATTCGCCTTTTGACGAATCATTTGGCAACCCTAAGAGAGTCATAGTTACTCCTGCCACTTGCTCCCCATTTTACCACAGTCACATCTACAAGCTTACTCTCGCTAGTTCACCAGAAGCGATACGCCATTATTTGTTGACCTTAAGGCTTTCACAGTACTCCTTCCGGGAGCTCCTCGAGTTTGCCGTTGGAATTCGCCTTTTGACGAGGCATTTGGCTACCTTAAGAGAGTCATAGTTACTCCTGCCACTTGCTCCTCGTTTTACCACAGTCGCATCTACAAGCTTACTCTGGCCAGTTCACCAGAAGCGATACGCCATTATTTGTTGACCTTAAGACTTTCACAGTACTCCTGCCGGGAGCTCCTCGAGTTTGCCGTTGGAATTCGCCTGTTGACGAGGCATTTGGCTACCTTAAGAGAGTCATAGTTACTCCTGCCACTTGCTCCTCGTTTTACCACAGTCGCATCTACAAGCTTACTCTGGCTAGTTCACCAGAAGCGATACGCCATTATTTGTTGTCCTTAAGGCTTTCACAGTACTCCTTCTGGGAGCTCCTCGAGTTTGCCGTTGGAATTCGCCTGTTGACGAGGCATTTGGCTACCTTAAGAGAGTCATAGTTACTCCTGCCACTTGCTCCCCATTTTACCACAGTCACATCTACAAGCTTACTCTGGCTAGTTCACCAGAAGCGATACGCCATTATTTGTTGACCTTAAGACTTTCACAGTACTCCTTCCGGGAGCTCCTCGGGTTTGCCGATGTAATTCGCCTTTTGACGAGTTATTTGGCAACCCTAAGAGAGTCATAGTTACTCCTGCCACTTGCTCCCCATTTTACCACAGTCACATCTACAAGCTTACTCTGGCTAGTTCACCAGAAGCGATACGCCATTATTTGTTGACCTTAAGACTTTCACAGTACTCCTGCCGGGAGCTCCTCGAGTTTGCCGTTGGAATTCGCCTGTTGAGTCATAGTTACTCCTGCCACTTGCTCCACATTTTACCACAGTCACATCTACAAGCTTACTCTGGCTAGTTCACCAGAAGCGATACGCCATTAATTGTTGACCTTAAGACTTTCACAGTACTCTTGCCGGGAGCTCCTCGAGTTTGCCGTTGGAATTCGCCTGTTGACGAGGCATTTGGCTACCTTAAGAGAGTCATAGTTACTCCTGCCACTTGCTCCTCGTTTTACCACAGTCGCATCTACAAGCTTACTCTGGCTAGTTCACCAGAAGCGATACGCCATTATTTGTTGATCGTGCCAGTTGCACCCCGTTTCACACAGTCACATCTACAAGCTTACTCTGGCCAGTTCACCAGGAGCGATACGCCATTATTTGTTGACCTTAAGGCTTTCACAGTACTCCTTCCGGGAGCTCCTCGAGTTTGCCGTTGGAATTCGCCTGTTGACGAGGCATTTGGCTACCTTAAGAGAGTCATAGTTACTCCTGCCACTTGCTCCTCGTTTTACCACAGTCGCATCTACAAGCTTACTCTGGCCAGTTCACCAGAAGCGATACGCCATTATTTGTTGACCTTAAGACTTTCACAGTACTCCTTCCGGGAGCTCCTCGGGTTTGCCGATGTAATTCGCCTTTTGACGAGTTATTTGGCAACCCTAAGAGAGTCATAGTTACTCCTGCCACTTGCTCCCCATTTTACCACAGTCGCATCTACAAGCTTACTCTGGCCAGTACACCAGAAGCGATACGCCATTATTTGTTGACCTTAAGACTTTCACAGTACTCCTTCCGGGAGCTCCTCGAGTTTGCCGTTGGAATTCGCCTGTTGACGAGGCATTTGGCTACCTTAAGAGAGTCATAGTTACTCCTGCCACTTGCTCCCCATTTTACCACAGTCACATCTACAAGCTTACTCTGGCTAGTTCACCAGAAGCGATACGCCATTATTTGTTGACCTTAAGACTTTCACAGTACTCCTGCCGGGAGCTCCTCGAGTTTGCCGTTGGAATTCGCCTGTTGACGAGGCATTTGGCTACCTTAAGAGAGTCATAGTTACTCCTGCCACTTGCTCCCCATTTTACCACAGTCACATCTACAAGCTTACTCTGGCTAGTTCACCAGAAGCGATACGCCATTATTTGTTGACCTTAAGACTTTCACAGTACTCCTTCCGGGAGCTCCTCGGGTTTGCCGATGTAATTCGCCTTTTGACGAGTTATTTGGCAACCCTAAGAGAGTCATAGTTACTCCTGCCACTTGCTCCCCATTTTACCACAGTCGCATCTACAAGCTTACTCTGGCCAGTTCACCAGAAGCGATACGCCATTATTTGTTGACCTTAAGACTTTCACAGTACTCCTGCCGGGAGCTCCTCGAGTTTGCCGTTGGAATTCGCCTGTTGACGAGGCATTTGGCTACCTTAAGAGAGTCATAGTTACTCCTGCCACTTGCTCCTCGTTTTACCACAGTCGCATCTACAAGCTTACTCTGGCTAGTTCACCAGAAGCGATACGCCATTATTTGTTGATCTTAAGACTTTCACAGTACTCCTTCCGGGAGCTCCTCGAGTTTGCCGTTGGAATTCGCCTGTTGACGAGTCATTTGGCAACCTTAAGAGAGTCATAGTTACTCCTGCCACTTGCTCCCCATTTTACCACAGTCACATCTACAAGCTTACTCTGGCTAGTTCACCAGAAGCGATACGCCATTATTTGTTGACCTTAAGACTTTCACAGTACTCCTTCCGGGAGCTCCTCGGGTTTGCCGATGTAATTCGCCTTTTGACGAATCATTTGGCAACCCTAAGAGAGTCATAGTTACTCCTGCCACTTGCTCCCCATTTTACCACAGTCACATCTACAAGCTTACTCTCGCTAGTTCACCAGAAGCGATACGCCATTATTTGTTGACCTTAAGACTTTCACAGTACTCCTGCCGGGAGCTCCTCGAGTTTGCCGTTGGAATTCGCCTGTTGACGAGGCATTTGGCTACCTTAAGAGAGTCATAGTTACTCCTGCCACTTGCTCCCCATTTTACCACAGTCACATCTACAAGCTTACTCTGGCTAGTTCACCAGAAGCGATACGCCATTATTTGTTGACCTTAAGACTTTCACAGTACTCCTGCTGGGAGCTCCTCGAGTTTGCCGATGTAATTCGCCTTTTGACGAGGCATTTGGCTACCTTAAGAGAGTCATAGTTACTCCTGCCAGTTGCACCCCGTTTCACACAGTCACATCTACAAGCTTACTCTGGCCAGTTCACCAGGAGCGATACGCCATTATTTGTTGACCTTAAGGCTTTCACAGTACTCCTTCCGGGAGCTCCTCGAGTTTGCCGTTGGAATTCGCCTGTTGACGAGGCATTTGGCTACCTTAAGAGAGTCATAGTTACTCCTGCCACTTGCTCCTCGTTTTACCACAGTCGCATCTACAAGCTTACTCTGGCCAGTTCACCAGAAGCGATACGCCATTATTTGTTGACCTTAAGACTTTCACAGTACTCCTGCCGGGAGCTCCTCGAGTTTGCCGTTGGAATTCGCCTGTTGACGAGGCATTTGGCTACCTTAAGAGAGTCATAGTTACTCCTGCCACTTGCTCCTCGTTTTACCACAGTCGCATCTACAAGCTTACTCTGGCTAGTTCACCAGAAGCGATACGCCATTATTTGTTGTCCTTAAGGCTTTCACAGTACTCCTTCCGGGAGCTCCTCGAGTTTGCCGTTGGAATTCGCCTGTTGACGAGGCATTTGGCTACCTTAAGAGAGTCATAGTTACTCCTGCCACTTGCTCCTCGTTTTACCACAGTCGCATCTACAAGCTTACTCTGGCCAGTTCACCAGAAGCGATACGCCATTATTTGTTGACCTTAAGACTTTCACAGTACTCCTGCCGGGAGCTCCTCGAGTTTGCCGTTGGAATTCGCCTGTTGACGAGGCATTTGGCTACCTTAAGAGAGTCATAGTTACTCCTGCCACTTGCTCCTCGTTTTACCACAGTCGCATCTACAAGCTTACTCTGGCCAGTTCACCAGAAGCGATACGCCATTATTTGTTGACCTTAAGACTTTCACAGTACTCCTGCCGGGAGCTCCTCGAGTTTGCCGTTGGAATTCGCCTGTTGACGAGGCATTTGGCTACCTTAAAAGAGTCATAGTTACTCCTGCCACTTGCTCCCCATTTTACCACAGTCGCATCTACAAGCTTACTCTGGCCAGTTCACCAGAAGCGATACGCCATTATTTGTTGACCTTAAGACTTTCACAGTACTCCTGCCGGGAGCTCCTCGAGTTTGCCGTTGGAATTCGCCTGTTGACGAGGCATTTGGCTACCTTAAGAGAGTCATAGTTACTCCTGCCACTTGCTCCCCATTTTACCACAGTCACATCTACAAGCTTACTCTGGCTAGTTCACCAGAAGCGATACGCCATTATTTATTGACCTTAAGGCTTTCACAGTACTCCTTCCGGGAGCTCCTCGAGTTTGCCGTTGGAATTCGCCTGTTGACGAGGCATTTGGCTACCTTAAGAGAGTCATAGTTACTCCTGCCACTTGCTCCCCATTTTACCACAGTCACATCTACAAGCTTACTCTGGCTAGTTCACCAGAAGCGATACGCCATTATTTGTTGACCTTAAGACTTTCACAGTACTCCTTCCGGGAGCTCCTCGGGTTTGCCGATGTAATTCGCCTTTTGACGAGTTATTTGGCAACCCTAAGAGAGTCATAGTTACTCCTGCCACTTGCTCCCCATTTTACCACAGTCGCATCTACAAGCTTACTCTGGCTAGTTCACCAGAAGCGATACGCCATTAATTGTTGACCTTAAGACTTTCACAGTACTCCTGCCGGGAGCTCCTCGAGTTTGCCGTTGGAATTCGCCTGTTGAGTCATAGTTACTCCTGCCACTTGCTCCCCATTTTACCACAGTCACATCTACAAGCTTACTCTGGCTAGTTCACCAGAAGCGATACGCCATTATTTGTTGACCTTAAGACTTTCACAGTACTCCTTCCGGGAGCTCCTCGGGTTTGCCGATGTAATTCGCCTTTTGACGAGTTATTTGGCAACCCTAAGAGAGTCATAGTTACTCCTGCCACTTGCTCCCCATTTTACCACAGTCGCATCTACAAGCTTACTCTGGCCAGTTCACCAGAAGCGATACGCCATTAATTGTTGACCTTAAGACTTTCACAGTACTCTTGCCGGGAGCTCCTCGAGTTTGCCGTTGGAATTCGCCTGTTGACGAGGCATTTGGCTACCTTAAGAGAGTCATATACTCCTGCCACTTGCTCCTCGTTTTACCACAGTCGCATCTACAAGCTTACTCTGGCTAGTTCACCAGAAGCGATACGCCATTATTTGTTGATCCTGCCAGTTGCACCCCGTTTCACACAGTCACATCTACAAGCTTACTCTGGCCAGTTCACCAGGAGCGATACGCCATTATTTGTTGACCTTAAGGCTTTCACAGTACTCCTTCCGGGAGCTCCTCGAGTTTGCCGTTGGAATTCGCCTGTTGACGAGGCATTTGGCTACCTTAAGAGAGTCATAGTTACTCCTGCCACTTGCTCCTCGTTTTACCACAGTCGCATCTACAAGCTTACTCTGGCCAGTTCACCAGAAGCGATACGCCATTATTTGTTGACCTTAAGACTTTCACAGTACTCCTTCCGGGAGCTCCTCGGGTTTGCCGATGTAATTCGCCTTTTGACGAGTTATTTGGCAACCCTAAGAGAGTCATAGTTACTCCTGCCACTTGCTCCCCATTTTACCACAGTCGCATCTACAAGCTTACTCTGGCCAGTTCACCAGAAGCGATACGCCATTATTTGTTGACCTTAAGACTTTCACAGTACTCCTTCCGGGAGCTCCTCGAGTTTGCCGTTGGAATTCGCCTGTTGACGAGGCATTTGGCTACCTTAAGAGAGTCATAGTTACTCCTGCCACTTGCTCCCCATTTTACCACAGTCACATCTACAAGCTTACTCTGGCTAGTTCACCAGAAGCGATACGCCATTATTTGTTGACCTTAAGACTTTCACAGTACTCCTGCCGGGAGCTCCTCGAGTTTGCCGTTGGAATTCGCCTGTTGACGAGGCATTTGGCTACCTTAAGAGAGTCATAGTTACTCCTGCCACTTGCTCCCCATTTTACCACAGTCACATCTACAAGCTTACTCTGGCTAGTTCACCAGAAGCGATACGCCATTATTTGTTGACCTTAAGACTTTCACAGTACTCCTTCCGGGAGCTCCTCGGGTTTGCCGATGTAATTCGCCTTTTGACGAGTTATTTGGCAACCCTAAGAGAGTCATAGTTACTCCTGCCACTTGCTCCCCATTTTACCACAGTCGCATCTACAAGCTTACTCTGGCCAGTTCACCAGAAGCGATACGCCATTATTTGTTGACCTTAAGACTTTCACAGTACTCCTGCCGGGAGCTCCTCGAGTTTGCCGTTGGAATTCGCCTGTTGACGAGGCATTTGGCTACCTTAAGAGAGTCATAGTTACTCCTGCCACTTGCTCCTCGTTTTACCACAGTCGCATCTACAAGCTTACTCTGGCTAGTTCACCAGAAGCGATACGCCATTATTTGTTGATCTTAAGACTTTCACAGTACTCCTTCCGGGAGCTCCTCGAGTTTGCCGTTGGAATTCGCCTGTTGACGAGTCATTTGGCAACCTTAAGAGAGTCATAGTTACTCCTGCCACTTGCTCCCCATTTTACCACAGTCACATCTACAAGCTTACTCTGGCTAGTTCACCAGAAGCGATACGCCATTATTTGTTGACCTTAAGACTTTCACAGTACTCCTTCCGGGAGCTCCTCGGGTTTGCCGATGTAATTCGCCTTTTGACGAATCATTTGGCAACCCTAAGAGAGTCATAGTTACTCCTGCCACTTGCTCCCCATTTTACCACAGTCACATCTACAAGCTTACTCTCGCTAGTTCACCAGAAGCGATACGCCATTATTTGTTGACCTTAAGACTTTCACAGTACTCCTGCCGGGAGCTCCTCGAGTTTGCCGTTGGAATTCGCCTGTTGACGAGGCATTTGGCTACCTTAAGAGAGTCATAGTTACTCCTGCCACTTGCTCCCCATTTTACCACAGTCACATCTACAAGCTTACTCTGGCTAGTTCACCAGAAGCGATACGCCATTATTTGTTGACCTTAAGACTTTCACAGTACTCCTGCTGGGAGCTCCTCGAGTTTGCCGATGTAATTCGCCTTTTGACGAGGCATTTGGCTACCTTAAGAGAGTCATAGTTACTCCTGCCAGTTGCACCCCGTTTCACACAGTCACATCTACAAGCTTACTCTGGCCAGTTCACCAGGAGCGATACGCCATTATTTGTTGACCTTAAGGCTTTCACAGTACTCCTTCCGGGAGCTCCTCGAGTTTGCCGTTGGAATTCGCCTGTTGACGAGGCATTTGGCTACCTTAAGAGAGTCATAGTTACTCCTGCCACTTGCTCCTCGTTTTACCACAGTCGCATCTACAAGCTTACTCTGGCCAGTTCACCAGAAGCGATACGCCATTATTTGTTGACCTTAAGACTTTCACAGTACTCCTTCCGGGAGCTCCTCGGGTTTGCCGATGTAATTCGCCTTTTGACGAGTTATTTGGCAACCCTAAGAGAGTCATAGTTACTCCTGCCACTTGCTCCCCATTTTACCACAGTCGCATCTACAAGCTTACTCTGGCCAGTTCACCAGAAGCGATACGCCATTATTTGTTGACCTTAAGACTTTCACAGTACTCCTTCCGGGAGCTCCTCGAGTTTGCCGTTGGAATTCGCCTGTTGACGAGGCATTTGGCTACCTTAAGAGAGTCATAGTTACTCCTGCCACTTGCTCCCCATTTTACCACAGTCACATCTACAAGCTTACTCTGGCTAGTTCACCAGAAGCGATACGCCATTATTTGTTGACCTTAAGACTTTCACAGTACTCCTGCCGGGAGCTCCTCGAGTTTGCCGTTGGAATTCGCCTGTTGACGAGGCATTTGGCTACCTTAAGAGAGTCATAGTTACTCCTGCCACTTGCTCCCCATTTTACCACAGTCACATCTACAAGCTTACTCTGGCTAGTTCACCAGAAGCGATACGCCATTATTTGTTGACCTTAAGACTTTCACAGTACTCCTTCCGGGAGCTCCTCGGGTTTGCCGATGTAATTCGCCTTTTGACGAGTTATTTGGCGACCCTAAGAGAGTCATAGTTACTCCTGCCACTTGCTCCCCATTTTACCACAGTCGCATCTGCAAGCTTACTCTGGCCAGTTCACCAGAAGCGATACGCCATTATTTGTTGACCTTAAGATTTTTCACAGTACTCTTGCCGGGAGCTCCTCGAGTTTGCCGTTGGAATTCGCCTGTTGACGAGGCATTTGGCTACCTTAAGAGAGTCATAGTTACTCCTGCCACTTGCTCCTCGTTTTACCACAGTCGCATCTACAAGCTTACTCTGGCTAGTTCACCAGAAGCGATACGCCATTATTTGTTGATCTTAAGACTTTCACAGTACTCCTTCCGGGAGCTCCTCGAGTTTGCCGTTGGAATTCGCCTGTTGACGAGTCATTGGCAACCTTAAGAGAGTCATAGTTACTCCTGCCACTTGCTCCCCATTTTACCACAGTCATATCTACAAGCTTACTCTGGCTAGTTCACCAGAAGCGATACGCCATTATTTGTTGACCTTAAGACTTTCACAGTACTCCTTCCGGGAGCTCCTCGGGTTTGCCGATGTAATTCGCCTTTTGACGAATCATTTGGCAACCCTAAGAGAGTCATAGTTACTCCTGCCACTTGCTCCCCATTTTACCACAGTCACATCTACAAGCTTACTCTGGCTAGTTCACCAGAAGCGATACGCCATTATTTGTTGACCTTAAGACTTTCACAGTACTCCTGCCGGGAGCTCCTCGAGTTTGCCGTTGGAATTCGCCTGTTGACGAGGCATTTGGCTACCTTAAGAGAGTCATAGTTACTCCTGCCACTTGCTCCCCATTTTACCACAGTCACATCTACAAGCTTACTCTGGCTAGTTCACCAGAAGCGATACGCCATTATTTGTTGACCTTAAGACTTTCACAGTACTCCTGCTGGGAGCTCCTCGAGTTTGCCGATGTAATTCGCCTTTTGACGAGGCATTTGGCTACCTTAAGAGAGTCATAGTTACTCCTGCCAGTTGCACCCCGTTTCACACAGTCACATCTACAAGCTTACTCTGGCCAGTTCACCAGGAGCGATACGCCATTATTTGTTGACCTTAAGGCTTTCACAGTACTCCTTCCGGGAGCTCCTCGAGTTTGCCGTTGGAATTCGCCTGTTGACGAGGCATTTGGCTACCTTAAGAGAGTCATAGTTACTCCTGCCACTTGCTCCTCGTTTTACCACAGTCGCATCTACAAGCTTACTCTGGCCAGTTCACCAGAAGCGATACGCCATTATTTGTTGACCTTAAGACTTTCACAGTACTCCTTCCGGGAGCTCCTCGGGTTTGCCGATGTAATTCGCCTTTTGACGAGTTATTTGGCAACCCTAAGAGAGTCATAGTTACTCCTGCCACTTGCTCCCCATTTTACCACAGTCGCATCTACAAGCTTACTCTGGCCAGTTCACCAGAAGCGATACGCCATTATTTGTTGACCTTAAGACTTTCACAGTACTCTTTCCGGGAGCTCCTCGAGTTTGCCGTTGGAATTCGCCTGTTGACGAGGCATTTGGCTACCTTAAGAGAGTCATAGTTACTCCTGCCACTTGCTCCCCATTTTACCACAGTCACATCTACAAGCTTACTCTGGCTAGTTCACCAGAAGCGATACGCCATTATTTGTTGACCTTAAGACTTTCACAGTACTCCTGCCGGGAGCTCCTCGAGTTTGCCGTTGGAATTCGCCTGTTGACGAGGCATTTGGCTACCTTAAGAGAGTCATAGTTACTCCTGCCACTTGCTCCCCATTTTACCACAGTCACATCTACAAGCTTACTCTGGCTAGTTCACCAGAAGCGATACGCCATTATTTGTTGACCTTAAGACTTTCACAGTACTCCTTCCGGGAGCTCCTCGGGTTTGCCGATGTAATTCGCCTTTTGACGAGTTATTTGGCAACCCTAAGAGAGTCATAGTTACTCCTGCCACTTGCTCCCCATTTTACCACAGTCGCATCTACAAGCTTACTCTGGCCAGTTCACCAGAAGCGATACGCCATTATTTGTTGACCTTAAGATTTTTCACAGTACTCTTGCCGGGAGCTCCTCGAGTTTGCCGTTGGAATTCGCCTGTTGACGAGGCATTTGGCTACCTTAAGAGAGTCATAGTTACTCCTGCCACTTGCTCCTCGTTTTACCACAGTCGCATCTACAAGCTTACTCTGGCTAGTTCACCAGAAGCGATACGCCATTATTTGTTGATCTTAAGACTTTCACAGTACTCCTTCCGGGAGCTCCTCGAGTTTGCCGTTGGAATTCGCCTGTTGACGAGTCATTGGCAACCTTAAGAGAGTCATAGTTACTCCTGCCACTTGCTCCCCATTTTACCACAGTCATATCTACAAGCTTACTCTGGCTAGTTCACCAGAAGCGATACGCCATTATTTGTTGACCTTAAGACTTTCACAGTACTCCTTCCGGGAGCTCCTCGGGTTTGCCGATGTAATTCGCCTTTTGACGAATCATTTGGCAACCCTAAGAGAGTCATAGTTACTCCTGCCACTTGCTCCCCATTTTACCACAGTCACATCTACAAGCTTACTCTGGCTAGTTCACCAGAAGCGATACGCCATTATTTGTTGACCTTAAGACTTTCACAGTACTCCTTCCGGGAGCTCCTCGGGTTTGCCGATGTAATTCGCCTTTTGACGAATCATTTGGCAACCCTAAGAGAGTCATAGTTACTCCTGCCACTTGCTCCCCATTTTACCACAGTCACATCTACAAGCTTACTCTCGCTAGTTCACCAGAAGCGATACGCCATTATTTGTTGACCTTAAGACTTTCACAGTACTCCTGCCGGGAGCTCCTCGAGTTTGCCGTTGGAATTCGCCTGTTGACGAGGCATTTGGCTACCTTAAGAGAGTCATAGTTACTCCTGCCACTTGCTCCCCATTTTACCACAGTCACATCTACAAGCTTACTCTGGCTAGTTCACCAGAAGCGATACGCCATTATTTGTTGACCTTAAGACTTTCACAGTACTCCTGCTGGGAGCTCCTCGAGTTTGCCGATGTAATTCGCCTTTTGACGAGGCATTTGGCTACCTTAAGAGAGTCATAGTTACTCCTGCCAGTTGCACCCCGTTTCAAACAGTCACATCTACAAGCTTACTCTGGCCAGTTCACCAGGAGCGATACGCCATTATTTGTTGACCTTAAGGCTTTCACAGTACTCCTTCCGGGAGCTCCTCGAGTTTGCCGTTGGAATTCGCCTGTTGACGAGGCATTTGGCTACCTTAAGAGAGTCATAGTTACTCCTGCCACTTGCTCCTCGTTTTACCACAGTCGCATCTACAAGCTTACTCTGGCCAGTTCACCAGAAGCGATACGCCATTATTTGTTGACCTTAAGACTTTCACAGTACTCCTTCCGGGAGCTCCTCGGGTTTGCCGATGTAATTCGCCTTTTGACGAGTTATTTGGCAACCCTAAGAGAGTCATAGTTACTCCTGCCACTTGCTCCCCATTTTACCACAGTCGCATCTACAAGCTTACTCTGGCCAGTTCACCAGAAGCGATACGCCATTATTTGTTGACCTTAAGACTTTCACAGTACTCCTTCCGGGAGCTCCTCGAGTTTGCCGTTGGAATTCGCCTGTTGACGAGGCATTTGGCTACCTTAAGAGAGTCATAGTTACTCCTGCCACTTGCTCCCCATTTTACCACAGTCACATCTACAAGCTTACTCTGGCTAGTTCACCAGAAGCGATACGCCATTATTTGTTGACCTTAAGACTTTCACAGTACTCCTGCCGGGAGCTCCTCGAGTTTGCCGTTGGAATTCGCCTGTTGACGAGGCATTTGGCTACCTTAAGAGAGTCATAGTTACTCCTGCCACTTGCTCCCCATTTTACCACAGTCACATCTACAAGCTTACTCTGGCTAGTTCACCAGAAGCGATACGCCATTATTTGTTGACCTTAAGACTTTCACAGTACTCCTTCCGGGAGCTCCTCGGGTTTGCCGATGTAATTCGCCTTTTGACGAGTTATTTGGCAACCCTAAGAGAGTCATAGTTACTCCTGCCACTTGCTCCCCATTTTACCACAGTCGCATCTACAAGCTTACTCTGGCCAGTTCACCAGAAGCGATACGCCATTATTTGTTGACCTTAAGATTTTTCACAGTACTCTTGCCGGGAGCTCCTCGAGTTTGCCGTTGGAATTCGCCTGTTGACGAGGCATTTGGCTACCTTAAGAGAGTCATAGTTACTCCTGCCACTTGCTCCTCGTTTTACCACAGTCGCATCTACAAGCTTACTCTGGCTAGTTCACCAGAAGCGATACGCCATTATTTGTTGATCTTAAGACTTTCACAGTACTCCTTCCGGGAGCTCCTCGAGTTTGCCGTTGGAATTCGCCTGTTGACGAGTCATTGGCAACCTTAAGAGAGTCATAGTTACTCCTGCCACTTGCTCCCCATTTTACCACAGTCATATCTACAAGCTTACTCTGGCTAGTTCACCAGAAGCGATACGCCATTATTTGTTGACCTTAAGACTTTCACAGTACTCCTTCCGGGAGCTCCTCGGGTTTGCCGATGTAATTCGCCTTTTGACGAATCATTTGGCAACCCTAAGAGAGTCATAGTTACTCCTGCCACTTGCTCCCCATTTTACCACAGTCACATCTACAAGCTTACTCTCGCTAGTTCACCAGAAGCGATACGCCATTATTTGTTGACCTTAAGACTTTCACAGTACTCCTGCCGGGAGCTCCTCGAGTTTGCCGTTGGAATTCGCCTGTTGACGAGGCATTTGGCTACCTTAAGAGAGTCATAGTTACTCCTGCCACTTGCTCCTCGTTTTACCACAGTCGCATCTACAAGCTTACTCTGGCTAGTTCACCAGAAGCGATACGCCATTATTTGTTGATCTTAAGACTTTCACAGTACTCCTTCCGGGAGCTCCTCGAGTTTGCCGTTGGAATTCGCCTGTTGACGAGTCATTTGGCAACCTTAAGAGAGTCATAGTTACTCCTGCCACTTGCTCCCCATTTTACCACAGTCACATCTACAAGCTTACTCTGGCTAGTTCACCAGGTGCGATACGCCATTATTTGTTGACCTTAAGACTTTCACAGTACTCCTTCCGGGAGCTCCTCGGGTTTGCCGATGTAATTCGCCTTTTGACGAATCATTTGGCAACCCTAAGAGAGTCATAGTTACTCCTGCCACTTGCTCCCCATTTTACCACAGTCACATCTACAAGCTTACTCTCGCTAGTTCACCAGAAGCGATACGCCATTATTTGTTGACCTTAAGGCTTTCACAGTACTCCTTCCGGGAGCTCCTCGAGTTTGCCGTTGGAATTCGCCTTTTGACGAGGCATTTGGCTACCTTAAGAGAGTCATAGTTACTCCTGCCACTTGCTCCTCGTTTTACCACAGTCGCATCTACAAGCTTACTCTGGCCAGTTCACCAGAAGCGATACGCCATTATTTGTTGACCTTAAGACTTTCACAGTACTCCTGCCGGGAGCTCCTCGAGTTTGCCGTTGGAATTCGCCTGTTGACGAGGCATTTGGCTACCTTAAGAGAGTCATAGTTACTCCTGCCACTTGCTCCTCGTTTTACCACAGTCGCATCTACAAGCTTACTCTGGCTAGTTCACCAGAAGCGATACGCCATTATTTGTTGTCCTTAAGGCTTTCACAGTACTCCTTCCGGGAGCTCCTCGAGTTTGCCGTTGGAATTCGCCTGTTGACGAGGCATTTGGCTACCTTAAGAGAGTCATAGTTACTCCTGCCACTTGCTCCTCGTTTTACCACAGTCGCATCTACAAGCTTACTCTGGCCAGTTCACCAGAAGCGATACGCCATTATTTGTTGACCTTAAGACTTTCACAGTACTCCTGCCGGGAGCTCCTCGAGTTTGCCGTTGGAATTCGCCTGTTGACGAGGCATTTGGCTACCTTAAGAGAGTCATAGTTACTCCTGCCACTTGCTCCTCGTTTTACCACAGTCGCATCTACAAGCTTACTCTGGCCAGTTCACCAGAAGCGATACGCCATTATTTGTTGACCTTAAGACTTTCACAGTACTCCTGCCGGGAGCTCCTCGAGTTTGCCGTTGGAATTCGCCTGTTGACGAGGCATTTGGCTACCTTAAAAGAGTCATAGTTACTCCTGCCACTTGCTCCCCATTTTACCACAGTCGCATCTACAAGCTTACTCTGGCCAGTTCACCAGAAGCGATACGCCATTATTTGTTGACCTTAAGACTTTCACAGTACTCCTGCCGGGAGCTCCTCGAGTTTGCCGTTGGAATTCGCCTGTTGACGAGGCATTTGGCTACCTTAAGAGAGTCATAGTTACTCCTGCCACTTGCTCCCCATTTTACCACAGTCACATCTACAAGCTTACTCTGGCTAGTTCACCAGAAGCGATACGCCATTATTTATTGACCTTAAGGCTTTCACAGTACTCCTTCCGGGAGCTCCTCGAGTTTGCCGTTGGAATTCGCCTGTTGACGAGGCATTTGGCTACCTTAAGAGAGTCATAGTTACTCCTGCCACTTGCTCCCCATTTTACCACAGTCACATCTACAAGCTTACTCTGGCTAGTTCACCAGAAGCGATACGCCATTATTTGTTGACCTTAAGACTTTCACAGTACCCCTTCCGGGAGCTCCTCGGGTTTGCCGATGTAATTCGCCTTTTGACGAGTTATTTGGCAACCCTAAGAGAGTCATAGTTACTCCTGCCACTTGCTCCCCATTTTACCACAGTCGCATCTACAAGCTTACTCTGGCCAGTTCACCAGAAGCGATACGCCATTATTTGTTGACCTTAAGACTTTCACAGTACTCTTGCCGGGAGCTCCTCGAGTTTGCCGTTGGAATTCGCCTGTTGACGAGGCATTTGGCTACCTTAAGAGAGTCATAGTTACTCCTGCCACTTGCTCCTCGTTTTACCACAGTCGCATCTACAAGCTTACTCTGGCTAGTTCACCAGAAGCGATACGCCATTATTTGTTGATCTTAAGACTTTCACAGTACTCCTTCCGGGAGCTCCTCGAGTTTGCCGTTGGAATTCGCCTGTTGACGAGTCATTGGCAACCTTAAGAGAGTCATAGTTACTCCTGCCACTTGCTCCCCATTTTACCACAGTCACATCTACAAGCTTACTCTGGCTAGTTCACCAGAAGCGATACGCCATTATTTGTTGACCTTAAGACTTTCACAGTACTCCTTCCGGGAGCTCCTCGGGTTTGCCGATGTAATTCGCCTTTTGACGAATCATTTGGCAACCCTAAGAGAGTCATAGTTACTCCTGCCACTTGCTCCCCATTTTACCACAGTCACATCTACAAGCTTACTCTCGCTAGTTCACCAGAAGCGATACGCCATTATTTGTTGACCTTAAGACTTTCACAGTACTCCTGCCGGGAGCTCCTCGAGTTTGCCGTTGGAATTCGCCTGTTGACGAGGCATTTGGCTACCTTAAGAGAGTCATAGTTACTCCTGCCACTTGCTCCTCGTTTTACCACAGTCGCATCTACAAGCTTACTCTGGCTAGTTCACCAGAAGCGATACGCCATTATTTGTTGATCTTAAGACTTTCACAGTACTCCTTCCGGGAGCTCCTCGAGTTTGCCGTTGGAATTCGCCTGTTGACGAGTCATTTGGCAACCTTAAGAGAGTCATAGTTACTCCTGCCACTTGCTCCCCATTTTACCACAGTCACATCTACAAGCTTACTCTGGCTAGTTCACCAGGTGCGATACGCCATTATTTGTTGACCTTAAGACTTTCACAGTACTCCTTCCGGGAGCTCCTCGGGTTTGCCGATGTAATTCGCCTTTTGACGAATCATTTGGCAACCCTAAGAGAGTCATAGTTACTCCTGCCACTTGCTCCCCATTTTACCACAGTCACATCTACAAGCTTACTCTCGCTAGTTCACCAGAAGCGATACGCCATTATTTGTTGACCTTAAGACTTTCACAGTACTCCTGCCGGGAGCTCCTCGAGTTTGCCGTTGGAATTCGCCTGTTGACGAGGCATTTGGCTACCTTAAGAGAGTCATAGTTACTCCTGCCACTTGCTCCTCGTTTTACCACAGTCGCATCTACAAGCTTACTCTGGCTAGTTCACCGGAAGCGATACGCCATTATTTGTTGTCCTTAAGGCTTTCACAGTATTCCTTCCGGGAGCTCCTCGAGTTTGCCGTTGGAATTCGCCTGTTGACGAGGCATTTGGCTACCTTAAGAGAGTCATAGCTACTCCTGCCACTTGCTCCTCGTTTTACCACAGTCGCATCTACAAGGTTACTCTGGCCAGTTCACCAGAAGCGATACGCCATTATTTGTTGACCTTAAGACTTTCACAGTACTCCTGCCGGGAGCTCCTCGAGTTTGCCGTTGGAATTCGCCTGTTGACGAGGCATTTGGCTACCTTAAAAGAGTCATAGTTACTCCTGCCACTTGCTCCCCATTTTACCACAGTCGCATCTACAAGCTTACTCTGGCCAGTTCACCAGAAGCGATACGCCATTATTTGTTGACCTTAAGACTTTCACAGTACTCCTGCCGGGAGCTCCTCGAGTTTGCCGTTGGAATTCGCCTGTTGACGAGGCATTTGGCTACCTTAAGAGAGTCATAGTTACTCCTGCCACTTGCTCCCCATTTTACCACAGTCACATCTACAAGCTTACTCTGGCTAGTTCACCAGAAGCGATACGCCATTATTTATTGACCTTAAGGCTTTCACAGTACTCCTTCCGGGAGCTCCTCGAGTTTGCCGTTGGAATTCGCCTGTTGACGAGGCATTTGGCTACCTTAAGAGAGTCATAGTTACTCCTGCCACTTGCTCCTCGTTTTACCACAGTCGCATCTACAAGCTTACTCTGGCCAGTTCACCAGAAGCGATAGGCCATTATTTGTTGACCTTAAGACTTTCACAGTACTCCTGCCGGGAGCTCCTCGAGTTTGCCGTTGGAATTCGCCTGTTGACGAGGCATTTGGCTACCTTAAGAGAGTCATAGTTACTCCTGCCACTTGCTCCCCATTTTACCACAGTCACATCTACAAGCTTACTCTGGCTAGTTCACCAGAAGCGATACGCCATTATTTGTTGACCTTAAGACTTTCACAGTACTCCTGCCGGGAGCTCCTCGAGTTTGCCGTTGGAATTCGCCTGTTGACGAGGCATTTGGCTACCTTAAGAGAGTCATAGTTACTCCTGCCACTTGCTCCCCATTTTACCACAGTCACATCTACAAGCTTACTCTGGCTAGTTCACCAGAAGCGATACGCCATTATTTGTTGACCTTAAGACTTTCACAGTACTCCTTCCGGGAGCTCCTCGGGTTTGCCGATGTAATTCGCCTTTTGACGAGTTATTTGGCAACCCTAAGAGAGTCATAGTTACTCCTGCCACTTGCTCCCCATTTTACCACAGTCGCATCTACAAGCTTACTCTGGCCAGTTCACCAGAAGCGATACGCCATTATTTGTTGACCTTAAGATTTTTCACAGTACTCTTGCCGGGAGCTCCTCGAGTTTGCCGTTGGAATTCGCCTGTTGACGAGGCATTTGGCTACCTTGAGAGAGTCATAGTTACTCCTGCCACTTGCTCCTCGTTTTACCACAGTCGCATCTACAAGCTTACTCTGGCTAGTTCACCAGAAGCGATACGCCATTATTTGTTGATCTTAAGACTTTCACAGTACTCCTTCCGGGAGCTCCTCGAGTTTGCCGTTGGAATTCGCCTGTTGACGAGTCATTGGCAACCTTAAGAGAGTCATAGTTACTCCTGCCACTTGCTCCCCATTTTACCACAGTCATATCTACAAGCTTACTCTGGCTAGTTCACCAGAAGCGATACGCCATTATTTGTGGACCTTAAGACTTTCACAGTACTCCTTCCGGGAGCTCCTCGGGTTTGCCGATGTAATTCGCCTTTTGACGAATCATTTGGCAACCCTAAGAGAGTCATAGTTACTCCTGCCACTTGCTCCCCATTTTACCACAGTCACATCTACAAGCTTACTCTCGCTAGTTCACCAGAAGCGATACGCCATTATTTGTTGACCTTAAGACTTTCACAGTACTCCTGCCGGGAGCTCCTCGAGTTTGCCGTTGGAATTCGCCTGTTGACGAGGCATTTGGCTACCTTAAGAGAGTCATAGTTACTCCTGCCACTTGCTCCTCGTTTTACCACAGTCGCATCTACAAGCTTACTCTGGCTAGTTCACCAGAAGCGATACGCCATTATTTGTTGATCTTAAGACTTTCACAGTACTCCTTCCGGGAGCTCCTCGAGTTTGCCGTTGGAATTCGCCTGTTGACGAGTCATTTGGCAACCTTAAGAGAGTCATAGTTACTCCTGCCACTTGCTCCCCATTTTACCACAGTCACATCTACAAGCTTACTCTGGCTAGTTCACCAGGTGCGATACGCCATTA
The DNA here is from genome assembly GCF_023898315.1 of Schistocerca nitens. Classification (NCBI taxonomy): domain Eukaryota; kingdom Metazoa; phylum Arthropoda; class Insecta; order Orthoptera; family Acrididae; genus Schistocerca; species Schistocerca nitens. The sequence continues at coordinate 674,551,035 of NC_064619.1, forward strand.
TTTGTTGACCTTAAGACTTTCACAGTACTCCTTCCGGGAGCTCCTCGGGTTTGCCGATGTAATTCGCCTTTTGACGAATCATTTGGCAACCCTAAGAGAGTCATAGTTACTCCTGCCACTTGCTCCCCATTTTACCACAGTCACATCTACAAGCTTACTCTCGCTAGTTCACCAGAAGCGATACGCCATTATTTGTTGACCTTAAGGCTTTCACAGTACTCCTTCCGGGAGCTCCTCGAGTTTGCCGTTGGAATTCGCCTTTTGACGAGGCATTTGGCTACCTTAAGAGAGTCATAGTTACTCCTGCCACTTGCTCCTCGTTTTACCACAGTCGCATCTACAAGCTTACTCTGGCCAGTTCACCAGAAGCGATACGCCATTATTTGTTGACCTTAAGATTTTTCACAGTACTCTTGCCGGGAGCTCCTCGAGTTTGCCGTTGGAATTCGCCTGTTGACGAGGCATTTGGCTACCTTGAGAGAGTCATAGTTACTCCTGCCACTTGCTCCTCGTTTTACCACAGTCGCATCTACAAGCTTACTCTGGCTAGTTCACCAGAAGCGATACGCCATTATTTGTTGATCTTAAGACTTTCACAGTACTCCTTCCGGGAGCTCCTCGAGTTTGCCGTTGGAATTCGCCTGTTGACGAGTCATTGGCAACCTTAAGAGAGTCATAGTTACTCCTGCCACTTGCTCCCCATTTTACCACAGTCATATCTACAAGCTTACTCTGGCTAGTTCACCAGAAGCGATACGCCATTATTTGTTGACCTTAAGACTTTCACAGTACTCCTTCCGGGAGCTCCTCGGGTTTGCCGATGTAATTCGCCTTTTGACGAATCATTTGGCAACCCTAAGAGAGTCATAGTTACTCCTGCCACTTGCTCCCCATTTTACCACAGTCACATCTACAAGCTTACTCTCGCTAGTTCACCAGAAGCGATACGCCATTATTTGTTGACCTTAAGACTTTCACAGTACTCCTGCCGGGAGCTCCTCGAGTTTGCCGTTGGAATTCGCCTGTTGACGAGGCATTTGGCTACCTTAAGAGAGTCATAGTTACTCCTGCCACTTGCTCCTCGTTTTACCACAGTCGCATCTACAAGCTTACTCTGGCTAGTTCACCAGAAGCGATACGCCATTATTTGTTGATCTTAAGACTTTCACAGTACTCCTTCCGGGAGCTCCTCGAGTTTGCCGTTGGAATTCGCCTGTTGACGAGTCATTTGGCAACCTTAAGAGAGTCATAGTTACTCCTGCCACTTGCTCCCCATTTTACCACAGTCACATCTACAAGCTTACTCTGGCTAGTTCACCAGGTGCGATACGCCATTATTTGTTGACCTTAAGACTTTCACAGTACTCCTTCCGGGAGCTCCTCGGGTTTGCCGATGTAATTCGCCTTTTGACGAATCATTTGGCAACCCTAAGAGAGTCATAGTTACTCCTGCCACTTGCTCCCCATTTTACCACAGTCACATCTACAAGCTTACTCTCGCTAGTTCACCAGAAGCGATACGCCATTATTTGTTGACCTTAAGGCTTTCACAGTACTCCTTCCGGGAGCTCCTCGAGTTTGCCGTTGGAATTCGCCTTTTGACGAGGCATTTGGCTACCTTAAGAGAGTCATAGTTACTCCTGCCACTTGCTCCTCGTTTTACCACAGTCGCATCTACAAGCTTACTCTGGCCAGTTCACCAGAAGCGATACGCCATTATTTGTTGACCTTAAGACTTTCACAGTACTCCTGCCGGGAGCTCCTCGAGTTTGCCGTTGGAATTCGCCTGTTGACGAGGCATTTGGCTACCTTAAGAGAGTCATAGTTACTCCTGCCACTTGCTCCTCGTTTTACCACAGTCGCATCTACAAGCTTACTCTGGCTAGTTCACCAGAAGCGATACGCCATTATTTGTTGTCCTTAAGGCTTTCACAGTACTCCTTCCGGGAGCTCCTCGAGTTTGCCGTTGGAATTCGCCTGTTGACGAGGCATTTGGCTACCTTAAGAGAGTCATAGTTACTCCTGCCACTTGCTCCTCGTTTTACCACAGTCGCATCTACAAGCTTACTCTGGCCAGTTCACCAGAAGCGATACGCCATTATTTGTTGACCTTAAGACTTTCACAGTACTCCTGCCGGGAGCTCCTCGAGTTTGCCGTTGGAATTCGCCTGTTGACGAGGCATTTGGCTACCTTAAGAGAGTCATAGTTACTCCTGCCACTTGCTCCTCGTTTTACCACAGTCGCATCTACAAGCTTACTCTGGCCAGTTCACCAGAAGCGATACGCCATTATTTGTTGACCTTAAGACTTTCACAGTACTCCTGCCGGGAGCTCCTCGAGTTTGCCGTTGGAATTCGCCTGTTGACGAGGCATTTGGCTACCTTAAAAGAGTCATAGTTACTCCTGCCACTTGCTCCCCATTTTACCACAGTCGCATCTACAAGCTTACTCTGGCCAGTTCACCAGAAGCGATACGCCATTATTTGTTGACCTTAAGACTTTCACAGTACTCCTGCCGGGAGCTCCTCGAGTTTGCCGTTGGAATTCGCCTGTTGACGAGGCATTTGGCTACCTTAAGAGAGTCATAGTTACTCCTGCCACTTGCTCCCCATTTTACCACAGTCACATCTACAAGCTTACTCTGGCTAGTTCACCAGAAGCGAATCGCCATTATTTATTGACCTTAAGGCTTTCACAGTACTCCTTCCGGGAGCTCCTCGAGTTTGCCGTTGGAATTCGCCTGTTGACGAGGCATTTGGCTACCTTAAGAGAGTCATAGTTACTCCTGCCACTTGCTCCCCATTTTACCACAGTCACATCTACAAGCTTACTCTGGCTAGTTCACCAGAAGCGATACGCCATTATTTGTTGACCTTAAGACTTTCACAGTACCCCTTCCGGGAGCTCCTCGGGTTTGCCGATGTAATTCGCCTTTTGACGAGTTATTTGGCAACCCTAAGAGAGTCATAGTTACTCCTGCCACTTGCTCCCCATTTTACCACAGTCGCATCTACAAGCTTACTCTGGCCAGTTCACCAGAAGCGATACGCCATTAATTGTTGACCTTAAGACTTTCACAGTACTCTTGCCGGGAGCTCCTCGAGTTTGCCGTTGGAATTCGCCTGTTGACGAGGCATTTGGCTACCTTAAGAGAGTCATAGTTACTCCTGCCACTTGCTCCTCGTTTTACCACAGTCGCATCTACAAGCTTACTCTGGCTAGTTCACCAGAAGCGATACGCCATTATTTGTTGATCTTAAGACTTTCACAGTACTCCTTCCGGGAGCTCCTCGAGTTTGCCGTTGGAATTCGCCTGTTGACGAGTCATTGGCAACCTTAAGAGAGTCATAGTTACTCCTGCCACTTGCTCCCCATTTTACCACAGTCACATCTACAAGCTTACTCTGGCTAGTTCACCAGAAGCGATACGCCATTATTTGTTGACCTTAAGACTTTCACAGTACTCCTTCCGGGAGCTCCTCGGGTTTGCCGATGTAATTCGCCTTTTGACGAATCATTTGGCAACCCTAAGAGAGTCATAGTTACTCCTGCCACTTGCTCCCCATTTTACCACAGTCACATCTACAAGCTTACTCTCGCTAGTTCACCAGAAGCGATACGCCATTATTTGTTGACCTTAAGACTTTCACAGTACTCCTGCCGGGAGCTCCTCGAGTTTGCCGTTGGAATTCGCCTGTTGACGAGGCATTTGGCTACCTTAAGAGAGTCATAGTTACTCCTGCCACTTGCTCCTCGTTTTACCACAGTCGCATCTACAAGCTTACTCTGGCTAGTTCACCAGAAGCGATACGCCATTATTTGTTGATCTTAAGACTTTCACAGTACTCCTTCCGGGAGCTCCTCGAGTTTGCCGTTGGAATTCGCCTGTTGACGAGTCATTTGGCAACCTTAAGAGAGTCATAGTTACTCCTGCCACTTGCTCCCCATTTTACCACAGTCACATCTACAAGCTTACTCTGGCTAGTTCACCAGGTGCGATACGCCATTATTTGTTGACCTTAAGACTTTCACAGTACTCCTTCCGGGAGCTCCTCGGGTTTGCCGATGTAATTCGCCTTTTGACGAATCATTTGGCAACCCTAAGAGAGTCATAGTTACTCCTGCCACTTGCTCCCCATTTTACCACAGTCACATCTACAAGCTTACTCTCGCTAGTTCACCAGAAGCGATACGCCATTATTTGTTGACCTTAAGGCTTTCACAGTACTCCTTCCGGGAGCTCCTCGAGTTTGCCGTTGGAATTCGCCTTTTGACGAGGCATTTGGCTACCTTAAGAGAGTCATAGTTACTCCTGCCACTTGCTCCTCGTTTTACCACAGTCGCATCTACAAGCTTACTCTGGCCAGTTCACCAGAAGCGATACGCCATTATTTGTTGACCTTAAGACTTTCACAGTACTCCTGCCGGGAGCTCCTCGAGTTTGCCGTTGGAATTCGCCTGTTGACGAGGCATTTGGCTACCTTAAGAGAGTCATAGTTACTCCTGCCACTTGCTCCTCGTTTTACCACAGTCGCATCTACAAGCTTACTCTGGCTAGTTCACCAGAAGCGATACGCCATTATTTGTTGTCCTTAAGGCTTTCACAGTACTCCTTCCGGGAGCTCCTCGAGTTTGCCGTTGGAATTCGCCTGTTGACGAGGCATTTGGCTACCTTAAGAGAGTCATAGTTACTCCTGCCACTTGCTCCTCGTTTTACCACAGTCGCATCTACAAGCTTACTCTGGCCAGTTCACCAGAAGCGATACGCCATTATTTGTTGACCTTAAGACTTTCACAGTACTCCTGCCGGGAGCTCCTCGAGTTTGCCGTTGGAATTCGCCTGTTGACGAGGCATTTGGCTACCTTAAGAGAGTCATAGTTACTCCTGCCACTTGCTCCTCGTTTTACCACAGTCGCATCTACAAGCTTACTCTGGCCAGTTCACCAGAAGCGATACGCCATTATTTGTTGACCTTAAGACTTTCACAGTACTCCTGCCGGGAGCTCCTCGAGTTTGCCGTTGGAATTCGCCTGTTGACGAGGCATTTGGCTACCTTAAAAGAGTCATAGTTACTCCTGCCACTTGCTCCCCATTTTACCACAGTCGCATCTACAAGCTTACTCTGGCCAGTTCACCAGAAGCGATACGCCATTATTTGTTGACCTTAAGACTTTCACAGTACTCCTGCCGGGAGCTCCTCGAGTTTGCCGTTGGAATTCGCCTGTTGACGAGGCATTTGGCTACCTTAAGAGAGTCATAGTTACTCCTGCCACTTGCTCCCCATTTTACCACAGTCACATCTACAAGCTTACTCTGGCTAGTTCACCAGAAGCGAATCGCCATTATTTATTGACCTTAAGGCTTTCACAGTACTCCTTCCGGGAGCTCCTCGAGTTTGCCGTTGGAATTCGCCTGTTGACGAGGCATTTGGCTACCTTAAGAGAGTCATAGTTACTCCTGCCACTTGCTCCCCATTTTACCACAGTCACATCTACAAGCTTACTCTGGCTAGTTCACCAGAAGCGATACGCCATTATTTGTTGACCTTAAGACTTTCACAGTACCCCTTCCGGGAGCTCCTCGGGTTTGCCGATGTAATTCGCCTTTTGACGAGTTATTTGGCAACCCTAAGAGAGTCATAGTTACTCCTGCCACTTGCTCCCCATTTTACCACAGTCGCATCTACAAGCTTACTCTGGCCAGTTCACCAGAAGCGATACGCCATTAATTGTTGACCTTAAGACTTTCACAGTACTCTTGCCGGGAGCTCCTCGAGTTTGCCGTTGGAATTCGCCTGTTGACGAGGCATTTGGCTACCTTAAGAGAGTCATAGTTACTCCTGCCACTTGCTCCTCGTTTTACCACAGTCGCATCTACAAGCTTACTCTGGCTAGTTCACCAGAAGCGATACGCCATTATTTGTTGATCTTAAGACTTTCACAGTACTCCTTCCGGGAGCTCCTCGAGTTTGCCGTTGGAATTCGCCTGTTGACGAGTCATTGGCAACCTTAAGAGAGTCATAGTTACTCCTGCCACTTGCTCCCCATTTTACCACAGTCACATCTACAAGCTTACTCTGGCTAGTTCACCAGAAGCGATACGCCATTATTTGTTGACCTTAAGACTTTCACAGTACTCCTTCCGGGAGCTCCTCGGGTTTGCCGATGTAATTCGCCTTTTGACGAATCATTTGGCAACCCTAAGAGAGTCATAGTTACTCCTGCCACTTGCTCCCCATTTTACCACAGTCACATCTACAAGCTTACTCTCGCTAGTTCACCAGAAGCGATACGCCATTATTTGTTGACCTTAAGACTTTCACAGTACTCCTGCCGGGAGCTCCTCGAGTTTGCCGTTGGAATTCGCCTGTTGACGAGGCATTTGGCTACCTTAAGAGAGTCATAGTTACTCCTGCCACTTGCTCCTCGTTTTACCACAGTCGCATCTACAAGCTTACTCTGGCTAGTTCACCAGAAGCGATACGCCATTATTTGTTGATCTTAAGACTTTCACAGTACTCCTTCCGGGAGCTCCTCGAGTTTGCCGTTGGAATTCGCCTGTTGACGAGTCATTTGGCAACCTTAAGAGAGTCATAGTTACTCCTGCCACTTGCTCCCCATTTTACCACAGTCACATCTACAAGCTTACTCTGGCTAGTTCACCAGGTGCGATACGCCATTATTTGTTGACCTTAAGACTTTCACAGTACTCCTTCCGGGAGCTCCTCGGGTTTGCCGATGTAATTCGCCTTTTGACGAATCATTTGGCAACCCTAAGAGAGTCATAGTTACTCCTGCCACTTGCTCCCCATTTTACCACAGTCACATCTACAAGCTTACTCTCGCTAGTTCACCAGAAGCGATACGCCATTATTTGTTGACCTTAAGACTTTCACAGTACTCCTGCCGGGAGCTCCTCGAGTTTGCCGTTGGAATTCGCCTGTTGACGAGGCATTTGGCTACCTTAAGAGAGTCATAGTTACTCCTGCCACTTGCTCCTCGTTTTACCACAGTCGCATCTACAAGCTTACTCTGGCTAGTTCACCAGAAGCGATACGCCATTATTTGTTGTCCTTAAGGCTTTCACAGTATTCCTTCCGGGAGCTCCTCGAGTTTGCCGTTGGAATTCGCCTGTTGACGAGGCATTTGGCTACCTTAAGAGAGTCATAGTTACTCCTGCCACTTGCTCCTCGTTTTACCACAGTCGCATCTACAAGCTTACTCTGGCCAGTTCACCAGAAGCGATACGCCATTATTTGTTGACCTTAAGACTTTCACAGTACTCCTGCCGGGAGCTCCTCGAGTTTGCCGTTGGAATTCGCCTGTTGACGAGGCATTTGGCTACCTTAAGAGAGTCATAGTTACTCCTGCCACTTGCTCCTCGTTTTACCACAGTCGCATCTACAAGCTTACTCTGGCCAGTTCACCAGAAGCGATACGCCATTATTTGTTGACCTTAAGACTTTCACAGTACTCCTGCCGGGAGCTCCTCGAGTTTGCCGTTGGAATTCGCCTGTTGACGAGGCATTTGGCTACCTTAAAAGAGTCATAGTTACTCCTGCCACTTGCTCCCCATTTTACCACAGTCGCATCTACAAGCTTACTCTGGCCAGTTCACCAGAAGCGATACGCCATTATTTGTTGACCTTAAGACTTTCACAGTACTCCTGCCGGGAGCTCCTCGAGTTTGCCGTTGGAATTCGCCTGTTGACGAGGCATTTGGCTACCTTAAGAGAGTCATAGTTACTCCTGCCACTTGCTCCCCATTTTACCACAGTCACATCTACAAGCTTACTCTGGCTAGTTCACCAGAAGCGATACGCCATTATTTATTGACCTTAAGGCTTTCACAGTACTCCTTCCGGGAGCTCCTCGAGTTTGCCGTTGGAATTCGCCTGTTGACGAGGCATTTGGCTACCTTAAGAGAGTCATAGTTACTCCTGCCACTTGCTCCTCGTTTTACCACAGTCGCATCTACAAGCTTACTCTGGCCAGTTCACCAGAAGCGATAGGCCATTATTTGTTGACCTTAAGACTTTCACAGTACTCCTGCCGGGAGCTCCTCGAGTTTGCCGTTGGAATTCGCCTGTTGACGAGGCATTTGGCTACCTTAAGAGAGTCATAGTTACTCCTGCCACTTGCTCCCCATTTTACCACAGTCACATCTACAAGCTTACTCTGGCTAGTTCACCAGAAGCGATACGCCATTATTTGTTGACCTTAAGACTTTCACAGTACTCCTGCTGGGAGCTCCTCGAGTTTGCCGATGTAATTCGCCTTTTGACGAGGCATTTGGCTACCTTAAGAGAGTCATAGTTACTCCTGCCAGTTGCACCCCGTTTCACACAGTCACATCTACAAGCTTACTCTGGCCAGTTCACCAGGAGCGATACGCCATTATTTGTTGACCTTAAGGCTTTCACAGTACTCCTTCCGGGAGCTCCTCGAGTTTGCCGTTGGAATTCGTCTGTTGACGAGGCATTTGGCTACCTTAAGAGAGTCATAGTTACTCCTGCCACTTGCTCCTCGTTTTACCACAGTCGCATCTACAAGCTTACTCTGGCCAGTTCACCAGAAGCGATACGCCATTATTTGTTGACCTTAAGACTTTCACAGTACTCCTTCCGGGAGCTCCTCGGGTTTGCCGATGTAATTCGCCTTTTGACGAGTTATTTGGCAACCCTAAGAGAGTCATAGTTACTCCTGCCACTTGCTCCCCATTTTACCACAGTCGCATCTACAAGCTTACTCTGGCCAGTTCACCAGAAGCGATACGCCATTATTTGTTGACCTTAAGACTTTCACAGTACTCCTGCCGGGAGCTCCTCGAGTTTGCCGTTGGAATTCGCCTGTTGACGAGGCATTTGGCTACCTTAAGAGAGTCATAGTTACTCCTGCCACTTGCTCCCCATTTTACCACAGTCACATCTACAAGCTTACTCTGGCTAGTTCACCAGAAGCGATACGCCATTATTTATTGACCTTAAGGCTTTCACAGTACTCCTTCCGGGAGCTCCTCGAGTTTGCCGTTGGAATTCGCCTGTTGACGAGGCATTTGGCTACCTTAAGAGAGTCATAGTTACTCCTGCCACTTGCTCCTCGTTTTACCACAGTCGCATCTACAAGCTTACTCTGGCCAGTTCACCAGAAGCGATACGCCATTATTTGTTGACCTTAAGACTTTCACAGTACTCCTGCCGGGAGCTCCTCGAGTTTGCCGTTGGAATTCGCCTGTTGACGAGGCATTTGGCTACCTTAAAAGAGTCATAGTTACTCCTGCCACTTGCTCCCCATTTTACCACAGTCGCATCTACAAGCTTACTCTGGCCAGTTCACCAGAAGCGATACGCCATTATTTGTTGACCTTAAGACTTTCACAGTACTCCTGCCGGGAGCTCCTCGAGTTTGCCGTTGGAATTCGCCTGTTGACGAGGCATTTGGCTACCTTAAGAGAGTCATAGTTACTCCTGCCACTTGCTCCCCATTTTACCACAGTCACATCTACAAGCTTACTCTGGCTAGTTCACCAGAAGCGATACGCCATTATTTATTGACCTTAAGTCTTTCACAGTACTCCTTCCGGGAGCTCCTCGAGTTTGCCGTTGGAATTCGCCTGTTGACGAGGCATTTGGCTACCTTAAGAGAGTCATAGTTACTCCTGCCACTTGCTCCTCGTTTTACCACAGTCGCATCTACAAGCTTACTCTGGCCAGTTCACCAGAAGCGATACGCCATTATTTGTTGACCTTAAGACTTTCACAGTACTCCTGCCGGGAGCTCCTCGAGTTTGCCGTTGGAATTCGCCTGTTGACGAGGCATTTGGCTACCTTAAGAGAGTCATAGTTACTCCTGCCACTTGCTCCCCATTTTACCACAGTCACATCTACAAGCTTACTCTGGCTAGTTCACCAGAAGCGATACGCCATTATTTGTTGACCTTAAGACTTTCACAGTACTCCTGCTGGGAGCTCCTCGAGTTTGCCGATGTAATTCGCCTTTTGACGAGGCATTTGGCTACCTTAAGAGAGTCATAGTTACTCCTGCCAGTTGCACCCCGTTTCACACAGTCACATCTACAAGCTTACTCTGGCCAGTTCACCAGGAGCGATACGCCATTATTTGTTGACCTTAAGGCTTTCACAGTACTCCTTCCGGGAGCTCCTCGAGTTTGCCGTTGGAATTCGCCTGTTGACGAGGCATTTGGCTACCTTAAGAGAGTCATAGTTACTCCTGCCACTTGCTCCTCGTTTTACCACAGTCGCATCTACAAGCTTACTCTGGCCAGTTCACCAGAAGCGATACGCCATTATTTGTTGACCTTAAGACTTTCACAGTACTCCTTCCGGGAGCTCCTCGGGTTTGCCGATGTAATTCGCCTTTTGACGAATCATTTGGCAACCCTAAGAGAGTCATAGTTACTCCTGCCACTTGCTCCCCATTTTACCACAGTCACATCTACAAGCTTACTCTCGCTAGTTCACCAGAAGCGATACGCCATTATTTGTTGACCTTAAGACTTTCACAGTACTCCTGCCGGGAGCTGCTCGAGTTTGCCGTTGGAATTCGCCTGTTGACGAGGCATTTGGCTACCTTAAGAGAGTCATAGTTACTCCTGCCACTTGCTCCTCGTTTTACCACAGTCGCATCTACAAGCTTACTCTGGCTAGTTCACCAGAAGCGATACGCCATTATTTGTTGATCTTAAGACTTTCACAGTACTCCTTCCGGGAGCTCCTCGAGTTTGCCGTTGGAATTCGCCTGTTGACGAGTCATTTGGCAACCTTAAGAGAGTCATAGTTACTCCTGCCACTTGCTCCCCATTTTACCACAGTCACATCTACAAGCTTACTCTGGCTAGTTCACCAGGTGCGATACGCCATTATTTGTTGACCTTAAGACTTTCACAGTACTCCTTCCGGGAGCTCCTCGGGTTTGCCGATGTAATTCGCCTTTTGACGAATCATTTGGCAACCCTAAGAGAGTCATAGTTACTCCTGCCACTTGCTCCCCATTTTACCACAGTCACATCTACAAGCTTACTCTCGCTAGTTCACCAGAAGCGATACGCCATTATTTGTTGACCTTAAGGCTTTCACAGTACTCCTTCCGGGAGCTCCTCGAGTTTGCCGTTGGAATTCGCCTGTTGACGAGGCATTTGGCTACCTTAAGAGAGTCATAGTTACTCCTGCCACTTGCTCCTCGTTTTACCACAGTCGCATCTACAAGCTTACTCTGGCCAGTTCACCAGAAGCGATACGCCATTATTTGTTGACCTTAAGACTTTCACAGTACTCCTGCCGGGAGCTCCTCGAGTTTGCCGTTGGAATTCGCCTGTTGACGAGGCATTTGGCTACCTTAAGAGAGTCATAGTTACTCCTGCCACTTGCTCCTCGTTTTACCACAGTCGCATCTACAAGCTTACTCTGGCTAGTTCACCAGAAGCGATACGCCATTATTTGTTGTCCTTAAGGCTTTCACAGTACTCCTTCCGGGAGCTCCTCGAGTTTGCCGTTGGAATTCGCCTGTTGACGAGGCATTTGGCTACCTTAAGAGAGTCATAGTTACTCCTGCCACTTGCTCCTCGTTTTACCACAGTCGCATCTACAAGCTTACTCTGGCCAGTTCACCAGAAGCGATACGCCATTATTTGTTGACCTTAAGACTTTCACAGTACTCCTGCCGGGAGCTCCTCGAGTTTGCCGTTGGAATTCGCCTGTTGACGAGGCATTTGGCTACCTTAAGAGAGTCATAGTTACTCCTGCCACTTGCTCCTCGTTTTACCACAGTCGCATCTACAAGCTTACTCTGGCCAGTTCACCAGAAGCGATACGCCATTATTTGTTGACCTTAAGACTTTCACAGTACTCCTGCCGGGAGCTCCTCGAGTTTGCCGTTGGAATTCGCCTGTTGACGAGGCATTTGGCTACCTTAAAAGAGTCATAGTTACTCCTGCCACTTGCTCCCCATTTTACCACAGTCGCATCTACAAGCTTACTCTGGCCAGTTCACCAGAAGCGATACGCCATTATTTGTTGACCTTAAGACTTTCACAGTACTCCTGCCGGGAGCTCCTCGAGTTTGCCGTTGGAATTCGCCTGTTGACGAGGCATTTGGCTACCTTAAGAGAGTCATAGTTACTCCTGCCACTTGCTCCCCATTTTACCACAGTCACATCTACAAGCTTACTCTGGCTAGTTCACCAGAAGCGATACGCCATTATTTATTGACCTTAAGGCTTTCACAGTACTCCTTCCGGGAGCTCCTCGAGTTTGCCGTTGGAATTCGCCTGTTGACGAGGCATTTGGCTACCTTAAGAGAGTCATAGTTACTCCTGCCACTTGCTCCCCATTTTACCACAGTCACATCTACAAGCTTACTCTGGCTAGTTCACCAGAAGCGATACGCCATTATTTGTTGACCTTAAGACTTTCACAGTACTCCTTCCGGGAGCTCCTCGGGTTTGCCGATGTAATTCGCCTTTTGACGAGTTATTTGGCAACCCTAAGAGAGTCATAGTTACTCCTGCCACTTGCTCCCCATTTTACCACAGTCGCATCTACAAGCTTACTCTGGCCAGTTCACCAGAAGCGATACGCCATTAATTGTTGACCTTAAGACTTTCACAGTACTCTTGCCGGGAGCTCCTCGAGTTTGCCGTTGGAATTCGCCTGTTGACGAGGCATTTGGCTACCTTAAGAGAGTCATAGTTACTCCTGCCACTTGCTCCTCGTTTTACCACAGTCGCATCTACAAGCTTACTCTGGCTAGTTCACCAGAAGCGATACGCCATTATTTGTTGATCTTAAGACTTTCGCAGTACTCCTTCCGGGAGCTCCTCGAGTTTGCCGTTGGAATTCGCCTGTTGACGAGTCATTGGCAACCTTAAGAGAGTCATAGTTACTCCTGCCACTTGCTCCCCATTTTACCACAGTCACATCTACAAGCTTACTCTGGCTAGTTCACCAGAAGCGATACGCCATTATTTGTTGACCTTAAGACTTTCACAGTACTCCTTCCGGGAGCTCCTCGGGTTTGCCGATGTAATTCGCCTTTTGACGAATCATTTGGCAACCCTAAGAGAGTCATAGTTACTCCTGCCACTTGCTCCCCATTTTACCACAGTCACATCTACAAGCTTACTCTCGCTAGTTCACCAGAAGCGATACGCCATTATTTGTTGACCTTAAGACTTTCACAGTACTCCTGCCGGGAGCTCCTCGAGTTTGCCGTTGGAATTCGCCTGTTGACGAGGCATTTGGCTACCTTAAGAGAGTCATAGTTACTCCTGCCACTTGCTCCTCGTTTTACCACAGTCGCATCTACAAGCTTACTCTGGCTAGTTCACCAGAAGCGATACGCCATTATTTGTTGATCTTAAGACTTTCACAGTACTCCTTCCGGGAGCTCCTCGAGTTTGCCGTTGGAATTCGCCTGTTGACGAGTCATTTGGCAACCTTAAGAGAGTCATAGTTACTCCTGCCACTTGCTCCCCATTTTACCACAGTCACATCTACAAGCTTACTCTGGCTAGTTCACCAGGTGCGATACGCCATTATTTGTTGACCTTAAGACTTTCACAGTACTCCTTCCGGGAGCTCCTCGGGTTTGCCGATGTAATTCGCCTTTTGACGAATCATTTGGCAACCCTAAGAGAGTCATAGTTACTCCTGCCACTTGCTCCCCATTTTACCACAGTCACATCTACAAGCTTACTCTCGCTAGTTCACCAGAAGCGATACGCCATTATTTGTTGACCTTAAGGCTTTCACAGTACTCCTTCCGGGAGCTCCTCGAGTTTGCCGTTGGAATTCGCCTTTTGACGAGGCATTTGGCTACCTTAAGAGAGTCATAGTTACTCCTGCCACTTGCTCCTCGTTTTACCACAGTCGCATCTACAAGCTTACTCTGGCCAGTTCACCAGAAGCGATACGCCATTATTTGTTGACCTTAAGACTTTCACAGTACTCCTGCCGGGAGCTCCTCGAGTTTGCCGTTGGAATTCGCCTGTTGACGAGGCATTTGGCTACCTTAAGAGAGTCATAGTTACTCCTGCCACTTGCTCCTCGTTTTACCACAGTCGCATCTACAAGCTTACTCTGGCTAGTTCACCAGAAGCGATACGCCATTATTTGTTGTCCTTAAGGCTTTCACAGTATTCCTTCCGGGAGCTCCTCGAGTTTGCCGTTGGAATTCGCCTGTTGACGAGGCATTTGGCTACCTTAAGAGAGTCATAGTTACTCCTGCCACTTGCTCCTCGTTTTACCACAGTCGCATCTACAAGGTTACTCTGGCCAGTTCACCAGAAGCGATACGCCATTATTTGTTGACCTTAAGACTTTCACAGTACTCCTGCCGGGAGCTCCTCGAGTTTGCCGTTGGAATTCGCCTGTTGACGAGGCATTTGGCTACCTTAAGAGAGTCATAGTTACTCCTGCCACTTGCTCCTCGTTTTACCACAGTCGCATCTACAAGCTTACTCTGGCCAGTTCACCAGAAGCGATACGCCATTATTTGTTGACCTTAAGACTTTCACAGTACTCCTGCCGGGAGCTCCTCGAGTTTGCCGTTGGAATTCGCCTGTTGACGAGGCATTTGGCTACCTTAAAAGAGTCATAGTTACTCCTGCCACTTGCTCCCCATTTTACCACAGTCGCATCTACAAGCTTACTCTGGCCAGTTCACCAGAAGCGATACGCCATTATTTGTTGACCTTAAGACTTTCACAGTACTCCTGCCGGGAGCTCCTCGAGTTTGCCGTTGGAATTCGCCTGTTGACGAGGCATTTGGCTACCTTAAGAGAGTCATAGTTACTCCTGCCACTTGCTCCCCATTTTACCACAGTCACATCTACAAGCTTACTCTGGCTAGTTCACCAGAAGCGATACGCCATTATTTATTGACCTTAAGGCTTTCACAGTACTCCTTCCGGGAGCTCCTCGAGTTTGCCGTTGGAATTCGCCTGTTGACGAGGCATTTGGCTACCTTAAGAGAGTCATAGTTACTCCTGCCACTTGCTCCTCGTTTTACCACAGTCGCATCTACAAGCTTACTCTGGCCAGTTCACCAGAAGCGATAGGCCATTATTTGTTGACCTTAAGACTTTCACAGTACTCCTGCCGGGAGCTCCTCGAGTTTGCCGTTGGAATTCGCCTGTTGACGAGGCATTTGGCTACCTTAAGAGAGTCATAGTTACTCCTGCCACTTGCTCCTCGTTTTACCACAGTCGCATCTACAAGCTTACTCTGGCCAGTTCACCAGAAGCGATACGCCATTATTTGTTGACCTTAAGACTTTCACAGTACTCCTGCCGGGAGCTCCTCGAGTTTGCCGTTGGAATTCGCCTGTTGACGAGGCATTTGGCTACCTTAAAAGAGTCATAGTTACTCCTGCCACTTGCTCCCCATTTTACCACAGTCGCATCTACAAGCTTACTCTGGCCAGTTCACCAGAAGCGATACGCCATTATTTGTTGACCTTAAGACTTTCACAGTACTCCTGCCGGGAGCTCCTCGAGTTTGCCGTTGGAATTCGCCTGTTGACGAGGCATTTGGCTACCTTAAGAGAGTCATAGTTACTCCTGCCACTTGCTCCCCATTTTACCACAGTCACATCTACAAGCTTACTCTGGCTAGTTCACCAGAAGCGATACGCCATTATTTATTGACCTTAAGGCTTTCACAGTACTCCTTCCGGGAGCTCCTCGAGTTTGCCGTTGGAATTCGCCTGTTGACGAGGCATTTGGCTACCTTAAGAGAGTCATAGTTACTCCTGCCACTTGCTCCCCATTTTACCACAGTCACATCTACAAGCTTACTCTGGCTAGTTCACCAGAAGCGATACGCCATTATTTGTTGACCTTAAGACTTTCACAGTACTCCTTCCGGGAGCTCCTCGGGTTTGCCGATGTAATTCGCCTTTTGACGAGTTATTTGGCAACCCTAAGAGAGTCATAGTTACTCCTGCCACTTGCTCCCCATTTTACCACAGTCGCATCTACAAGCTTACTCTGGCCAGTTCACCAGAAGCGATACGCCATTAATTGTTGACCTTAAGACTTTCACAGTACTCTTGCCGGGAGCTCCTCGAGTTTGCCGTTGGAATTCGCCTGTTGACGAGGCATTTGGCTACCTTAAGAGAGTCATAGTTACTCCTGCCACTTGCTCCTCGTTTTACCACAGTCGCATCTACAAGCTTACTCTGGCTAGTTCACCAGAAGCGATACGCCATTATTTGTTGATCTTAAGACTTTCGCAGTACTCCTTCCGGGAGCTCCTCGAGTTTGCCGTTGGAATTCGCCTGTTGACGAGTCATTGGCAACCTTAAGAGAGTCATAGTTACTCCTGCCACTTGCTCCCCATTTTACCACAGTCACATCTACAAGCTTACTCTGGCTAGTTCACCAGAAGCGATACGCCATTATTTGTTGACCTTAAGACTTTCACAGTACTCCTTCCGGGAGCTCCTCGGGTTTGCCGATGTAATTCGCCTTTTGACGAATCATTTGGCAACCCTAAGAGAGTCATAGTTACTCCTGCCACTTGCTCCCCATTTTACCACAGTCACATCTACAAGCTTACTCTCGCTAGTTCACCAGAAGCGATACGCCATTATTTGTTGACCTTAAGACTTTCACAGTACTCCTGCCGGGAGCTCCTCGAGTTTGCCGTTGGAATTCGCCTGTTGACGAGGCATTTGGCTACCTTAAGAGAGTCATAGTTACTCCTGCCACTTGCTCCTCGTTTTACCACAGTCGCATCTACAAGCTTACTCTGGCTAGTTCACCAGAAGCGATACGCCATTATTTGTTGATCTTAAGACTTTCACAGTACTCCTTCCGGGAGCTCCTCGAGTTTGCCGTTGGAATTCGCCTGTTGACGAGTCATTTGGCAACCTTAAGAGAGTCATAGTTACTCCTGCCACTTGCTCCCCATTTTACCACAGTCACATCTACAAGCTTACTCTGGCTAGTTCACCAGGTGCGATACGCCATTATTTGTTGACCTTAAGACTTTCACAGTACTCCTTCCGGGAGCTCCTCGGGTTTGCCGATGTAATTCGCCTTTTGACGAATCATTTGGCAACCCTAAGAGAGTCATAGTTACTCCTGCCACTTGCTCCCCATTTTACCACAGTCACATCTACAAGCTTACTCTCGCTAGTTCACCAGAAGCGATACGCCATTATTTGTTGACCTTAAGGCTTTCACAGTACTCCTTCCGGGAGCTCCTCGAGTTTGCCGTTGGAATTCGCCTTTTGACGAGGCATTTGGCTACCTTAAGAGAGTCATAGTTACTCCTGCCACTTGCTCCTCGTTTTACCACAGTCGCATCTACAAGCTTACTCTGGCCAGTTCACCAGAAGCGATACGCCATTATTTGTTGACCTTAAGACTTTCACAGTACTCCTGCCGGGAGCTCCTCGAGTTTGCCGTTGGAATTCGCCTGTTGACGAGGCATTTGGCTACCTTAAGAGAGTCATAGTTACTCCTGCCACTTGCTCCTCGTTTTACCACAGTCGCATCTACAAGCTTACTCTGGCTAGTTCACCAGAAGCGATACGCCATTATTTGTTGTCCTTAAGGCTTTCACAGTATTCCTTCCGGGAGCTCCTCGAGTTTGCCGTTGGAATTCGCCTGTTGACGAGGCATTTGGCTACCTTAAGAGAGTCATAGTTACTCCTGCCACTTGCTCCTCGTTTTACCACAGTCGCATCTACAAGGTTACTCTGGCCAGTTCACCAGAAGCGATACGCCATTATTTGTTGACCTTAAGACTTTCACAGTACTCCTGCCGGGAGCTCCTCGAGTTTGCCGTTGGAATTCGCCTGTTGACGAGGCATTTGGCTACCTTAAGAGAGTCATAGTTACTCCTGCCACTTGCTCCTCGTTTTACCACAGTCGCATCTACAAGCTTACTCTGGCCAGTTCACCAGAAGCGATACGCCATTATTTGTTGACCTTAAGACTTTCACAGTACTCCTGCCGGGAGCTCCTCGAGTTTGCCGTTGGAATTCGCCTGTTGACGAGGCATTTGGCTACCTTAAAAGAGTCATAGTTACTCCTGCCACTTGCTCCCCATTTTACCACAGTCGCATCTACAAGCTTACTCTGGCCAGTTCACCAGAAGCGATACGCCATTATTTGTTGACCTTAAGACTTTCACAGTACTCCTGCCGGGAGCTCCTCGAGTTTGCCGTTGGAATTCGCCTGTTGACGAGGCATTTGGCTACCTTAAGAGAGTCATAGTTACTCCTGCCACTTGCTCCCCATTTTACCACAGTCACATCTACAAGCTTACTCTGGCTAGTTCACCAGAAGCGATACGCCATTATTTATTGACCTTAAGGCTTTCACAGTACTCCTTCCGGGAGCTCCTCGAGTTTGCCGTTGGAATTCGCCTGTTGACGAGGCATTTGGCTACCTTAAGAGAGTCATAGTTACTCCTGCCACTTGCTCCTCGTTTTACCACAGTCGCATCTACAAGCTTACTCTGGCCAGTTCACCAGAAGCGATAGGCCATTATTTGTTGACCTTAAGACTTTCACAGTACTCCTGCCGGGAGCTCCTCGAGTTTGCCGTTGGAATTCGCCTGTTGACGAGGCATTTGGCTACCTTAAGAGAGTCATAGTTACTCCTGCCACTTGCTCCCCATTTTACCACAGTCACATCTACAAGCTTACTCTGGCTAGTTCACCAGAAGCGATACGCCATTATTTGTTGACCTTAAGACTTTCACAGTACTCCTGCTGGGAGCTCCTCGAGTTTGCCGATGTAATTCGCCTTTTGACGAGGCATTTGGCTACCTTAAGAGAGTCATAGTTACTCCTGCCAGTTGCACCCCGTTTCACACAGTCACATCTACAAGCTTACTCTGGCCAGTTCACCAGGAGCGATACGCCATTATTTGTTGACCTTAAGGCTTTCACAGTACTCCTTCCGGGAGCTCCTCGAGTTTGCCGTTGGAATTCGCCTGTTGACGAGGCATTTGGCTACCTTAAGAGAGTCATAGTTACTCCTGCCACTTGCTCCTCGTTTTACCACAGTCGCATCTACAAGCTTACTCTGGCCAGTTCACCAGAAGCGATACGCCATTATTTGTTGACCTTAAGACTTTCACAGTACTCCTTCCGGGAGCTCCTCGGGTTTGCCGATGTAATTCGCCTTTTGACGAGTTATTTGGCAACCCTAAGAGAGTCATAGTTACTCCTGCCACTTGCTCCCCATTTTACCACAGTCGCATCTACAAGCTTACTCTGGCCAGTTCACCAGAAGCGATACGCCATTATTTGTTGACCTTAAGACTTTCACAGTACTCCTGCCGGGAGCTCCTCGAGTTTGCCGTTGGAATTCGCCTGTTGACGAGGCATTTGGCTACCTTAAGAGAGTCATAGTTACTCCTGCCACTTGCTCCCCATTTTACCACAGTCACATCTACATGCTTACTCTGGCTAGTTCACCAGAAGCGATACGCCATTATTTATTGACCTTAAGGCTTTCACAGTACTCCTTCCGGGAGCTCCTCGAGTTTGCCGTTGGAATTCGCCTGTTGACGAGGCATTTGGCTACCTTAAGAGAGTCATAGTTACTCCTGCCACTTGCTCCTCGTTTTACCACAGTCGCATCTACAAGCTTACTCTGGCCAGTTCACCAGAAGCGATACGCCATTATTTGTTGACCTTAAGACTTTCACAGTACTCCTGCCGGGAGCTCCTCGAGTTTGCCGTTGGAATTCGCCTGTTGACGAGGCATTTGGCTACCTTAAAAGAGTCATAGTTACTCCTGCCACTTGCTCCCCATTTTACCACAGTCGCATCTACAAGCTTACTCTGGCCAGTTCACCAGAAGCGATACGCCATTATTTGTTGACCTTAAGACTTTCACAGTACTCCTGCCGGGAGCTCCTCGAGTTTGCCGTTGGAATTCGCCTGTTGACGAGGCATTTGGCTACCTTAAGAGAGTCATAGTTACTCCTGCCACTTGCTCCCCATTTTACCACAGTCACATCTACAAGCTTACTCTGGCTAGTTCACCAGAAGCGATACGCCATTATTTATTGACCTTAAGTCTTTCACAGTACTCCTTCCGGGAGCTCCTCGAGTTTGCCGTTGGAATTCGCCTGTTGACGAGGCATTTGGCTACCTTAAGAGAGTCATAGTTACTCCTGCCACTTGCTCCTCGTTTTACCACAGTCGCATCTACAAGCTTACTCTGGCCAGTTCACCAGAAGCGATACGCCATTATTTGTTGACCTTAAGACTTTCACAGTACTCCTGCCGGGAGCTCCTCGAGTTTGCCGTTGGAATTCGCCTGTTGACGAGGCATTTGGCTACCTTAAGAGAGTCATAGTTACTCCTGCCACTTGCTCCCCATTTTACCACAGTCACATCTACAAGCTTACTCTGGCTAGTTCACCAGAAGCGATACGCCATTATTTGTTGACCTTAAGACTTTCACAGTACTCCTGCTGGGAGCTCCTCGAGTTTGCCGATGTAATTCGCCTTTTGACGAGGCATTTGGCTACCTTAAGAGAGTCATAGTTACTCCTGCCAGTTGCACCCCGTTTCACACAGTCACATCTACAAGCTTACTCTGGCCAGTTCACCAGGAGCGATACGCCATTATTTGTTGACCTTAAGGCTTTCACAGTACTCCTTCCGGGAGCTCCTCGAGTTTGCCGTTGGAATTCGCCTGTTGACGAGGCATTTGGCTACCTTAAGAGAGTCATAGTTACTCCTGCCACTTGCTCCTCGTTTTACCACAGTCGCATCTACAAGCTTACTCTGGCCAGTTCACCAGAAGCGATACGCCATTATTTGTTGACCTTAAGACTTTCACAGTACTCCTTCCGGGAGCTCCTCGGGTTTGCCGATGTAATTCGCCTTTTGACGAGTTATTTGGCAACCCTAAGAGAGTCATAGTTACTCCTGCCACTTGCTCCCCATTTTACCACAGTCGCATCTACAAGCTTACTCTGGCCAGTTCACCAGAAGCGATACGCCATTATTTGTTGACCTTAAGACTTTCACATTACTCCTGCCGGGAGCTCCTCGAGTTTGCCGTTGGAATTCGCCTGTTGACGAGGCATTTGGCTACCTTAAGAGAGTCATAGTTACTCCTGCCACTTGCTCCCCATTTTACCACAGTCACATCTACAAGCTTACTCTGGCTAGTTCACCAGAAGCGATACGCCATTATTTATTGACCTTAAGGCTTTCACAGTACTCCTTCCGGGAGCTCCTCGAGTTTGCCGTTGGAATTCGCCTGTTGACGAGGCATTTGGCTACCTTAAGAGAGTCATAGTTACTCCTGCCACTTGCTCCTCGTTTTACCACAGTCGCATCTACAAGCTTACTCTGGCCAGTTCACCAGAAGCGATACGCCATTATTTGTTGACCTTAAGACTTTCACAGTACTCCTGCCGGGAGCTCCTCGAGTTTGCCGTTGGAATTCGCCTGTTGACGAGGCATTTGGCTACCTTAAGAGAGTCATAGTTACTCCTGCCACTTGCTCCCCATTTTACCACAGTCACATCTACAAGCTTACTCTGGCTAGTTCACCAGAAGCGATACGCCATTATTTGTTGACCTTAAGACTTTCACAGTACTCCTGCTGGGAGCTCCTCGAGTTTGCCGATGTAATTCGCCTTTTGACGAGGCATTTGGCTACCTTAAGAGAGTCATAGTTACTCCTGCCAGTTGCACCCCGTTTCACACAGTCACATCTACAAGCTTACTCTGGCCAGTTCACCAGGAGCGATACGCCATTATTTGTTGACCTTAAGGCTTTCACAGTACTCCTTCCGGGAGCTCCTCGAGTTTGCCGTTGGAATTCGCCTGTTGACGAGGCATTTGGCTACCTTAAGAGAGTCATAGTTACTCCTGCCACTTGCTCCTCGTTTTACCACAGTCGCATCTACAAGCTTACTCTGGCCAGTTCACCAGAAGCGATACGCCATTATTTGTTGACCTTAAGACTTTCACAGTACTCCTTCCGGGAGCTCCTCGGGTTTGCCGATGTAATTCGCCTTTTGACGAGTTATTTGGCAACCCTAAGAGAGTCATAGTTACTCCTGCCACTTGCTCCCCATTTTACCACAGTCGCATCTACAAGCTTACTCTGGCCAGTTCACCAGAAGCGATACGCCATTATTTGTTGACCTTAAGACTTTCACATTACTCCTGCCGGGAGCTCCTCGAGTTTGCCGTTGGAATTCGCCTGTTGACGAGGCATTTGGCTACCTTAAGAGAGTCATAGTTACTCCTGCCACTTGCTCCCCATTTTACCACAGTCACATCTACAAGCTTACTCTGGCTAGTTCACCAGAAGCGATACGCCATTATTTATTGACCTTAAGGCTTTCAAAGTACTCCTTCCGGGAGCTCCTCGAGTTTGCCGTTGGAATTCGCCTGTTGACGAGGCATTTGGCTACCTTAAGAGAGTCATAGTTACTCCTGCCACTTGCTCCTCGTTTTACCACAGTCGCATCTACAAGCTTACTCTGGCCAGTTCACCAGAAGCGATACGCCATTATTTGTTGACCTTAAGACTTTCACAGTACTCCTGCTGGGAGCTCCTCGAGTTTGCCGATGTAATTCGCCTTTTGACGAGGCATTTGGCTACCTTAAGAGAGTCATAGTTACTCCTGCCAGTTGCACCCCGTTTCACACAGTCACATCTACAAGCTTACTCTCGCTAGTTCACCAGAAGCGATACGCCATTATTTGTTGACCTTAAGACTTTCACAGTACTCCTTCCGGGAGCTCCTCGGGTTTGCCGATGTAATTCGCCTTTTGACGAGTTATTTGGCAACCCTAAGAGAGTCATAGTTACTCCTGCCACTTGCTCCCCATTTTACCACAGTCGCATCTACAAGCTTACTCTGGCCAGTTCACCAGAAGCGATACGCCATTATTTGTTGACCTTAAGACTTTCACAGTACTCCTGCCGGGAGCTCCTCGAGTTTGCCGTTGGAATTCGCCTGTTGACGAGGCATTTGGCTACCTTAAGAGAGTCATAGTTACTCCTGCCACTTGCTCCCCATTTTACCACAGTCACATCTACAAGCTTACTCTGGCTAGTTCACCAGAAGCGATACGCCATTATTTATTGACCTTAAGGCTTTCACAGTACTCCTTCCGGGAGCTCCTCGAGTTTGCCGTTGGAATTCGCCTGTTGACGAGGCATTTGGCTACCTTAAGAGAGTCATAGTTACTCCTGCCACTTGCTCCTCGTTTTACCACAGTCGCATCTACAAGCTTACTCTGGCCAGTTCACCAGAAGCGATACGCCATTATTTGTTGACCTTAAGACTTTCACAGTACTCCTGCCGGGAGCTCCTCGAGTTTGCCGTTGGAATTCGCCTGTTGACGAGGCATTTGGCTACCTTAAGAGAGTCATAGTTACTCCTGCCACTTGCTCCCCATTTTACCACAGTCACATCTACAAGTTTACTCTGGCTAGTTCACCAGAAGCGATACGCCATTATTTGTTGACCTTAAGACTTTCACAGTACTCCTGCTGGGAGCTACTCGAGTTTGCCGATGTAATTCGCCTTTTGACGAGGCATTTGGCTACCTTAAGAGAGTCATAGTTACTCCTGCCAGTTGCACCCCGTTTCACACAGTCACATCTACAAGCTTACTCTGGCCAGTTCACCAGAAGCGATACGCCATTATTTGTTGACCTTAAGACTTTCACAGTACTCCTGCTGGGAGCTCCTCGAGTTTGCCGATGTAATTCGCCTTTTGACGAGGCATTTGGCTACCTTAAGAGAGTCATAGTTACTCCTGCCAGTTGCACCCCGTTTCACACAGTCACATCTACAAGCTTACTCTGGCCAGTTCACCAGGAGCGATACGCCATTATTTGTTGACCTTAAGGCTTTCACAGTACACCTTCCGGGAGCTCCTCGAGTTTGCCGTTGGAATTCGCCTGTTGACGAGGCATTTGGCTACCTTAAGAGAGTCATAGTTACTCCTGCCACTTGCTCCTCGTTTTACCACAGTCGCATCTACAAGCTTACTCTGGCCAGTTCACCAGAAGCGATACGCCATTATTTGTTGACCTTAAGACTTTCACAGTACTCCTTCCGGGAGCTCCTCGGGTTTGCCGATGTAATTCGCCTTTTGACGAGTTATTTGGCAACCCTAAGAGAGTCATAGTTACTCCTGCCACTTGCTCCCCATTTTACCACAGTCGCATCTACAAGCTTACTCTGGCCAGTTCACCAGAAGCGATACGCCATTATTTGTTGACCTTAAGACTTTCACAGTACTCCTGCCGGGAGCTCCTCGAGTTTGCCGTTGGAATTCGCCTGTTGACGAGGCATTTGGCTACCTTAAGAGAGTCATAGTTACTCCTGCCACTTGCTCCTCGTTTTACCACAGTCGCATCTACAAGCTTACTCTGGCCAGTTCACCAGAAGCGATACGCCATTATTTGTTGACCTTAAGACTTTCACAGTACTCCTGCCGGGAGCTCCTCGAGTTTGCCGTTGGAATTCGCCTGTTGACGAGGCATTTGGCTACCTTAAGAGAGTCATAGTTACTCCTGCCAGTTGCACCCCGTTTCACACAGTCACATCTACAAGCTTACTCTGGCCAGTTCACCAGAAGCGATACGCCATTATTTGTTGACCTTAAGACTTTCACAGTACTCCTGCCGGGAGCTCCTCGAGTTTGCCGTTGGAATTCGCCTGTTGACGAGGCATTTGGCTACCTTAAGAGAGTCATAGTTACTCCTGCCACTTGCTCCCCATTTTACCACAGTCACATCTACAAGCTTACTCTGGCTAGTTCACCAGAAGCGATACGCCATTATTTATTGACCTTAAGGCTTTCACAGTACTCCTTCCGGGAGCTCCTCGAGTTTGCCGTTGGAATTCGCCTGTTGACGAGGCATTTGGCTACCTTAAGAGAGTCATAGTTACTCCTGCCACTTGCTCCTCGTTTTACCACAGTCGCATCTACAAGCTTACTCTGGCCAGTTCACCAGAAGCGATACGCCATTATTTGTTGACCTTAAGACTTTCACAGTACTCCTGCCGGGAGCTCCTCGAGTTTGCCGTTGGAATTCGCCTGTTGACGAGGCATTTGGCTACCTTAAGAGAGTCATAGTTACTCCTGCCACTTGCTCCCCATTTTACCACAGTCGCATCTACAAGCTTACTCTGGCCAGTTCACCAGAAGCGATACGCCATTATTTGTTGACCTTAAGACTTTCACAGTACTCCTGCCGGGAGCTCCTCGAGTTTGCCGTTGGAATTCGCCTGTTGACGAGGCATTTGGCTACCTTAAGAGAGTCATAGTTACTCCTGCCACTTGCTCCCCATTTTACCACAGTCACATCTACAAGCTTACTCTGGCTAGTTCACCAGAAGCGATACGCCATTATTTATTGACTTTAAGGCTTTCACAGTACTCCTTCCGGGAGCTCCTCGAGTTTGCCGTTGGAATTCGCCTGTTGACGAGGCATTTGGCTACCTTAAGAGAGTCATAGTTACTCCTGCCACTTGCTCCTCGTTTTACCACAGTCGCATCTACAAGCTTACTCTGGCCAGTTCACCAGAAGCGATACGCCATTATTTGTTGACCTTAAGACTTTCACAGTACTCCTGCCGGGAGCTCCTCGAGTTTGCCGTTGGAATTCGCCTGTTGACGAGGCATTTGGCTACCTTAAGAGAGTCATAGTTACTCCTGCCACTTGCTCCCCATTTTACCACAGTCACATCTACA
This sequence comes from Schistocerca nitens, assembly GCF_023898315.1. NCBI lineage: Eukaryota > Metazoa > Arthropoda > Insecta > Orthoptera > Acrididae > Schistocerca > Schistocerca nitens. The sequence continues at coordinate 674,576,767 of NC_064619.1, forward strand.
AGCTTACTCTGGCTAGTTCACCAGAAGCGATACGCCATTATTTGTTGACCTTAAGACTTTCACAGTACTCCTGCTGGGAGCTCCTCGAGTTTGCCGATGTAATTCGCCTTTTGACGAGGCATTTGGCTACCTTAAGAGAGTCATAGTTACTCCTGCCAGTTGCACCCCGTTTCACACAGTCACATCTACAAGCTTACTCTGGCCAGTTCACCAGGAGCGATACGCCATTATTTGTTGACCTTAAGGCTTTCACAGTACTCCTTCCGGGAGCTCCTCGAGTTTGCCGTTGGAATTCGCCTGTTGACGAGGCATTTGGCTACCTTAAGAGAGTCATAGTTACTCCTGCCACTTGCTCCTCGTTTTACCACAGTCGCATCTACAAGCTTACTCTGGCCAGTTCACCAGAAGCGATACGCCATTATTTGTTGACCTTAAGACTTTCACAGTACTCCTTCCGGGAGCTCCTCGGGTTTGCCGATGTAATTCGCCTTTTGACGAGTTATTTGGCAACCCTAAGAGAGTCATAGTTACTCCTGCCACTTGCTCCCCATTTTACCACAGTCGCATCTACAAGCTTACTCTGGCCAGTTCACCAGAAGCGATACGCCATTATTTGTTGACCTTAAGACTTTCACATTACTCCTGCCGGGAGCTCCTCGAGTTTGCCGTTGGAATTCGCCTGTTGACGAGGCATTTGGCTACCTTAAGAGAGTCATAGTTACTCCTGCCACTTGCTCCCCATTTTACCACAGTCACATCTACAAGCTTACTCTGGCTAGTTCACCAGAAGCGATACGCCATTATTTATTGACCTTAAGGCTTTCAAAGTACTCCTTCCGGGAGCTCCTCGAGTTTGCCGTTGGAATTCGCCTGTTGACGAGGCATTTGGCTACCTTAAGAGAGTCATAGTTACTCCTGCCACTTGCTCCTCGTTTTACCACAGTCGCATCTACAAGCTTACTCTGGCCAGTTCACCAGAAGCGATACGCCATTATTTGTTGACCTTAAGACTTTCACAGTACTCCTGCTGGGAGCTCCTCGAGTTTGCCGATGTAATTCGCCTTTTGACGAGGCATTTGGCTACCTTAAGAGAGTCATAGTTACTCCTGCCAGTTGCACCCCGTTTCACACAGTCACATCTACAAGCTTACTCTCGCTAGTTCACCAGAAGCGATACGCCATTATTTGTTGACCTTAAGACTTTCACAGTACTCCTTCCGGGAGCTCCTCGGGTTTGCCGATGTAATTCGCCTTTTGACGAGTTATTTGGCAACCCTAAGAGAGTCATAGTTACTCTTGCCACTTGCTCCCCATTTTACCACAGTCGCATCTACAAGCTTACTCTGGCCAGTTCACCAGAAGCGATACGCCATTATTTGTTGACCTTAAGACTTTCACAGTACTCCTGCCGGGAGCTCCTCGAGTTTGCCGTTGGAATTCGCCTGTTGACGAGGCATTTGGCTACCTTAAGAGAGTCATAGTTACTCCTGCCACTTGCTCCCCATTTTACCACAGTCACATCTACAAGCTTACTCTGGCTAGTTCACCAGAAGCGATACGCCATTATTTATTGACCTTAAGGCTTTCACAGTACTCCTTCCGGGAGCTCCTCGAGTTTGCCGTTGGAATTCGCCTGTTGACGAGGCATTTGGCTACCTTAAGAGAGTCATAGTTACTCCTGCCACTTGCTCCTCGTTTTACCACAGTCGCATCTACAAGCTTACTCTGGCCAGTTCACCAGAAGCGATACGCCATTATTTGTTGACCTTAAGACTTTCACAGTACTCCTGCCGGGAGCTCCTCGAGTTTGCCGTTGGAATTCGCCTGTTGACGAGGCATTTGGCTACCTTAAGAGAGTCATAGTTACTCCTGCCACTTGCTCCCCATTTTACCACAGTCACATCTACAAGTTTACTCTGGCTAGTTCACCAGAAGCGATACGCCATTATTTGTTGACCTTAAGACTTTCACAGTACTCCTGCTGGGAGCTACTCGAGTTTGCCGATGTAATTCGCCTTTTGACGAGGCATTTGGCTACCTTAAGAGAGTCATAGTTACTCCTGCCAGTTGCACCCCGTTTCACACAGTCACATCTACAAGCTTACTCTGGCCAGTTCTCCAGAAGCGATACGCCATTATTTGTTGACCTTAAGACTTTCACAGTACTCCTGCTGGGAGCTCCTCGAGTTTGCCGATGTAATTCGCCTTTTGACGAGGCATTTGGCTACCTTAAGAGAGTCATAGTTACTCCTGCCAGTTGCACCCCGTTTCACACAGTCACATCTACAAGCTTACTCTGGCCAGTTCACCAGGAGCGATACGCCATTATTTGTTGACCTTAAGGCTTTCACAGTACACCTTCCGGGAGCTCCTCGAGTTTGCCGTTGGAATTCGCCTGTTGACGAGGCATTTGGCTACCTTAAGAGAGTCATAGTTACTCCTGCCACTTGCTCCTCGTTTTACCACAGTCGCATCTACAAGCTTACTCTGGCCAGTTCACCAGAAGCGATACGCCATTATTTGTTGACCTTAAGACTTTCACAGTACTCCTTCCGGGAGCTCCTCGGGTTTGCCGATGTAATTCGCCTTTTGACGAGTTATTTGGCAACCCTAAGAGAGTCATAGTTACTCCTGCCACTTGCTCCCCATTTTACCACAGTCGCATCTACAAGCTTACTCTGGCCAGTTCACCAGAAGCGATACGCCATTATTTGTTGACCTTAAGACTTTCACAGTACTCCTGCCGGGAGCTCCTCGAGTTTGCCGTTGGAATTCGCCTGTTGACGAGGCATTTGGCTACCTTAAGAGAGTCATAGTTACTCCTGCCACTTGCTCCTCGTTTTACCACAGTCGCATCTACAAGCTTACTCTGGCCAGTTCACCAGAAGCGATACGCCATTATTTGTTGACCTTAAGACTTTCACAGTACTCCTGCCGGGAGCTCCTCGAGTTTGCCGTTGGAATTCGCCTGTTGACGAGGCATTTGGCTACCTTAAGAGAGTCATAGTTACTCCTGCCAGTTGCACCCCGTTTCACACAGTCACATCTACAAGCTTACTCTGGCCAGTTCACCAGAAGCGATACGCCATTATTTGTTGACCTTAAGACTTTCACAGTACTCCTGCCGGGAGCTCCTCGAGTTTGCCGTTGGAATTCGCCTGTTGACGAGGCATTTGGCTACCTTAAGAGAGTCATAGTTACTCCTGCCACTTGCTCCCCATTTTACCACAGTCACATCTACAAGCTTACTCTGGCTAGTTCACCAGAAGCGATACGCCATTATTTATTGACCTTAAGGCTTTCACAGTACTCCTTCCGGGAGCTCCTCGAGTTTGCCGTTGGAATTCGCCTGTTGACGAGGCATTTGGCTACCTTAAGAGAGTCATAGTTACTCCTGCCACTTGCTCCTCGTTTTACCACAGTCGCATCTACAAGCTTACTCTGGCCAGTTCACCAGAAGCGATACGCCATTATTTGTTGACCTTAAGACTTTCACAGTACTCCTGCCGGGAGCTCCTCGAGTTTGCCGTTGGAATTCGCCTGTTGACGAGGCATTTGGCTACCTTAAGAGAGTCATAGTTACTCCTGCCACTTGCTCCCCATTTTACCACAGTCGCATCTACAAGCTTACTCTGGCCAGTTCACCAGAAGCGATACGCCATTATTTGTTGACCTTAAGACTTTCACAGTACTCCTGCCGGGAGCTCCTCGAGTTTGCCGTTGGAATTCGCCTGTTGACGAGGCATTTGGCTACCTTAAGAGAGTCATAGTTACTCCTGCCACTTGCTCCCCATTTTACCACAGTCACATCTACAAGCTTACTCTGGCTAGTTCACCAGAAGCGATACGCCATTATTTATTGACTTTAAGGCTTTCACAGTACTCCTTCCGGGAGCTCCTCGAGTTTGCCGTTGGAATTCGCCTGTTGACGAGGCATTTGGCTACCTTAAGAGAGTCATAGTTACTCCTGCCACTTGCTCCTCGTTTTACCACAGTCGCATCTACAAGCTTACTCTGGCCAGTTCACCAGAAGCGATACGCCATTATTTGTTGACCTTAAGACTTTCACAGTACTCCTTCCGGGACCTCCTCGGGTTTGCCGATGTAATTCGCCTTTTGACGAGTTATTTGGCAACCCTAAGAGAGTCATAGTTACTCCTGCCACTTGCTCCCCATTTTACCACAGTCGCATCTACAAGCTTACTCTGGCCAGTTCACCAGAAGCGATACGCCATTATTTGTTGACCTTAAGACTTTCACAGTACTCCTGCCGGGAGCTCCTCGAGTTTGCCGTTGGAATTCGCCTGTTGACGAGGCATTTGGCTACCTTAAGAGAGTCATAGTTACTCCTGCCACTTGCTCCTCGTTTTACCACAGTCGCATCTACAAGCTTACTCTGGCCAGTTCACCAGAAGCGATACGCCATTATTTGTTGACCTTAAGACTTTCACAGTACTCCTGCCGGGAGCTCCTCGAGTTTGCCGTTGGAATTCGCCTGTTGACGAGGCATTTGGCTACCTTAAGAGAGTCATAGTTACTCCTGCCACTTGCTCCCCATTTTACCACAGTCACATCTACAAGCTTACTCTGGCTAGTTCACCAGAAGCGATACGCCATTATTTATTGACCTTAAGGCTTTCACAGTACTCCTTCCGGGAGCTCCTCGAGTTTGCCGTTGGAATTCGCCTGTTGACGAGGCATTTGGCTACCTTAAGAGAGTCATAGTTACTCCTGCCACTTGCTCCTCGTTTTACCACAGTCGCATCTACAAGCTTACTCTGGCCAGTTCACCAGAAGCGATACGCCATTATTTGTTGACCTTAAGACTTTCATAGTACTCCTGCCGGGAGCTCCTCGAGTTTGCCGTTGGAATTCGCCTGTTGACGAGGCATTTGGCTACCTTAAGAGAGTCATAGTTACTCCTGCCACTTGCTCCCCATTTTACCACAGTCGCATCTACAAGCTTACTCTGGCCAGTTCACCAGAAGCGATACGCCATTATTTGTTGACCTTAAGACTTTCACAGTACTCCTGCCGGGAGCTCCTCGAGTTTGCCGTTGGAATTCGCCTGTTGACGAGGCATTTGGCTACCTTAAGAGAGTCATAGTTACTCCTGCCACTTGCTCCCCATTTTACCACAGTCACATCTACAAGCTTACTCTGGCTAGTTCACCAGAAGCGATACGCCATTATTTATTGACTTTAAGGCTTTCACAGTACTCCTTCCGGGAGCTCCTCGAGTTTGCCGTTGGAATTCGCCTGTTGACGAGGCATTTGGCTACCTTAAGAGAGTCATAGTTACTCCTGCCACTTGCTCCTCGTTTTACCACAGTCGCATCTACAAGCTTACTCTGGCCAGTTCACCAGAAGCGATACGCCATTATTTGTTGACCTTAAGACTTTCACAGTACTCCTTCCGGGACCTCCTCGGGTTTGCCGATGTAATTCGCCTTTTGACGAGTTATTTGGCAACCCTAAGAGAGTCATAGTTACTCCTGCCACTTGCTCCCCATTTTACCACAGTCGCATCTACAAGCTTACTCTGGCCAGTTCACCAGAAGCGATACGCCATTATTTGTTGACCTTAAGACTTTCACAGTACTCCTGCCGGGAGCTCCTCGAGTTTGCCGTTGGAATTCGCCTGTTGACGAGGCATTTGGCTACCTTAAGAGAGTCATAGTTACTCCTGCCACTTGCTCCTCGTTTTACCACAGTCGCATCTACAAGCTTACTCTGGCCAGTTCACCAGAAGCGATACGCCATTATTTGTTGACCTTAAGACTTTCACAGTACTCCTGCCGGGAGCTCCTCGAGTTTGCCGTTGGAATTCGCCTGTTGACGAGGCATTTGGCTACCTTAAGAGAGTCATAGTTACTCCTGCCACTTGCTCCCCATTTTACCACAGTCGCATCTACAAGCTTACTCTGGCCAGTTCACCAGAAGCGATACGCCATTATTTGTTGACCTTAAGACTTTCACAGTACTCCTGCCGGGAGCTCCTCGAGTTTGCCGTTGGAATTCGCTTGTTGACGAGGCATTTGGCTACCTTAAGAGAGTCATAGTTACTCCTGCCACTTGCTCCCCATTTTACCACAGTCACATCTACAAGCTTACTCTGGCTAGTTCACCAGAAGCGATACGCCATTATTTATTGACCTTAAGGCTTTCACAGTACTCCTTCCGGGAGCTCCTCGAGTTTGCCGTTGGAATTCGCCTGTTGACGAGGCATTTGGCTACCTTAAGAGAGTCATAGTTACTCCTGCCACTTGCTCCTCGTTTTACCACAGTCGCATCTACAAGCTTACTCTGGCCAGTTCACCAGAAGCGATACGCCATTATTTGTTGACCTTAAGACTTTCACAGTACTCCTGCCGGGAGCTCCTCGAGTTGGCCGTTGGAATTCGCCTGTTGACGAGGCATTTGGCTACCTTAAGAGAGTCATAGTTACTCCTGCCACTTGCTCCCCATTTTACCACAGTCACATCTACAAGCTTACTCTGGCTAGTTCACCAGAAGCGATACGCCATTATTTGTTGACCTTAAGACTTTCACAGTACTCCTGCTGGGAGCTCCTCGAGTTTGCCGATGTAATTCGCCTTTTGACGAGGCATTTGGCTACCTTAAGAGAGTCATAGTTACTCCTGCCAGTTGCACCCCGTTTCACACAGTCACATCTACAAGCTTACTCTGGCCAGTTCACCAGGAGCGATACGCTATTATTTGTTGACCTTAAGGCTTTCACAGTACTCCTTCCGGGAGCTCCTCGAGTTTGCCGTTGGAATTCGCCTGTTGACGAGGCATTTGGCTACCTTAAGAGAGTCATAGTTACTCCTGCCACTTGCTCCTCGTTTTACCACAGTCGCATCTACAAGCTTACTCTGGCCAGTTCACCAGAAGCGATACGCCATTATTTGTTGACCTTAAGACTTTCACAGTACTCCTTCCGGGAGCTCCTCGGGTTTGCCGATGTAATTCGCCTTTTGACGAGTTATTTGGCAACCCTAAGAGAGTCATAGTTACTCCTGCCACTTGCTCCCCATTTTACCACAGTCGCATCTACAAGCTTACTCTGGCCAGTTCACCAGAAGCGATACGCCATTATTTGTTGACCTTAAGACTTTCACAGTACTCCTGCCGGGAGCTCCTCGAGTTTGCCGTTGGAATTCGCCTGTTGACGAGGCATTTGGCTACCTTAAGAGAGTCATAGTTACTCCTGCCACTTGCTCCTCGTTTTACCACAGTCGCATCTACAAGCTTACTCTGGCCAGTTCACCAGAAGCGATACGCCATTATTTGTTGACCTTAAGACTTTCACAGTACTCCTGCCGGGAGCTCCTCGAGTTTGCCGTTGGAATTCGCCTGTTGACGAGGCATTTGGCTACCTTAAGAGAGTCATAGTTACTCCTGCCACTTGCTCCCCATTTTACCACAGTCACATCTACAAGCTTACTCTGGCTAGTTCACCAGAAGCGATACGCCATTATTTGTTGACCTTAAGACTTTCACAGTACTCCTGCTGGGAGCTCCTCGAGTTTGCCGATGTAATTCGCCTTTTGACGAGGCATTTGGCTACCTTAAGAGAGTCATAGTTACTCCTGCCAGTTGCACCCCGTTTCACACAGTCACATCTACAAGCTTACTCTGGCCAGTTCACCAGGAGCGATACGCTATTATTTGTTGACCTTAAGGCTTTCACAGTACTCCTTCCGGGAGCTCCTCGAGTTTGCCGTTGGAATTCGCCTGTTGACGAGGCATTTGGCTACCTTAAGAGAGTCATAGTTACTCCTGCCACTTGCTCCTCGTTTTACCACAGTCGCATCTACAAGCTTACTCTGGCCAGTTCACCAGAAGCGATACGCCATTATTTGTTGACCTTAAGACTTTCACAGTACTCCTTCCGGGAGCTCCTCGGGTTTGCCGATGTAATTCGCCTTTTTACGAGTTATTTGGCAACCCTAAGAGAGTCATAGTTACTCCTGCCACTTGCTCCCCATTTTACCACAGTCGCATCTACAAGCTTACTCTGGCCAGTTCACCAGAAGCGATACGCCATTATTTGTTGACCTTAAGACTTTCACAGTACTCCTGCCGGGAGCTCCTCGAGTTTGCCGTTGGAATTCGCCTGTTGACGAGGCATTTGGCTACCTTAAGAGAGTCATAGTTACTCCTGCCACTTGCTCCTCGTTTTACCACGGTCGCATCTACAAGCTTACTCTGGCCAGTTCACCAGAAGCGATACGCCATTATTTGTTGACCTTAAGACTTTCACAGTACTCCTGCCGGGAGCTCCTCGAGTTTGCCGTTGGAATTCGCCTGTTGACGAGGCATTTGGCTACCTTAAGAGAGTCATAGTTACTCCTGCCACTTGCTCCTCGTTTTACCACAGTCGCATCTACAAGCTTACTCTGGCCAGTTCACCAGAAGCGATACGCCATTATTTGTTGACCTTAAGACTTTCACAGTACTCCTGCCGGGAGCTCCTCGAGTTTGCCGTTGGAATTCGCCTGTTGACGAGGCATTTGGCTACCTTAAGAGAGTCATAGTTACTCCTGCCACTTGCTCCTCGTTTTACCACAGTCGCATCTACAAGCTTACTCTGGCCAGTTCACCAGAAGCGATACGCCATTATTTGTTGACCTTAAGACTTTCACAGTACTCCTGCCGGGAGCTCCTCGAGTTGGCCGTTGGAATTCGCCTGTTGACGAGGCATTTGGCTACCTTAAGAGAGTCATAGTTACTCCTGCCACTTGCTCCCCATTTTACCACAGTCACATCTACAAGCTTACTCTGGCTAGTTCACCAGAAGCGATACGCCATTATTTGTTGACCTTAAGACTTTCACAGTACTCCTGCTGGGAGCTCCTCGAGTTTGCCGATGTAATTCGCCTTTTGACGAGGCATTTGGCTACCTTAAGAGAGTCATAGTTACTCCTGCCAGTTGCACCCCGTTTCACACAGTCACATCTACAAGCTTACTCTGGCCAGTTCACCAGGAGCGATACGCTATTATTTGTTGACCTTAAGGCTTTCACAGTACTCCTTCCGGGAGCTCCTCGAGTTTGCCGTTGGAATTCGCCTGTTGACGAGGCATTTGGCTACCTTAAGAGAGTCATAGTTACTCCTGCCACTTGCTCCTCGTTTTACCACAGTCGCATCTACAAGCTTACTCTGGCCAGTTCACCAGAAGCGATACGCCATTATTTGTTGACCTTAAGACTTTCACAGTACTCCTTCCGGGAGCTCCTCGGGTTTGCCGATGTAATTCGCCTTTTGACGAGTTATTTGGCAACCCTAAGAGAGTCATAGTTACTCCTGCCACTTGCTCCCCATTTTACCACAGTCGCATCTACAAGCTTACTCTGGCCAGTTCACCAGAAGCGATACGCCATTATTTGTTGACCTTAAGACTTTCACAGTACTCCTGCCGGGAGCTCCTCGAGTTTGCCGTTGGAATTCGCCTGTTGACGAGGCATTTGGCTACCTTAAGAGAGTCATAGTTACTCCTGCCACTTGCTCCTCGTTTTACCACAGTCGCATCTACAAGCTTACTCTGGCCAGTTCACCAGAAGCGATACGCCATTATTTGTTGACCTTAAGACTTTCACAGTACTCCTGCCGGGAGCTCCTCGAGTTTGCCGTTGGAATTCGCCTGTTGACGAGGCATTTGGGTACCTTAAGAGAGTCATAGTTACTCCTGCCACTTGCTCCCCATTTTACCACAGTCACATCTACAAGCTTACTCTGGCTAGTTCACCAGAAGCGATACGCCATTATTTGTTGACCTTAAGACTTTCACAGTACTCCTGCTGGGAGCTCCTCGAGTTTGCCGATGTAATTCGCCTTTTGACGAGGCATTTGGCTACCTTAAGAGAGTCATAGTTACTCCTGCCAGTTGCACCCCGTTTCACACAGTCACATTTACAAGCTTACTCTGGCCAGTTCACCAGGAGCGATACGCTATTATTTGTTGACCTTAAGGCTTTCACAGTACTCCTTCCGGGAGCTCCTCGAGTTTGCCGTTGGAATTCGCCTGTTGACGAGGCATTTGGCTACCTTAAGAGAGTCATAGTTACTCCTGCCACTTGCTCCTCGTTTTACCACAGTCGCATCTACAAGCTTACTCTGGCCAGTTCACCAGAAGCGATACGCCATTATTTGTTGACCTTAAGACTTTCACAGTACTCCTTCCGGGAGCTCCTCGGGTTTGCCGATGTAATTCGCCTTTTTACGAGTTATTTGGCAACCCTAAGAGAGTCATAGTTACTCCTGCCACTTGCTCCCCATTTTACCACAGTCGCATCTACAAGCTTACTCTGGCCAGTTCACCAGAAGCGATACGCCATTATTTGTTGACCTTAAGACTTTCACAGTACTCCTGCCGGGAGCTCCTCGAGTTTGCCGTTGGAATTCGCCTGTTGACGAGGCATTTGGCTACCTTAAGAGAGTCATAGTTACTCCTGCCACTTGCTCCTCGTTTTACCACAGTCGCATCTACAAGCTTACTCTGGCCAGTTCACCAGAAGCGATACGCCATTATTTGTTGACCTTAAGACTTTCACAGTACTCCTGCCGGGAGCTCCTCGAGTTTGCCGTTGGAATTCGCCTGTTGACGAGGCATTTGGCTACCTTAAGAGAGTCATAGTTACTCCTGCCACTTGCTCCTCGTTTTACCACAGTCGCATCTACAAGCTTACTCTGGCCAGTTCACCAGAAGCGATACGCCATTATTTGTTGACCTTAAGACTTTCACAGTACTCCTGCCGGGAGCTCCTCGAGTTTGCCGTTGGAATTCGCCTGTTGACGAGGCATTTGGCTACCTTAAGAGAGTCATAGTTACTCCTGCCACTTGCTCCTCGTTTTACCACAGTCGCATCTACAAGCTTACTCTGGCCAGTTCACCAGAAGCGATACGCCATTATTTGTTGACCTTAAGACTTTCACAGTACTCCTGCCGGGAGCTCCTCGAGTTGGCCGTTGGAATTCGCCTGTTGACGAGGCATTTGGCTACCTTAAGAGAGTCATAGTTACTCCTGCCACTTGCTCCCCATTTTACCACAGTCACATCTACAAGCTTACTCTGGCTAGTTCACCAGAAGCGATACGCCATTATTTGTTGACCTTAAGACTTTCACAGTACTCCTGCTGGGAGCTCCTCGAGTTTGCCGATGTAATTCGCCTTTTGACGAGGCATTTGGCTACCTTAAGAGAGTCATAGTTACTCCTGCCAGTTGCACCCCGTTTCACACAGTCACATCTACAAGCTTACTCTGGCCAGTTCACCAGGAGCGATACGCTATTATTTGTTGACCTTAAGGCTTTCACAGTACTCCTTCCGGGAGCTCCTCGAGTTTGCCGTTGGAATTCGCCTGTTGACGAGGCATTTGGCTACCTTAAGAGAGTCATAGTTACTCCTGCCACTTGCTCCTCGTTTTACCACAGTCGCATCTACAAGCTTACTCTGGCCAGTTCACCAGAAGCGATACGCCATTATTTGTTGACCTTAAGACTTTCACAGTACTCCTTCCGGGAGCTCCTCGGGTTTGCCGATGTAATTCGCCTTTTGACGAGTTATTTGGCAACCCTAAGAGAGTCATAGTTACTCCTGCCACTTGCTCCCCATTTTACCACAGTCGCATCTACAAGCTTACTCTGGCCAGTTCACCAGAAGCGATACGCCATTATTTGTTGACCTTAAGACTTTCACAGTACTCCTGCCGGGAGCTCCTCGAGTTTGCCGTTGGAATTCGCCTGTTGACGAGGCATTTGGCTACCTTAAGAGAGTCATAGTTACTCCTGCCACTTGCTCCTCGTTTTACCACAGTCGCATCTACAAGCTTACTCTGGCCAGTTCACCAGAAGCGATACGCCATTATTTGTTGACCTTAAGACTTTCACAGTACTCCTGCCGGGAGCTCCTCGAGTTTGCCGTTGGAATTCGCCTGTTGACGAGGCATTTGGGTACCTTAAGAGAGTCATAGTTACTCCTGCCACTTGCTCCCCATTTTACCACAGTCACATCTACAAGCTTACTCTGGCTAGTTCACCAGAAGCGATACGCCATTATTTGTTGACCTTAAGACTTTCACAGTACTCCTGCTGGGAGCTCCTCGAGTTTGCCGATGTAATTCGCCTTTTGACGAGGCATTTGGCTACCTTAAGAGAGTCATAGTTACTCCTGCCAGTTGCACCCCGTTTCACACAGTCACATTTACAAGCTTACTCTGGCCAGTTCACCAGGAGCGATACGCTATTATTTGTTGACCTTAAGGCTTTCACAGTACTCCTTCCGGGAGCTCCTCGAGTTTGCCGTTGGAATTCGCCTGTTGACGAGGCATTTGGCTACCTTAAGAGAGTCATAGTTACTCCTGCCACTTGCTCCTCGTTTTACCACAGTCGCATCTACAAGCTTACTCTGGCCAGTTCACCAGAAGCGATACGCCATTATTTGTTGACCTTAAGACTTTCACAGTACTCCTTCCGGGAGCTCCTCGGGTTTGCCGATGTAATTCGCCTTTTGACGAGTTATTTGGCAACCCTAAGAGAGTCATAGTTACTCCTGCCACTTGCTCCCCATTTTACCACAGTCGCATCTACAAGCTTACTCTGGCCAGTTCACCAGAAGCGATACGCCATTATTTGTTGACCTTAAGACTTTCACAGTACTCCTGCCGGGAGCTCCTCGAGTTTGCCGTTGGAATTCGCCTGTTGACGAGGCATTTGGCTACCTTAAGAGAGTCATAGTTACTCCTGCCACTTGCTCCTCGTTTTACCACAGTCGCATCTACAAGCTTACTCTGGCCAGTTCACCAGAAGCGATACGCCATTATTTGTTGACCTTAAGACTTTCACAGTACTCCTGCCGGGAGCTCCTCGAGTTTGCCGTTGGAATTCGCCTGTTGACGAGGCATTTGGCTACCTTAAGAGAGTCATAGTTACTCCTGCCACTTGCTCCCCATTTTACCACAGTCGCATCTACAAGCTTACTCTGGCCAGTTCACCAGAAGCGATACGCCATTATTTGTTGACCTTAAGACTTTCACAGTACTCCTGCCGGGAGCTCCTCGAGTTTGCCGTTGGAATTCGCTTGTTGACGAGGCATTTGGCTACCTTAAGAGAGTCATAGTTACTCCTGCCACTTGCTCCCCATTTTACCACAGTCACATCTACAAGCTTACTCTGGCTAGTTCACCAGAAGCGATACGCCATTATTTATTGACCTTAAGGCTTTCACAGTACTCCTTCCGGGAGCTCCTCGAGTTTGCCGTTGGAATTCGCCTGTTGACGAGGCATTTGGCTACCTTAAGAGAGTCATAGTTACTCCTGCCACTTGCTCCTCGTTTTACCACAGTCGCATCAACAAGCTTACTCTGGCCAGTTCACCAGAAGCGATACGCCATTATTTGTTGACCTTAAGACTTTCACAGTACTCCTGCCGGGAGCTCCTCGAGTTGGCCGTTGGAATTCGCCTGTTGACGAGGCATTTGGCTACCTTAAGAGAGTCATAGTTACTCCTGCCACTTGCTCCCCATTTTACCACAGTCACATCTACAAGCTTACTCTGGCTAGTTCACCAGAAGCGATACGCCATTATTTGTTGACCTTAAGACTTTCACAGTACTCCTGCTGGGAGCTCCTCGAGTTTGCCGATGTAATTCGCCTTTTGACGAGGCATTTGGCTTCCTTAAGAGAGTCATAGTTACTCCTGCCAGTTGCACCCCGTTTCACACAGTCACATCTACAAGCTTACTCTGGCCAGTTCACCAGGAGCGATACGCCATTATTTGTTGACCTTAAGGCTTTCACAGTACTCCTTCCGGGAGCTCCTCGAGTTTGCCGTTGGAATTCGCCTGTTGACGAGGCATTTGGCTACCTTAAGAGAGTCATAGTTACTCCTGCCACTTGCTCCTCGTTTTACCACAGTCGCATCTACAAGCTTACTCTGGCCAGTTCACCAGAAGCGATACGCCATTATTTGTTGACCTTAAGACTTTCACAGTACTCCTTCCGGGAGCTCCTCGGGTTTGCCGATGTAATTCGCCTTTTGACGAGTTATTTGGCAACCCTAAGAGAGTCATAGTTACTCCTGCCACTTGCTCCCCATTTTACCACAGTCGCATCTACAAGCTTACTCTGGCCAGTTCACCAGAAGCGATACGCCATTATTTGTTGACCTTAAGACTTTCACAGTACTCCTGCCGGGAGCTCCTCGAGTTTGCCGTTGGAATTCGCCTGTTGACGAGGCATTTGGCTACCTTAAGAGAGTCATAGTTACTCCTGCCACTTGCTCCTCGTTTTACCACAGTCGCATCTACAAGCTTACTCTGGCCAGTTCACCAGAAGCGATACGCCATTATTTGTTGACCTTAAGACTTTCACAGTACTCCTGCCGGGAGCTCCTCGAGTTTGCCGTTGGAATTCGCCTGTTGACGAGGCATTTGGCTACCTTAAGAGAGTCATAGTTACTCCTGCCACTTGCTCCCCATTTTACCACAGTCGCATCTACAAGCTTACTCTGGCCAGTTCACCAGAAGCGATACGCCATTATTTGTTGACCTTAAGACTTTCACAGTACTCCTGCCGGGAGCTCCTCGAGTTTGCCGTTGGAATTCGCTTGTTGACGAGGCATTTGGCTACCTTAAGAGAGTCATAGTTACTCCTGCCACTTGCTCCCCATTTTACCACAGTCACATCTACAAGCTTACTCTGGCTAGTTCACCAGAAGCGATACGCCATTATTTATTGACCTTAAGGCTTTCACAGTACTCCTTCCGGGAGCTCCTCGAGTTTGCCGTTGGAATTCGCCTGTTGACGAGGCATTTGGCTACCTTAAGAGAGTCATAGTTACTCCTGCCACTTGCTCCTCGTTTTACCACGGTCGCATCTACAAGCTTACTCTGGCCAGTTCACCAGAAGCGATACGCCATTATTTGTTGACCTTAAGACTTTCACAGTACTCCTGCCGGGAGCTCCTCGAGTTTGCCGTTGGAATTCGCCTGTTGACGAGGCATTTGGCTACCTTAAGAGAGTCATAGTTACTCCTGCCACTTGCTCCCCATTTTACCACAGTCACATTTACAAGCTTACTCTGGCTAGTTCACCAGATGCGATACGCCATTATTTGTTGACCTTAAGACTTTCACAGTACTCCTGCTGGGAGCTCCTCGAGTTTGCCGATGTAATTCGCCTTTTGACGAGGCATTTGGCTACCTTAAGAGAGTCATAGTTACTCCTGCCAGTTGCACCCCGTTTCACACAGTCACATCTACAAGCTTACTCTGGCCAGTTCACCAGGAGCGATACGCCATTATTTGTTGACCTTAAGGCTTTCACAGTACTCCTTCCGGGAGCTGCTCGAGTTTGCCGTTGGAATTCGCCTGTTGACGAGGCATTTGGCTACCTTAAGAGAGTCATAGTTACTCCTGCCACTTGCTCCTCGTTTTACCACAGTCGCATCTACAAGCTTACTCTGGCCAGTTCACCAGAAGCGATACGCCATTATTTGTTGACCTTAAGACTTTCACAGTACTCCTTCCGGGAGCTCCTCGGGTTTGCCGATGTAAATCGCCTTTTGACGAGTTATTTGGCAACCCTAAGAGAGTCATAGTTACTCCTGCCACTTGCTCCCCATTTTACCACAGTCGCATCTACAAGCTTACTCTGGCCAGTTCACCAGAAGCGATACGCCATTATTTGTTGACCTTAAGACTTTCACAGTACTCCTTCCGGGAGCTCCTCGAGTTTGCCGTTGGAATTCGCCTGTTGACGAGGCATTTGGCTACCTTAAGAGAGTCATAGTTACTCCTGCCACTTGCTCCCCATTTTACCACAGTCACATCTACAAGCTTACTCTGGCTAGTTCACCAGAAGCGATACGCCATTATTTGTTGACCTTAAGACTTTCACAGTACTCCTGCCGGGAGCTCCTCGAGTTTGCCGTTGGAATTCGCCTGTTGACGAGGCATTTGGCTACCTTAAGAGAGTCATAGTTACTCCTGCCACTTGCTCCCCATTTTACCACAGTCACATCTACAAGCTTACTCTGGCTAGTTCACCAGAAGCGATACGCCATTATTTGTTGACCTTAAGACTTTCACAGTACTCCTGCTGGGAGCTCCTCGAGTTTGCCGATGTAATTCGCCTTTTGACGAGGCATTTGGCTACCTTAAGAGAGTCATAGTTACTCCTGCCAGTTGCACCCCGTTTCACACAGTCACATCTACAAGCTTACTCTGGCCAGTTCACCAGGAGCGATACGCCATTATTTGTTGACCTTAAGGCTTTCACAGTACTCCTTCCGGGAGCTCCTCGAGTTTGCCGTAGGAATTCGCCTGTTGACGAGGCATTTGGCTACCTTAAGAGAGTCATAGTTACTCCTGCCACTTGCTCCTCGTTTTACCACAGTCGCATCTACAAGCTTACTCTGGCCAGTTCACCAGAAGCGATACGCCATTATTTGTTGACCTTAAGACTTTCACAGTACTCCTTCCGGGAGCTCCTCGGGTTTGCCGATGTAATTCGCCTTTTGACGAGTTATTTGGCAACCCTAAGAGAGTCATAGTTACTCCTGCCACTTGCTCCCCATTTTACCACAGTCGCATCTACAAGCTTACTCTGGCCAGTTCACCAGAAGCGATACGCCATTATTTGTTGACCTTAAGACTTTCACAGTACTCCTGCCGGGAGCTCCTCGAGTTTGCCGTTGGAATTCGCCTGTTGACGAGGCATTTGGCTACCTTAAGAGAGTCATAGTTACTCCTGCCACTTGCTCCTCGTTTTACCACAGTCGCATCTACAAGCTTACTCTGGCCAGTTCACCAGAAGCGATACGCCATTATTTGTTGACCTTAAGACTTTCACAGTACTCCTGCCGGGAGCTCCTCGAGTTTGCCGTTGGAATTCGCCTGTTGACGAGGCATTTGGCTACCTTAAGAGAGTCATAGTTACTCCTGCCACTTGCTCCCCATTTTACCACAGTCGCATCTACAAGCTTACTCTGGCCAGTTCACCAGAAGCGATACGCCATTATTTGTTGACCTTAAAACTTTCACAGTACTCCTGCCGGGAGCTCCTCGAGTTTGCCGTTGGAATTCGCCTGTTGACGAGGCATTTGGCTACCTTAAGAGAGTCATAGTTACTCCTGCCACTTGCTCCCCATTTTACCACAGTCACATCTACAAGCTTACTCTGGCTAGTTCACCAGAAGCGATACGCCATTATTTATTGACCTTAAGGCTTTCACAGTACTCCTTCCGGGAGCTCCTCGAGTTTGCCGTTGGAATTCGCCTGTTGACGAGGCATTTGGCTACCTTAAGAGAGTCATAGTTACTCCTGCCACTTGCTCCCCATTTTACCACAGTCACATCTACAAGCTTACTCTGGCCAGTTCACCAGGAGCGATACGCTATTATTTGTTGACCTTAAGGCTTTCACAGTACTCCTTCCGGGAGCTCCTCGAGTTTGCCGTTGGAATTCGCCTGTTGACGAGGCATTTGGCTACCTTAAGAGAGTCATAGTTACTCCTGCCACTTGCTCCTCGTTTTACCACAGTCGCATCTACAAGCTTACTCTGGCCAGTTCACCAGAAGCGATACGCCATTATTTGTTGACCTTAAGACTTTCACAGTACTCCTTCCGGGAGCTCCTCGGGTTTGCCGATGTAATTCGCCTTTTGACGAGTTATTTGGCAACCCTAAGAGAGTCATAGTTACTCCTGCCACTTGCTCCCCATTTTACCACAGTCGCATCTACAAGCTTACTCTGGCCAGTTCACCAGAAGCGATACGCCGTTATTTGTTGACCTTAAGACTTTCACAGTACTCCTGCCGGGAGCTCCTCGAGTTTGCCGTTGGAATTCGCCTGTTGACGAGGCATTTGGCTACCTTAAGAGAGTCATAGTTACTCCTGCCACTTGCTCCTCGTTTTACCACAGTCGCATCTACAAGCTTACTCTGGCCAGTTCACCAGAAGCGATACGCCATTATTTGTTGACCTTAAGACTTTCACAGTACTCCTGCCGGGAGCTCCTCGAGTTTGCCGTTGGAATTCGCCTGT
The DNA here is from genome assembly GCF_023898315.1 of Schistocerca nitens. NCBI lineage: Eukaryota > Metazoa > Arthropoda > Insecta > Orthoptera > Acrididae > Schistocerca > Schistocerca nitens. Next base: position 674,594,818 of record NC_064619.1, read on the forward strand.
TGACGAGGCATTTGGCTACCTTAAGAGAGTCATAGTTACTCCTGCCACTTGCTCCCCATTTTACCACAGTCGCATCTACAAGCTTACTCTGGCCAGTTCACCAGAAGCGATACGCCATTATTTGTTGACCTTAAGACTTTCACAGTACTCCTGCCGGGAGCTCCTCGAGTTTGCCGTTGGAATTCGCTTGTTGACGAGGCATTTGGCTACCTTAAGAGAGTCATAGTTACTCCTGCCACTTGCTCCCCATTTTACCACAGTCACATCTACAAGCTTACTCTGGCTAGTTCACCAGAAGCGATACGCCATTATTTATTGACCTTAAGGCTTTCACAGTACTCCTTCCGGGAGCTCCTCGAGTTTGCCGTTGGAATTCGCCTGTTGACGAGGCATTTGGCTACCTTAAGAGAGTCATAGTTACTCCTGCCACTTGCTCCTCGTTTTACCACGGTCGCATCTACAAGCTTACTCTGGCCAGTTCACCAGAAGCGATACGCCATTATTTGTTGACCTTAAGACTTTCACAGTACTCCTGCCGGGAGCTCCTCGAGTTTGCCGTTGGAATTCGCCTGTTGACGAGGCATTTGGCTACCTTAAGAGAGTCATAGTTACTCCTGCCACTTGCTCCCCATTTTACCACAGTCACATCTACAAGCTTACTCTGGCTAGTTCACCAGAAGCGATACGCCATTATTTGTTGACCTTAAGACTTTCACAGTACTCCTGCTGGGAGCTCCTCGAGTTTGCCGATGTAATTCGCCTTTTGACGAGGCATTTGGCTACCTTAAGAGAGTCATAGTTACTCCTGCCAGTTGCACCCCGTTTCACACAGTCACATCTACAAGCTTACTCTGGCCAGTTCACCAGGAGCGATACGCCATTATTTGTTGACCTTAAGGCTTTCACAGTACTCCTTCCGGGAGCTGCTCGAGTTTGCCGTTGGAATTCGCCTGTTGACGAGGCATTTGGCTACCTTAAGAGAGTCATAGTTACTCCTGCCACTTGCTCCTCGTTTTACCACAGTCGCATCTACAAGCTTACTCTGGCCAGTTCACCAGAAGCGATACGCCATTATTTGTTGACCTTAAGACTTTCACAGTACTCCTTCCGGGAGCTCCTCGGGTTTGCCGATGTAATTCGCCTTTTGACGAGTTATTTGGCAACCCTAAGAGAGTCATAGTTACTCCTGCCACTTGCTCCCCATTTTACCACAGTCGCATCTACAAGCTTACTCTGGCCAGTTCACCAGAAGCGATACGCCATTATTTGTTGACCTTAAGACTTTCACAGTACTCCTTCCGGGAGCTCCTCGAGTTTGCCGTTGGAATTCGCCTGTTGACGAGGCATTTGGCTACCTTAAGAGAGTCATAGTTACTCCTGCCACTTGCTCCCCATTTTACCACAGTCACATCTACAAGCTTACTCTGGCTAGTTCACCAGAAGCGATACGCCAATATTTGTTGACCTTAAGACTTTCACAGTACTCCTGCCGGGAGCTCCTCGAGTTTGCCGTTGGAATTCGCCTGTTGACGAGGCATTTGGCTACCTTAAGAGAGTCATAGTTACTCCTGCCACTTGCTCCCCATTTTACCACAGTCACATCTACAAGCTTACTCTGGCTAGTTCACCAGAAGCGATACGCCATTATTTGTTGACCTTAAGACTTTCACAGTACTCCTGCTGGGAGCTCCTCGAGTTTGCCGATGTAATTCGCCTTTTGACGAGGCATTTGGCTACCTTAAGAGAGTCATAGTTACTCCTGCCAGTTGCACCCCGTTTCACACAGTCACATCTACAAGCTTACTCTGGCCAGTTCACCAGGAGCGATACGCCAGTATTTGTTGACCTTAAGGCTTTCACAGTACTCCTTCCGGGAGCTCCTCGAGTTTGCCGTTGGAATTCGCCTGTTGACGAGGCATTTGGCTACCTTAAGAGAGTCATAGTTACTCCTGCCACTTGCTCCTCGTTTTACCACAGTCGCATCTACAAGCTTACCCTGGCCAGTTCACCAGAAGCGATACGCCATTATTTGTTGACCTTAAGACTTTCACAGTACTCCTTCCGGGAGCTCCTCGGGTTTGCCGATGTAATTCGCCTTTTGACGAGTTATTTGGCAACCCTAAGAGAGTCATAGTTACTCCTGCCACTTGCTCCCCATTTTACCACAGTCGCATCTACAAGCTTACTCTGGCCAGTTCACCAGAAGCGATACGCCATTATTTGTTGACCTTAATACTTTCACAGTACTCCTGCCGGGAGCTCCTCGAGTTTGCCGTTGGAATTCGCCTGTTGACGAGGCATTTGGCTACCTTAAGAGAGTCATAGTTACTCCTGCCACTTGCTCCTCGTTTTACCACAGTCGCATCTACAAGCTTACTATGGCCAGTTCACCAGAAGCGGTACGCCATTATTTGTTGACCTTAAGACTTTCACAGTACTCCTTCCGGGAGCTCCTCGAGTTTGCCGTTGGAATTCGCCTGTTGACGAGGCATTTGGCTACCTTAAGAGAGTCATAGTTACTCCTGCCACTTGCTCCCCATTTTACCACAGTCGCATCTACAAGCTTACTCTGGCCAGTTCACCAGAAGCGATACGCCATTATTTGTTGACCTTAAGACTTTCACAGTACTCCTGCCGGGAGCTCCTCGAGTTTGCCGTTGGAATTCGCCTGTTGACGAGGCATTTGGCTACCTTAAGAGAGTCATAGTTACTCCTGCCACTTGCTCCCCATTTTACCACAGTCACATCTACAAGCTTACTCTGGCTAGTTCACCAGAAGCGATACGCCATTATTTATTGACCTTAAGGCTTTCACAGTACTCCTTCCGGGAGCTCCTCGAGTTTGCCGTTGGAATTCGCCTGTTGACGAGGCATTTGGCTACCTTACGAGAGTCATAGTTACTCCTGCCACTTGCTCCCCATTTTACCACAGTCACATCTACAAGCTTACTCTGGCCAGTTCACCAGAAGCGATACGCCATTATTTGTTGACCTTAAGACTTTCACAGTACTCCTGCTGGGAGCTCCTCGAGTTTGCCGATGTAATTCGCCTTTTGACGAGGCATTTGGCTACCTTAAGAGAGTCATAGTTACCCCTGCCAGTTGCACCCCGTTTCACACAGTCACATCTACAAGCTTACTCTGGCCAGTTCACCAGGAGCGATACGCCATCATTTGTTGACCTTAAGGCTTTCACAGTACTCCTTCCGGGAGCTCCTCGAGTTTGCCGTTGGAATTCGCCTGTTGACGAGGCATTTGGCTACCTTAAGAGAGTCATAGTTACTCCTGCCACTTGCTCCTCGTTTTACCACAGTCGCATCTACAAGCTTACTCTGGCCAGTTCACCAGAAGCGATACGCCATTATTTGTTGACCTTAAGACTTTCACAGTACTCCTGCCGGGAGCTCCTCGAGTTTGCCGTTGGAATTCGCCTGTTGACGAGGCATTTGGCTACCTTAAGAGAGTCATAGTTACTCCTGCCACTTGCTCCCCATTTTACCACAGTCACATCTACAAGCTTACTCTGGCTAGTTCACCAGAAGCGATACGCCATTATTTGTTGACCTTAAGACTTTCACAGTACTCCTGCTGGGAGCTCCTCGAGTTTGCCGATGTAATTCGCCTTTTGACGAGGCATTTGGCTACCTTAAGAGAGTCATAGTTACTCCTGCCAGTTGCACCCCGTTTCACACAGTCACATCTACAAGCTTACTCTGGCCAGTTCACCAGGAGCGATACGCCATTATTTGTTGACCTTAAGGCTTTCACAGTACTCCTTCCGGGAGCTCCTCGAGTTTGCCGTTGGAATTCGCCTGTTGACGAGGCATTTGGCTACCTTAAGAGAGTCATAGTTACTCCTGCCACTTGCTCCTCGTTTTACCACAGTCGCATCTACAAGCTTACTCTGGCCAGTTCACCAGAAGCGATACGCCATTATTTGTTGACCTTAAGACTTTCACAGTACTCCTTCCGGGAGCTCCTCGGGTTTGCCGATGTAATTCGCCTTTTGACGAGTTATTTGGCAACCCTAAGAGAGCCATAGTTACTCCTGCCACTTGCTCCCCATTTTACCACAGTCGCATCTACAAGCTTACTCTGGCCAGTTCACCAGAAGCGATACGCCATTATTTGTTGACCTTAATACTTTCACAGTACTCCTGCCGGGAGCTCCTCGAGTTTGCCGTTGGAATTCGCCTGTTGACGAGGCATTTGGCTACCTTAAGAGAGTCATAGTTACTCCTGCCACTTGCTCCTCGTTTTACCACAGTCGCATCTACAAGCTTACTATGGCCAGTTCACCAGAAGCGGTACGCCATTATTTGTTGACCTTAAGACTTTCACAGTACTCCTTCCGGGAGCTCCTCGAGTTTGCCGTTGGAATTCGCCTGTTGACGAGGCATTTGGCTACCTTAAGAGAGTCATAGTTACTCCTGCCACTTGCTCCCCATTTTACCACAGTCGCATCTACAAGCTTACTCTGGCCAGTTCACCAGAAGCGATACGCCACTATTTGTTGACCTTAAGACTTTCACAGTACTCCTGCCGGGAGCTCCTCGAGTTTGCCGTTGGAATTCGCCTGTTGACGAGGCATTTGGCTACCTTAAGAGAGTCATAGTTACTCCTGCCACTTGCTCCCCATTTTACCACAGTCACATCTACAAGCTTACTCTGGCTAGTTCACCAGAAGCGATACGCCATTATTTATTGACCTTAAGGCTTTCACAGTACTCCTTCCGGGAGCTCCTCGAGTTTGCCGTTGGAATTCGCCTGTTGACGAGGCATTTGGCTACCTTAAGAGAGTCATAGTTACTCCTGCCACTTGCTCCCCATTTTACCACAGTCACATCTACAAGCTTACTCTGGCCAGTTCACCAGAAGCGATACGCCATTATTTGTTGACCTTAAGACTTTCACAGTACTCCTGCTGGGAGCTCCTCGAGTTTGCCGATGTAATTCGCCTTTTGACGAGGCATTTGGCTACCTTAAGAGAGTCATAGTTACCCCTGCCAGTTGCACCCCGTTTCACACAGTCACATCTACAAGCTTACTCTGGCCAGTTCACCAGGAGCGATACGCCATTATTTGTTGACCTTAAGGCTTTCACAGTACTCCTTCCGGGAGCTCCTCGAGTTTGCCGTTGGAATTCGCCTGTTGACGAGGCATTTGGCTACCTTAAGAGAGTCATAGTTACTCCTGCCACTTGCTCCTCGTTTTACCACAGTCGCATCTACAAGCTTACTCTGGCCAGTTCACCAGAAGCGATACGCCATTATTTGTTGACCTTAAGACTTTCACAGTACTCCTGCCGGGAGCTCCTCGAGTTTGCCGTTGGAATTCGCTTGTTGACGAGGCGTTTGGCTACCTTAAGAGAGTCATAGTTACTCCTGCCACTTGCTCCCCATTTTACCACAGTCACATCTACAAGCTTACTCTGGCTAGTTCACCAGAAGCGATACGCCATTATTTATTGACCTTAAGGCTTTCACAGTACTCCTTCCGGGAGCTCCTCGAGTTTGCCGTTGGAATTCGCCTGTTGACGAGGCATTTGGCTACCTTAAGAGAGTCATAGTTACTCCTGCCACTTGCTCCTCGTTTTACCACAGTCGCATCTACAAGCTTACTCTGGCCAGTTCACCAGAAGCGATACGCCATTATTTGTTGACCTTAAGACTTTCACAGTACTCCTGCCGGGAGCTCCTCGAGTTTGCCGTTGGAATTCGCCTGTTGACGAGGCATTTGGCTACCTTAAGAGAGTCATAGTTACTCCTGCCACTTGCTCCCCATTTTACCACAGTCGCATCTACAAGCTTACTCTGGCCAGTTCACCAGAAGCGATACGCCATTATTTGTTGACCTTAAGACTTTCACAGTACTCCTTCCGGGAGCTCCTCGAGTTTGCCGTTGGAATTCGCCTGTTGACGAGGCATTTGGCTACCTTAAGAGAGTCATAGTTACTCCTGCCACTTGCTCCCCATTTTACCACAGTCGCATCTACAAGCTTACTCTGGCCAGTTCACCAGAAGCGATACGCCATTATTTGTTGACCTTAAGACTTTCACAGTACTCCTGCCGGGAGCTCCTCGAGTTTGCCGTTGGAATTCGCCTGTTGACGAGGCATTTGGCTACCTTAAGAGAGTCATAGTTACTCCTGCCACTTGCTCCTCGTTTTACCACAGTCGCATCTACAAGCTTACTCTGGCCAGTTCACCAGAAGCGATACGCCATTATTTGTTGACCTTAAGACTTTCACAGTACTCCTGCCGGGAGCTCCTCGAGTTTGCCGTTGGAATTCGCCTGTTGACGAGGCATTTGGCTACCTTAAGAGAGTCATAGTTACTCCTGCCACTTGCTCCCCATTTTACCACAGTCGCATCTACAAGCTTACTCTGGCTAGTTCACCAGAAGCGATACGCCATTATTTGTTGACCTTAAGACTTTCACAGTACTCCTTCCGGGAGCTCCTCGGGTTTGCCGATGTAATTCGCCTTTTGACGAGTTATTTGGCAACCCTAAGAGAGTCATAGTTACTCCTGCCACTTGCTCCCCATTTTACCACAGTCGCATCTACAAGCTTACTCTGGCCAGTTCACCAGAAGCGATACGCCATTATTTGTTGACCTTAAGACTTTCACAGTACTCCTGCCGGGAGCTCCTCGAGTTTGCCGTTGGAATTCGCCTGTTGACGAGGCATTTGGCTACCTTAAGAGAGTCATAGTTACTCCTGCCACTTGCTCCTCGTTTTACCACAGTCGCATCTACAAGCTTACTCTGGCCAGTTCACCAGAAGCGATACGCCATTATTTGTTGACCTTAAGACTTTCACAGTACTCCTGCCGGGAGCTCCTCGAGTTTGCCGTTGGAATTCGCCTGTTGACGAGGCATTTGGCTACCTTAAGAGAGTCATAGTTACTCCTGCCACTTGCTCCCCATTTTACCACAGTCGCATCTACAAGCTTACTCTGGCTAGTTCACCAGAAGCGATACGCCATTATTTGTTGACCTTAAGACTTTCACAGTACTCCTTCCGGGAGCTCCTCGGGTTTGCCGATGTAATTCGCCTTTTGACGAGTTATTTGGCAACCCTAAGAGAGTCATAGTTACTCCTGCCACTTGCTCCCCATTTTACCACAGTCGCATCTACAAGCTTACTCTGGCCAGTTCACCAGAAGCGATACGCCATTATTTGTTGACCTTAAGACTTTCACAGTACTCCTGCCGGGAGCTCCTCGAGTTTGCCGTTGGAATTCGCCTGTTGACGAGGCATTTGGCTACCTTAAGAGAGTCATAGTTACTCCTGCCACTTGCTCCTCGTTTTACCACAGTCGCATCTACAAGCTTACTCTGGCCAGTTCACCAGAAGCGATACGCCATTATTTGTTGACCTTAAGACTTTCACAGTACTCCTGCTGGGAGCTCCTCGAGTTTGCCGATGTAATTCGCCTTTTGACGAGGCATTTGGCTACCTTAAGAGAGTCATAGTTACTCCTGCCAGTTGCACCCCGTTTCACACAGTCACATCTACAAGCTTACTCTGGCCAGTTCACCAGGAGCGATACGCTATTATTTGTTGACCTTAAGGCTTTCACAGTACTCCTTCCGGGAGCTCCTCGAGTTTGCCGTTGGAATTCGCCTGTTGACGAGGCATTTGGCTACCTTAAGAGAGTCATAGTTACTCCTGCCACTTGCTCCTCGTTTTACCACAGTCGCATCTACAAGCTTACTCTGGCCAGTTCGCCAGAAGCGATACGCCATTATTTGTTGACCTTAAGACTTTCACAGTACTCCTTCCGGGAGCTCCTCGGGTTTGCCGATGTAATTCGCCTTTTGACGAGTTATTTGGCAACCCTAAGAGAGTCATAGTTACTCCTGCCACTTGCTCCCCATTTTACCACAGTCGCATCTACAAGCTTACTCTGGCCAGTTCACCAGAAGCGATACGCCATTATTTGTTGACCTTAAGACTTTCACAGTACTCCTGCCGGGAGCTCCTCGAGTTTGCCGTTGGAATTCGCCTGTTGACGAGGCATTTGGCTACCTTAAGAGAGTCATAGTTACTCCTGCCACTTGCTCCTCGTTTTACCACAGTCGCATCTACAATCTTACTCTGGCCAGTTCACCAGAAGCGATACGCCATTATTTGTTGACCTTAAGACTTTCACAGTACTCCTGCCGGGAGCTCCTCGAGTTTGCCGTTGGAATTCGCCTGTTGACGAGGCATTTGGCTACCTTAAGAGAGTCATAGTTACTCCTGCCACTTGCTCCCCATTTTACCACAGTCGCATCTACAAGCTTACTCTGGCCAGTTCACCAGAAGCGATACGCCATTATTTGTTGACCTTAAGACTTTCACAGTACTCCTGCCGGGAGCTCCTCGAGTTTGCCGTTGGAATTCGCTTGTTGACGAGGCATTTGGCTACCTTAAGAGAGTCATAGTTACTCCTGCCACTTGCTCCCCATTTTACCACAGTCACATCTACAAGCTTACTCTGGCTAGTTCACCAGAAGCGATACGCCATTATTTATTGACCTTAAGGCTTTCACAGTACTCCTTCCGGGAGCTCCTCGAGTTTGCCGTTGGAATTCGCCTGTTGACGAGGCATTTGGCTACCTTAAGAGAGTCATAGTTACTCCTGCCACTTGCTCCTCGTTTTACCACAGTCGCATCTACAAGCTTACTCTGGCCAGTTCACCAGAAGCGATACGCCATTATTTGTTGACCTTAAGACTTTCACAGTACTCCTGCCGGGAGCTCCTCGAGTTTGCCGTTGGAATTCGCCTGTTGACGAGGCATTTGGCTACCTTAAGAGAGTCATAGTTACTCCTGCCACTTGCTCCCCATTTTACCACAGTCACATCTACAAGCTTACTCTGGCTAGTTCACCAGAAGCGATACGCCATTATTTGTTGACCTTAAGACTTTCACAGTACTCCTGCTGGGAGCTCCTCGAGTTTGCCGATGTAATTCGCCTTTTGACGAGGCATTTGGCTACCTTAAGAGAGTCATAGTTACTCCTGCCAGTTGCACCCCGTTTCACACAGTCACATCTACAAGCTTACTCTGGCCAGTTCACCAGGAGCGATACGCCATTATTTGTTGACCTTAAGGCTTTCACAGTACTCCTTCCGGGAGCTGCTCGAGTTTGCCGTTGGAATTCGCCTGTTGACGAGGCATTTGGCTACCTTAAGAGAGTCATAGTTACTCCTGCCACTTGCTCCTCGTTTTAGCACAGTCGCATCTACAAGCTTACTCTGGCCAGTTCACCAGAAGCGATACGCCATTATTTGTTGACCTTAAGACTTTCACAGTACTCCTTCCGGGAGCTCCTCGGGTTTGCCGATGTAATTCGCCTTTTGACGAGTTATTTGGCAACCCTAAGAGAGTCATAGTTACTCCTGCCACTTGCTCCCCATTTTACCACAGTCGCATCTACAAGCTTACTCTGGCCAGTTCACCAGAAGCGATACGCCATTATTTGTTGACCTTAAGACTTTCACAGTACTCCTTCCGGGAGCTCCTCGAGTTTGCCGTTGGAATTCGCCTGTTGACGAGGCATTTGGCTACCTTAAGAGAGTCATAGTTACTCCTGCCACTTGCTCCCCATTTTACCACAGTCACATCTACAAGCTTAATCTGGCTAGTTCACCAGAAGCGATACGCCATTATTTGTTGACCTTAAGACTTTCACAGTACTCCTGCCGGGAGCTCCTCGAGTTTGCCGTTGGAATTCGCCTGTTGACGAGGCATTTGGCTACCTTAAGAGAGTCATAGTTACTCCTGCCACTTGCTCCCCATTTTACCACAGTCACATCTACAAGCTTACTCTGGCTAGTTCACCAGAAGCGATACGCCATTATTTGTTGACCTTAAGACTTTCACAGTACTCCTGCTGGGAGCTCCTCGAGTTTGCCGATGTAATTCGCCTTTTGACGAGGCATTTGGCTACCTTAAGAGAGTCATAGTTACTCCTGCCAGTTGCACCCCGTTTCACACAGTCACATCTACAAGCTTACTCTGGCCGGTTCACCAGGAGCGATACGCCATTATTTGTTGACCTTAAGGCTTTCACAGTACTCCTTCCGGGAGCTCCTCGAGTTTGCCGTTGGAATTCGCCTGTTGACGAGGCATTTGGCTACCTTAAGAGAGTCATAGTTACTCCTGCCACTTGCTCCTCGTTTTACCACAGTCGCATCTACAAGCTTACTCTGGCCAGTTCACCAGAAGCGATACGCCATTATTTGTTGACCTTAAGACTTTCACAGTACTCCTTCCGGGAGCTCCTCGGGTTTGCCGATGTAATTCGCCTTTTGACGAGTTATTTGGCAACCCTAAGAGAGTCATAGTTACTCCTGCCACTTGCTCCCCATTTTACCACAGTCGCATCTACAAGCTTACTCTGGCCAGTTCACCAGAAGCGATACGCCATTATTTGTTGACCTTAAGACTTTCACAGTACTCCTGCAGGGAGCTCCTCGAGTTTGCCGTTGGAATTCGCCTGTTGACGAGGCATTTGGCTACCTCAAGAGAGTCATAGTTACTCCTGCCACTTGCTCCTCGTTTTACCACAGTCGCATCTACAAGCTTACTCTGGCCAGTTCACCAGAAGCGATACGCCATTATTTGTTGACCTTAAGACTTTCACAGTACTCCTGCCGGGAGCTCCTCGAGTTTGCCGTTGGAATTCGCCTGTTGACGAGGCATTTGGCTACCTTAAGAGAGTCATAGTTACTCCTGCCACTTGCTCCCCATTTTACCACAGTCGCATCTACAAGCTTACTCTGGCCAGTTCACCAGAAGCGATACGCCATTATTTGTTGACCTTAAGACTTTCACAGTACTCCTGCCGGGAGCTCCTCGAGTTTGCCGTTGGAATTCGCCTGTTGACGAGGCATTTGGCTACCTTAAGAGAGTCATAGTTACTCCTGCCACTTGCTCCCCATTTTACCACAGTCACATCTACAAGCTTACTCTGGCTAGTTCACCAGAAGCGATACGCCATTATTTATTGACCTTAAGGCTTTCACTGTACTCCTTCCGGGAGCTCCTCGAGTTTGCCGTTGGAATTCGCCTGTTGACGAAGCATTTGGCTACCTTAAGAGAGTCATAGTTACTCCTGCCACTTGCTCCTCGTTTTACCACAGTCGCATCTACAAGCTTACTCTGGCCAGTTCACCAGAAGCGATACGCCATTATTTGTTGACCTTAAGACTTTCACAGTACTCCTTCCGGGAGCTCCTCGGGTTTGCCGATGTAATTCGCCTTTTGACGAGTTATTTGGCAACCCTAAGAGAGTCATAGTTACTCCTGCCACTTGCTCCCCATTTTACCACAGTCGCATCTACAAGCTTACTCTGGCCAGTTCACCAGAAGCGATACGCCATTATTTGTTGACCTTAAGACTTTCACAGTACTCCTTCCGGGAGCTCCTCGAGTTTGCCGTTGGAATTCGCCTGTTGACGAGGCATTTGGCTACCTTAAGAGAGTCATAGTTACTCCTGCCACTTGCTCCCCATTTTACCACAGTCACATCTACAAGCTTACTCTGGCCAGTTCACCAGAAGCGATACGCCATTATTTGTTGACCTTAAGACTTTCACAGTACTCCTGCCGGGAGCTCCTCGAGTTTGCCGTTGGAATTCGCCTGTTGACGAGGCATTTGGCTACCTTAAGAGAGTCATAGTTACTCCTGCCACTTGCTCCCCATTTTACCACAGTCACATCTACAAGCTTACTCTGGCTAGTTCACCAGAAGCGATACGCCATTATTTGTTGACCTTAAGACTTTCACAGTACTCCTGCTGGGAGCTCCTCGAGTTTGCCGATGTAATTCGCCTTTTGACGAGGCATTTGGCTACCTTAAGAGAGTCATAGTTACTCCTGCCAGTTGCACCCCGTTTCACACAGTCACATCTACAAGCTTACTCTGCCCAGTTCACCAGGAGCGATACGCCATTATTTGTTGACCTTAAGGCTTTCACAGTACTCCTTCCGGGAGCTCCTCGAGTTTGCCGTTGGAATTCGCCTGTTGACGAGGCATTTGGCTACCTTAAGAGAGTCATAGTTACTCCTGCCACTTGCTCCTCGTTTTACCACAGTCGCATCTACAAGCTTACTCTGGCCAGTTCACCAGAAGCGATACGCCATTATTTGTTGACCTTAAGACTTTCACAGTACTCCTTCCGGGAGCTCCTCGGGTTTGCCGATGTAATTCGCCTTTTGACGAGTTATTTGGCAACCCTAAGAGAGTCATAGTTACTCCTGCCACTTGCTCCCCATTTTACCACAGTCGCATCTACAAGCTTACTCTGGCCAGTTCACCAGAAGCGATACGCCATTATTTGTTGACCTTAAGACTTTCACAGTACTCCTGCCGGGAGCTCCTCGAGTTTGCCGTTGGAATTCGCCTGTTGACGAGGCATTTGGCTACCTTAAGAGAGTCATAGTTACTCCTGCCACTTGCTCCTCGTTTTACCACAGTCGCATCTACAAGCTTACTCTGGCCAGTTCACCAGAAGCGATACGCCATTATTTGTTGACCTTAAGACTTTCACAGTACTCCTGCCGGGAGCTCCTCGAGTTTGCCGTTGGAATTCGCCTGTTGACGAGGCATTTGGCTACCTTAAGAGAGTCATAGTTACTCCTGCCACTTGCTCCCCATTTTACCACAGTCGCATCTACAAGCTTACTCTGGCCAGTTCACCAGAAGCGATACGCCATTATTTGTTGACCTTAAGACTTTCACAGTACTCCTGCCGGGAGCTCCTCGAGTTTGCCGTTGGAATTCGCTTGTTGACGAGGCATTTGGCTACCTTAAGAGAGTCATAGTTACTCCTGCCACTTGCTCCCCATTTGACCACAGTCACATCTACAAGCTTACTCTGGCTAGTTCACCAGAAGCGATACGCCATTATTTATTGACCTTAAGGCTTTCACAGTACTCCTTCCGGGAGCTCCTCGAGTTTGCCGTTGGAATTCGCCTGTTGACGAGGCATTTGGCTACCTTAAGAGAGTCATAGTTACTCCTGCCACTTGCTCCTCGTTTTACCACAGTCGCATCAACAAGCTTACTCTGGCCAGTTCACCAGAAGCGATACGCCATTATTTGTTGACCTTAAGACTTTCACAGTACTCCTGCCGGGAGCTCCTCGAGTTTGCCGTTGGAATTCGCCTGTTGACGAGGCATTTGGCTACCTTAAGAGAGTCATAGTTACTCCTGCCACTTGCTCCCCATTTTACCACAGTCACATCTACAAGCTTACTCTGGCTAGTTCACCAGAAGCGATACGCCATTATTTGTTGACCTTAAGACTTTCACAGTACTCCTGCTGGGAGCTCCTCGAGTTTGCCGATGTAATTCGCCTTTTGACGAGGCATTTGGCTACCTTAAGAGAGTCATAGTTACTCCTGCCAGTTGCACCCCGTTTCACACAGTCACATCTACAAGCTTACTCTGGCCAGTTCACCAGGAGCGATACGCCATTATTTGTTGACCTTAAGGCTTTCACAGTACTCCTTCCGGGAGCTCCTCGAGTTTGCCGTTGGAATTCGCCTGTTGACGAGGCATTTGGCTACCTTAAGAGAGTCATAGTTACTCCTGTCACTTGCTCCTCGTTTTACCACAGTCGCATCTACAAGCTTACTCTGGCCAGTTCACCAGAAGCGATACGCCATTATTTGTTGACCTTAAGACTTTCACAGTACTCCTTCCGGGAGCTCCTCGGGTTTGCCGATGTAATTCGCCTTTTGACGAGTTATTTGGCAACCCTAAGAGAGTCATAGTTACTCCTGCCACTTGCTCCCCATTTTACCACAGTCGCATCTACAAGCTTACTCTGGCCAGTTCACCAGAAGCGATACGCCATTATTTGTTGACCTTAAGACTTTCACAGTACTCCTTCCGGGAGCTCCTCGAGTTTGCCGTTGGAATTCGCCTGTTGACGAGGCATTTGGCTACCTTAAGAGAGTCATAGTTACTCCTGCCACTTGCTCCCCATTTTACCACAGTCACATCTACAAGCTTACTCTGGCTAGTTCACCAGAAGCGATACGCCATTATTTGTTGACCTTAAGACTTTCACAGTACTCCTTCCGGGAGCTCCTCGGGTTTGCCGATGTAATTCGCCTTTTGACGAGTTATTTGGCAACCCTAAGAGAGTCATAGTTACTCCTGCCACTTGCTCCCCATTTTACCACAGTCGCATCTACAAGCTTACTCTGGCCAGTTCACCAGAAGCGATACGCCATTATTTGTTGACCTTAAGACTTTCACAGTACTCCTGCCGGGAGCTCCTCGAGTTTGCCGTTGGAATTCGCCTGTTGACGAGGCATTTGGCTACCTTAAGAGAGTCATAGTTACTCCTGCCACTTGCTCCCCATTTTACCACAGTCGCATCTACAAGCTTACTCTGGCCAGTTCACCAGAAGCGATACGCCATTATTTGTTGACCTTAAGACTTTCACAGTACTCCTGCCGGGAGCTCCTCGAGTTTGCCGTTGGAATTCGCCTGTTGACGAGGCATTTGGCTACCTTAAGAGAGTCATAGTTACTCCTGCCACTTGCTCCCCATTTTACCACAGTCACATCTACAAGCTTACTCTGGCTAGTTCACCAGGAGCGATACGCCATTATTTGTTGACCTTAAGGCTTTCACAGTACTCCTTCCGGGAGCTCCTCGAGTTTGCCGTTGGAATTCGCCTGTTGACGAGGCATTTGGCTACCTTAAGAGAGTCATAGTTACTCCTGCCACTTGCTCCTCGTTTTACCACAGTCGCATCTACAAGCTTACTCTGGCCAGTTCACCAGAAGCGATACGCCATTATTTGTTGACCTTAAGACTTTCACAGTACTCCTTCCGGGAGCTCCTCGGGTTTGCCGATGTAATTCGCCTTTTGACGAGTTATTTGGCAACCCTAAGAGAGTCATAGTTACTCCTGCCACTTGCTCCCCATTTTACCACAGTCGCATCTACAAGCTTACTCTGGCCAGTTCACCAGAAGCGATACGCCATTATTTGTTGACCTTAAGACTTTCACAGTACTCCTGCCGGGAGCTCCTCGAGTTTGCCGTTGGAATTCGCCTGTTGACGAGGCATTTGGCTACCTTAAGAGAGTCATAGTTACTCCTGCCACTTGCTCCTCGTTTTACCACAGTCGCATCTACAAGCTTACTCTGGCCAGTTCACCAGAAGCGATACGCCATTATTTGTTGACCTTAAGACTTTCACAGTACTCCTGCCGGGAGCTCCTCGAGTTTGCCGTTGGAATTCGCCTGTTGACGAGGCATTTGGCTACCTTAAGAGAGTCATAGTTACTCCTGCCACTTGCTCCCCATTTTACCACAGTCGCATCTACAAGCTTACTCTGGCCAGTTCACCAGAAGCGATACGCCATTATTTGTTGACCTTAAGACTTTCACAGTACTCCTGCCGGGAGCTCCTCGAGTTTGCCGTTGGAATTCGCCTGTTGACGAGGCATTTGGCTACCTTAAGAGAGTCATAGTTACTCCTGCCAGTTGCTCCCCATTTTACCACAGTCACATCTACAAGCTTACTCTGGCTAGTTCACCAGAAGCGATACGCCATTATTTATTGACCTTAAGGCTTTCACAGTACTCCTTCCGGGAGCTCCTCGAGTTTGCCGTTGGAATTCGCCTGTTGACGAAGCATTTGGCTACCTTAAGAGAGTCATAGTTACTCCTGCCACTTGCTCCTCGTTTTACCACAGTCGCATCTACAAGCTTACTCTGGCCAGTTCACCAGAAGCGATACGCCATTATTTGTTGACCTTAAGACTTTCACAGTACTCCTTCCGGGAGCTCCTCGGGTTTGCCGATGTAATTCGCCTTTTGACGAGTTATTTGGCAACCCTAAGAGAGTCATAGTTACTCCTGCCACTTGCTCCCCATTTTACCACAGTCGCATCTACAAGCTTACTCTGGCCAGTTCACCAGAAGCGATACGCCATTATTTGTTGACCTTAAGACTTTCACAGTACTCCTTCCGGGAGCTCCTCGAGTTTGCCGTTGGAATTCGCCTGTTGACGAGGCATTTGGCTACCTTAAGAGAGTCATAGTTACTCCTGCCACTTGCTCCCCATTTTACCACAGTCACATCTACAAGCTTACTCTGGCCAGTTCACCAGAAGCGATACGCCATTATTTGTTGACCTTAAGACTTTCACAGTACTCCTGCCGGGAGCTCCTCGAGTTTGCCGTTGGAATTCGCCTGTTGACGAGGCATTTGGCTACCTTAAGAGAGTCATAGTTACTCCTGCCACTTGCTCCCCATTTTACCACAGTCACATCTACAAGCTTACTCTGGCTAGTTCACCAGAAGCGATACGCCATTATTTGTTGACCTTAAGACTTTCACAGTACTCCTGCTGGGAGCTCCTCGAGTTTGCCGATGTAATTCGCCTTTTGACGAGGCATTTGGCTACCTTAAGAGAGTCATAGTTACTCCTGCCAGTTGCACCCCGTTTCACACAGTCACATCTACAAGCTTACTCTGCCCAGTTCACCAGGAGCGATACGCCATTATTTGTTGACCTTAAGGCTTTCACAGTACTCCTTCCGGGAGCTCCTCGAGTTTGCCGTTGGAATTCGCCTGTTGACGAGGCATTTGGCTACCTTAAGAGAGTCATAGTTACTCCTGCCACTTGCTCCTCGTTTTACCACAGTCGCATCTACAAGCTTACTCTGGCCAGTTCACCAGAAGCGATACGCCATTATTTGTTGACCTTAAGACTTTCACAGTACTCCTTCCGGGAGCTCCTCGGGTTTGCCGATGTAATTCGCCTTTTGACGAGTTATTTGGCAACCCTAAGAGAGTCATAGTTACTCCTGCCACTTGCTCCCCATTTTACCACAGTCGCATCTACAAGCTTACTCTGGCCAGTTCACCAGAAGCGATACGCCATTATTTGTTGACCTTAAGACTTTCACAGTACTCCTGCCGGGAGCTCCTCGAGTTTGCCGTTGGAATTCGCCTGTTGACGAGGCATTTGGCTACCTTAAGAGAGTCATAGTTACTCCTGCCAC
The DNA here is from genome assembly GCF_023898315.1 of Schistocerca nitens. NCBI lineage: Eukaryota > Metazoa > Arthropoda > Insecta > Orthoptera > Acrididae > Schistocerca > Schistocerca nitens. The sequence goes on from NC_064619.1 coordinate 674,611,854, forward strand.
TTGCTCCTCGTTTTACCACAGTCGCATCTACAAGCTTACTCTGGCCAGTTCACCAGAAGCGATACGCCATTATTTGTTGACCTTAAGACTTTCACAGTACTCCTGCCGGGAGCTCCTCGAGTTTGCCGTTGGAATTCGCCTGTTGACGAGGCATTTGGCTACCTTAAGAGAGTCATAGTTACTCCTGCCACTTGCTCCCCATTTTACCACAGTCGCATCTACAAGCTTACTCTGGCCAGTTCACCAGAAGCGATACGCCATTATTTGTTGACCTTAAGACTTTCACAGTACTCCTGCCGGGAGCTCCTCGAGTTTGCCGTTGGAATTCGCTTGTTGACGAGGCATTTGGCTACCTTAAGAGAGTCATAGTTACTCCTGCCACTTGCTCCCCATTTGACCACAGTCACATCTACAAGCTTACTCTGGCTAGTTCACCAGAAGCGATACGCCATTATTTATTGACCTTAAGGCTTTCACAGTACTCCTTCCGGGAGCTCCTCGAGTTTGCCGTTGGAATTCGCCTGTTGACGAGGCATTTGGCTACCTTAAGAGAGTCATAGTTACTCCTGCCACTTGCTCCTCGTTTTACCACAGTCGCATCAACAAGCTTACTCTGGCCAGTTCACCAGAAGCGATACGCCATTATTTGTTGACCTTAAGACTTTCACAGTACTCCTGCCGGGAGCTCCTCGAGTTTGCCGTTGGAATTCGCCTGTTGACGAGGCATTTGGCTACCTTAAGAGAGTCATAGTTACTCCTGCCACTTGCTCCCCATTTTACCACAGTCACATCTACAAGCTTACTCTGGCTAGTTCACCAGAAGCGATACGCCATTATTTGTTGACCTTAAGACTTTCACAGTACTCCTGCTGGGAGCTCCTCGAGTTTGCCGATGTAATTCGCCTTTTGACGAGGCATTTGGCTACCTTAAGAGAGTCATAGTTACTCCTGCCAGTTGCACCCCGTTTCACACAGTCACATCTACAAGCTTACTCTGGCCAGTTCACCAGGAGCGATACGCCATTATTTGTTGACCTTAAGGCTTTCACAGTACTCCTTCCGGGAGCTCCTCGAGTTTGCCGTTGGAATTCGCCTGTTGACGAGGCATTTGGCTACCTTAAGAGAGTCATAGTTACTCCTGTCACTTGCTCCTCGTTTTACCACAGTCGCATCTACAAGCTTACTCTGGCCAGTTCACCAGAAGCGATACGCCATTATTTGTTGACCTTAAGACTTTCACAGTACTCCTTCCGGGAGCTCCTCGGGTTTGCCGATGTAATTCGCCTTTTGACGAGTTATTTGGCAACCCTAAGAGAGTCATAGTTACTCCTGCCACTTGCTCCCCATTTTACCACAGTCGCATCTACAAGCTTACTCTGGCCAGTTCACCAGAAGCGATACGCCATTATTTGTTGACCTTAAGACTTTCACAGTACTCCTTCCGGGAGCTCCTCGAGTTTGCCGTTGGAATTCGCCTGTTGACGAGGCATTTGGCTACCTTAAGAGAGTCATAGTTACTCCTGCCACTTGCTCCCCATTTTACCACAGTCACATCTACAAGCTTACTCTGGCTAGTTCACCAGAAGCGATACGCCATTATTTGTTGACCTTAAGACTTTCACAGTACTCCTTCCGGGAGCTCCTCGGGTTTGCCGATGTAATTCGCCTTTTGACGAGTTATTTGGCAACCCTAAGAGAGTCATAGTTACTCCTGCCACTTGCTCCCCATTTTACCACAGTCGCATCTACAAGCTTACTCTGGCCAGTTCACCAGAAGCGATACGCCATTATTTGTTGACCTTAAGACTTTCACAGTACTCCTGCCGGGAGCTCCTCGAGTTTGCCGTTGGAATTCGCCTGTTGACGAGGCATTTGGCTACCTTAAGAGAGTCATAGTTACTCCTGCCACTTGCTCCCCATTTTACCACAGTCGCATCTACAAGCTTACTCTGGCCAGTTCACCAGAAGCGATACGCCATTATTTGTTGACCTTAAGACTTTCACAGTACTCCTGCCGGGAGCTCCTCGAGTTTGCCGTTGGAATTCGCCTGTTGACGAGGCATTTGGCTACCTTAAGAGAGTCATAGTTACTCCTGCCACTTGCTCCCCATTTTACCACAGTCACATCTACAAGCTTACTCTGGCTAGTTCACCAGGAGCGATACGCCATTATTTGTTGACCTTAAGGCTTTCACAGTACTCCTTCCGGGAGCTCCTCGAGTTTGCCGTTGGAATTCGCCTGTTGACGAGGCATTTGGCTACCTTAAGAGAGTCATAGTTACTCCTGCCACTTGCTCCTCGTTTTACCACAGTCGCATCTACAAGCTTACTCTGGCCAGTTCACCAGAAGCGATACGCCATTATTTGTTGACCTTAAGACTTTCACAGTACTCCTTCCGGGAGCTCCTCGGGTTTGCCGATGTAATTCGCCTTTTGACGAGTTATTTGGCAACCCTAAGAGAGTCATAGTTACTCCTGCCACTTGCTCCCCATTTTACCACAGTCGCATCTACAAGCTTACTCTGGCCAGTTCACCAGAAGCGATACGCCATTATTTGTTGACCTTAAGACTTTCACAGTACTCCTTCCGGGAGCTCCTCGAGTTTGCCGTTGGAATTCGCCTGTTGACGAGGCATTTGGCTACCTTAAGAGAGTCATAGTTACTCCTGCCACTTGCTCCTCGTTTTACCACAGTCGCATCTACAAGCTTACTCTGGCCAGTTCACCAGAAGCGATACGCCATTATTTGTTGACCTTAAGACTTTCACAGTACTCCTGCCGGGAGCTCCTCGAGTTTGCCGTTGGAATTCGCCTGTTGACGAGGCATTTGGCTACCTTAAGAGAGTCATAGTTACTCCTGCCACTTGCTCCCCATTTTACCACAGTCGCATCTACAAGCTTACTCTGGCCAGTTCACCAGAAGCGATACGCCATTATTTGTTGACCTTAAGACTTTCACAGTACTCCTGCCGGGAGCTCCTCGAGTTTGCCGTTGGAATTCGCCTGTTGACGAGGCATTTGGCTACCTTAAGAGAGTCATAGTTACTCCTGCCACTTGCTCCCCATTTTACCACAGTCACATCTACAAGCTTACTCTGGCTAGTTCACCAGAAGCGATACGCCATTATTTATTGACCTTAAGGCTTTCACAGTACTCCTTCCGGGAGCTCCTCGAGTTTGCCGTTGGAATTCGCCTGTTGACGAAGCATTTGGCTACCTTAAGAGAGTCATAGTTACTCCTGCCACTTGCTCCTCGTTTTACCACAGTCGCATCTACAAGCTTACTCTGGCCAGTTCACCAGAAGCGATACGCCATTATTTGTTGACCTTAAGACTTTCACAGTACTCCTTCCGGGAGCTCCTCGGGTTTGCCGATGTAATTCGCCTTTTGACGAGTTATTTGGCAACCCTAAGAGAGTCATAGTTACTCCTGCCACTTGCTCCCCATTTTACCACAGTCGCATCTACAAGCTTACTCTGGCCAGTTCACCAGAAGCGATACGCCATTATTTGTTGACCTTAAGACTTTCACAGTACTCCTTCCGGGAGCTCCTCGAGTTTGCCGTTGGAATTCGCCTGTTGACGAGGCATTTGGCTACCTTAAGAGAGTCATAGTTACTCCTGCCACTTGCTCCCCATTTTACCACAGTCACATCTACAAGCTTACTCTGGCCAGTTCACCAGAAGCGATACGCCATTATTTGTTGACCTTAAGACTTTCACAGTACTCCTGCCGGGAGCTCCTCGAGTTTGCCGTTGGAATTCGCCTGTTGACGAGGCATTTGGCTACCTTAAGAGAGTCATAGTTACTCCTGCCACTTGCTCCCCATTTTACCACAGTCACATCTACAAGCTTACTCTGGCTAGTTCACCAGAAGCGATACGCCATTATTTGTTGACCTTAAGACTTTCACAGTACTCCTGCTGGGAGCTCCTCGAGTTTGCCGATGTAATTCGCCTTTTGACGAGGCATTTGGCTACCTTAAGAGAGTCATAGTTACTCCTGCCAGTTGCACCCCGTTTCACACAGTCACATCTACAAGCTTACTCTGCCCAGTTCACCAGGAGCGATACGCCATTATTTGTTGACCTTAAGGCTTTCACAGTACTCCTTCCGGGAGCTCCTCGAGTTTGCCGTTGGAATTCGCCTGTTGACGAGGCATTTGGCTACCTTAAGAGAGTCATAGTTACTCCTGCCACTTGCTCCTCGTTTTACCACAGTCGCATCTACAAGCTTACTCTGGCCAGTTCACCAGAAGCGATACGCCATTATTTGTTGACCTTAAGACTTTCACAGTACTCCTTCCGGGAGCTCCTCGGGTTTGCCGATGTAATTCGCCTTTTGACGAGTTATTTGGCAACCCTAAGAGAGTCATAGTTACTCCTGCCACTTGCTCCCCATTTTACCACAGTCGCATCTACAAGCTTACTCTGGCCAGTTCACCAGAAGCGATACGCCATTATTTGTTGACCTTAAGACTTTCACAGTACTCCTGCCGGGAGCTCCTCGAGTTTGCCGTTGGAATTCGCCTGTTGACGAGGCATTTGGCTACCTTAAGAGAGTCATAGTTACTCCTGCCACTTGCTCCTCGTTTTACCACAGTCGCATCTACAAGCTTACTCTGGCCAGTTCACCAGAAGCGATACGCCATTATTTGTTGACCTTAAGACTTTCACAGTACTCCTGCCGGGAGCTCCTCGAGTTTGCCGTTGGAATTCGCCTGTTGACGAGGCATTTGGCTACCTTAAGAGAGTCATAGTTACTCCTGCCACTTGCTCCCCATTTTACCACAGTCGCATCTACAAGCTTACTCTGGCCAGTTCACCAGAAGCGATACGCCATTATTTGTTGACCTTAAGACTTTCACAGTACTCCTGCCGGGAGCTCCTCGAGTTTGCCGTTGGAATTCGCTTGTTGACGAGGCATTTGGCTACCTTAAGAGAGTCATAGTTACTCCTGCCACTTGCTCCCCATTTGACCACAGTCACATCTACAAGCTTACTCTGGCTAGTTCACCAGAAGCGATACGCCATTATTTATTGACCTTAAGGCTTTCACAGTACTCCTTCCGGGAGCTCCTCGAGTTTGCCGTTGGAATTCGCCTGTTGACGAGGCATTTGGCTACCTTAAGAGAGTCATAGTTACTCCTGCCACTTGCTCCTCGTTTTACCACAGTCGCATCAACAAGCTTACTCTGGCCAGTTCACCAGAAGCGATACGCCATTATTTGTTGACCTTAAGACTTTCACAGTACTCCTGCCGGGAGCTCCTCGAGTTTGCCGTTGGAATTCGCCTGTTGACGAGGCATTTGGCTACCTTAAGAGAGTCATAGTTACTCCTGCCACTTGCTCCCCATTTTACCACAGTCACATCTACAAGCTTACTCTGGCTAGTTCACCAGAAGCGATACGCCATTATTTGTTGACCTTAAGACTTTCACAGTACTCCTGCTGGGAGCTCCTCGAGTTTGCCGATGTAATTCGCCTTTTGACGAGGCATTTGGCTACCTTAAGAGAGTCATAGTTACTCCTGCCAGTTGCACCCCGTTTCACACAGTCACATCTACAAGCTTACTCTGGCCAGTTCACCAGGAGCGATACGCCATTATTTGTTGACCTTAAGGCTTTCACAGTACTCCTTCCGGGAGCTCCTCGAGTTTGCCGTTGGAATTCGCCTGTTGACGAGGCATTTGGCTACCTTAAGAGAGTCATAGTTACTCCTGTCACTTGCTCCTCGTTTTACCACAGTCGCATCTACAAGCTTACTCTGGCCAGTTCACCAGAAGCGATACGCCATTATTTGTTGACCTTAAGACTTTCACAGTACTCCTTCCGGGAGCTCCTCGGGTTTGCCGATGTAATTCGCCTTTTGACGAGTTATTTGGCAACCCTAAGAGAGTCATAGTTACTCCTGCCACTTGCTCCCCATTTTACCACAGTCGCATCTACAAGCTTACTCTGGCCAGTTCACCAGAAGCGATACGCCATTATTTGTTGACCTTAAGACTTTCACAGTACTCCTTCCGGGAGCTCCTCGAGTTTGCCGTTGGAATTCGCCTGTTGACGAGGCATTTGGCTACCTTAAGAGAGTCATAGTTACTCCTGCCACTTGCTCCCCATTTTACCACAGTCACATCTACAAGCTTACTCTGGCTAGTTCACCAGAAGCGATACGCCATTATTTGTTGACCTTAAGACTTTCACAGTACTCCTTCCGGGAGCTCCTCGGGTTTGCCGATGTAATTCGCCTTTTGACGAGTTATTTGGCAACCCTAAGAGAGTCATAGTTACTCCTGCCACTTGCTCCCCATTTTACCACAGTCGCATCTACAAGCTTACTCTGGCCAGTTCACCAGAAGCGATACGCCATTATTTGTTGACCTTAAGACTTTCACAGTACTCCTGCCGGGAGCTCCTCGAGTTTGCCGTTGGAATTCGCCTGTTGACGAGGCATTTGGCTACCTTAAGAGAGTCATAGTTACTCCTGCCACTTGCTCCCCATTTTACCACAGTCGCATCTACAAGCTTACTCTGGCCAGTTCACCAGAAGCGATACGCCATTATTTGTTGACCTTAAGACTTTCACAGTACTCCTTCCGGGAGCTCCTCGAGTTTGCCGTTAGAATTCGCCTGTTGACGAGGCATTTGGCTACCTTAAGAGAGTCATAGTTACTCCTGCCACTTGCTCCCCATTTTACCACAGTCACATCTACAAGCTTACTCTGGCTAGTTCACCAGAAGCGATACGCCATTATTTGTTGACCTTAAGACTTTCACAGTACTCCTGCCGGGAGCTCCTCGAGTTTGCCGTTGGAATTCGCCTGTTGACGAGGCATTTGGCTACCTTAAGAGAGTCATAGTTACTCCTGCCACTTGCTCCCCATTTTACCACAGTCACATCTACAAGCTTACTCTGGCTAGTTCACCAGAAGCGATACGCCATTATATGTTGACCTTAAGACTTTCACAGTACTCCTGCTGGGAGCTCCTCGAGTTTGCCGATGTAATTCGCCTTTTGACGAGGCATTTGGCTACCTTAAGAGAGTCATAGTTACTCCTGCCAGTTGCACCCCGTTTCACACAGTCACATCTACAAGCTTACTCTGGCCAGTTCACCAGGAGCGATACGCCATTATTTGTTGACCTTAAGGCTTTCACAGTACTCCTTCCGGGAGCTCCTCGAGTTTGCCGTTGGAATTCGCCTGTTGACGAAGCATTTGGCTACCTTAAGAGAGTCATAGTTACTCCTGCCACTTGCTCCTCGTTTTACCACAGTCGCATCTACAAGCTTACTCTGGCCAGTTCACCAGAAGCGATACGCCATTATTTGTTGACCTTAAGACTTTCACAGTACTCCTTCCGGGAGCTCCTCGGGTTTGCCGATGTAATTCGCCTTTTGACGAGTTATTTGGCAACCCTAAGAGAGTCATAGTTACTCCTGCCACTTGCTCCCCATTTTACCACAGTCGCATCTACAAGCTTACTCTGGCCAGTTCACCAGAAGCGATACGCCATTATTTGTTGACCTTAAGACTTTCACAGTACTCCTTCCGGGAGCTCCTCGAGTTTGCCGTTGGAATTCGCCTGTTGACGAGGCATTTGGCTACCTTAAGAGAGTCATAGTTACTCCTGCCACTTGCTCCCCATTTTACCACAGTCACATCTACAAGCTTACTCTGGCCAGTTCACCAGAAGCGATACGCCATTATTTGTTGACCTTAAGACTTTCACAGTACTCCTGCCGGGAGCTCCTCGAGTTTGCCGTTGGAATTCGCCTGTTGACGAGGCATTTGGCTACCTTAAGAGAGTCATAGTTACTCCTGCCACTTGCTCCCCATTTTACCACAGTCACATCTACAAGCTTACTCTGGCTAGTTCACCAGAAGCGATACGCCATTATTTGTTGACCTTAAGACTTTCACAGTACTCCTGCTGGGAGCTCCTCGAGTTTGCCGATGTAATTCGCCTTTTGACGAGGCATTTGGCTACCTTAAGAGAGTCATAGTTACTCCTGCCAGTTGCACCCCGTTTCACACAGTCACATCTACAAGCTTACTCTGCCCAGTTCACCAGGAGCGATACGCCATTATTTGTTGACCTTAAGGCTTTCACAGTACTCCTTCCGGGAGCTCCTCGAGTTTGCCGTTGGAATTCGCCTGTTGACGAGGCATTTGGCTACCTTAAGAGAGTCATAGTTACTCCTGCCACTTGCTCCTCGTTTTACCACAGTCGCATCTACAAGCTTACTCTGGCCAGTTCACCAGAAGCGATACGCCATTATTTGTTGACCTTAAGACTTTCACAGAACTCCTTCCGGGAGCTCCTCGGGTTTGCCGATGTAATTCGCCTTTTGACGAGTTATTTGGCAACCCTAAGAGAGTCATAGTTACTCCTGCCACTTGCTCCCCATTTTACCACAGTCGCATCTACAAGCTTACTCTGGCCAGTTCACCAGAAGCGATACGCCATTATTTGTTGACCTTAAGACTTTCACAGTACTCCTGCCGGGAGCTCCTCGAGTTTGCCGTTGGAATTCGCCTGTTGACGAGGCATTTGGCTACCTTAAGAGAGTCATAGTTACTCCTGCCACTTGCTCCTCGTTTTACCACAGTCGCATCTACAAGCTTACTCTGGCTAGTTCACCAGAAGCGATACGCCATTATTTGTTGACCTTAAGACTTTCACAGTACTCCTGCCGGGAGCTCCTCGAGTTTGCCGTTGGAATTCGCCTGTTGACGAGGCATTTGGCTACCTTAAGAGAGTCATAGTTACTCCTGCCACTTGCTCCCCATTTTACCACAGTCGCATCTACAAGCTTACTCTGGCCAGTTCACCAGAAGCGATACGCCATTATTTGTTGACCTTAAGACTTTCACAGTACTCCTGCCGGGAGCTCCTCGAGTTTGCCGTTGGAATTCGCTTGTTGACGAGGCATTTGGCTACCTTAAGAGAGTCATAGTTACTCCTGCCACTTGCTCCCCATTTGACCACAGTCACATCTACAAGCTTACTCTGGCTAGTTCACCAGAAGCGATACGCCATTATTTATTGACCTTAAGGCTTTCACAGTACTCCTTCCGGGAGCTCCTCGAGTTTGCCGTTGGAATTCGCCTGTTGACGAGGCATTTGGCTACCTTAAGAGAGTCATAGTTACTCCTGCCACTTGCTCCTCGTTTTACCACAGTCGCATCAACAAGCTTACTCTGGCCAGTTCACCAGAAGCGATACGCCATTATTTGTTGACCTTAAGACTTTCACAGTACTCCTGCCGGGAGCTCCTCGAGTTTGCCGTTGGAATTCGCCTGTTGACGAGGCATTTGGCTACCTTAAGAGAGTCATAGTTACTCCTGCCACTTGCTCCCCATTTTACCACAGTCACATCTACAAGCTTACTCTGGCTAGTTCACCAGAAGCGATACGCCATTATTTGTTGACCTTAAGACTTTCACAGTACTCCTGCTGGGAGCTCCTCGAGTTTGCCGATGTAATTCGCCTTTTGACGAGGCATTTGGCTACCTTAAGAGAGTCATAGTTACTCCTGCCAGTTGCACCCCGTTTCACACAGTCACATCTACAAGCTTACTCTGGCCAGTTCACCAGGAGCGATACGCCATTATTTGTTGACCTTAAGGCTTTCACAGTACTCCTTCCGGGAGCTCCTCGAGTTTGCCGTTGGAATTCGCCTGTTGACGAGGCATTTGGCTACCTTAAGAGAGTCATAGTTACTCCTGTCACTTGCTCCTCGTTTTACCACAGTCGCATCTACAAGCTTACTCTGGCCAGTTCACCAGAAGCGATACGCCATTATTTGTTGACCTTAAGACTTTCACAGTACTCCTTCCGGGAGCTCCTCGGGTTTGCCGATGTAATTCGCCTTTTGACGAGTTATTTGGCAACCCTAAGAGAGTCATAGTTACTCCTGCCACTTGCTCCCCATTTTACCACAGTCGCATCTACAAGCTTACTCTGGCCAGTTCACCAGAAGCGATACGCCATTATTTGTTGACCTTAAGACTTTCACAGTACTCCTTCCGGGAGCTCCTCGAGTTTGCCGTTGGAATTCGCCTGTTGACGAGGCATTTGGCTACCTTAAGAGAGTCATAGTTACTCCTGCCACTTGCTCCCCATTTTACCACAGTCACATCTACAAGCTTACTCTGGCTAGTTCACCAGAAGCGATACGCCATTATTTGTTGACCTTAAGACTTTCACAGTACTCCTTCCGGGAGCTCCTCGGGTTTGCCGATGTAATTCGCCTTTTGACGAGTTATTTGGCAACCCTAAGAGAGTCATAGTTACTCCTGCCACTTGCTCCCCATTTTACCACAGTCGCATCTACAAGCTTACTCTGGCCAGTTCACCAGAAGCGATACGCCATTATTTGTTGACCTTAAGACTTTCACAGTACTCCTTCCGGGAGCTCCTCGAGTTTGCCGTTGGAATTCGCCTGTTGACGAGGCATTTGGCTACCTTAAGAGAGTCATAGTTACTCCTGCCACTTGCTCCCCATTTTACCACAGTCACATCTACAAGATTACTCTGGCTAGTTCACCAGAAGCGATACGCCATTATTTGTTGACCTTAAGACTTTCACAGTACTCCTGCCGGGAGCTCCTCGAGTTTGCCGTTGGAATTCGCCTGTTGACGAGGCATTTGGCTACCTTAAGAGAGTCATAGTTACTCCTGCCACTTGCTCCCCATTTTACCACAGTCACATCTACAAGCTTACTCTGGCTAGTTCACCAGAAGCGATACGCCATTATTTGTTGACCTTAAGACTTTCACAGTACTCCTGCTGGGAGCTCCTCGAGTTTGCCGATGTAATTCGCCTTTTGACGAGGCATTTGGCTACCTTAAGAGAGTCATAGTTACTCCTGCCAGTTGCACCCCGTTTCACACAGTCACATCTACAAGCTTACTCTGGCCAGTTCACCAGGAGCGATACGCCATTATTTGTTGACCTTAAGACTTTCACAGTACTCCTTCCGGGAGCTCCTCGAGTTTGCCGTTGGAATTCGCCTGTTGACGAGGCATTTGGCTACCTTAAGAGAGTCATAGTTACTCCTGCCACTTGCTCCTCGTTTTACCACAGTCGCATCTACAAGCTTACTCTGGCCAGTTCACCAGAAGCGATACGCCATTATTTGTTGACCTTAAGACTTTCACAGTACTCCTTCCGGGAGCTCCTCGGGTTTGCCGATGTAATTCGCCTTTTGACGAGTTATTTGGCAACCCTAAGAGAGTCATAGTTACTCCTGCCACTTGCTCCCCATTTTACCACAGTCGCATCTACAAGCTTACTCTGGCCAGTTCACCAGAAGCGATACGCCATTATTTGTTGACCTTAAGACTTTCACAGTACTCCTGCCGGGAGCTCCTCGAGTTTGCCGTTGGAATTCGCTTGTTGACGAGGCATTTGGCTACCTTAAGAGAGTCATAGTTACTCCTGCCACTTGCTCCCCATTTTACCACAGTCACATCTACAAGCTTACTCTGGCTAGTTCACCAGAAGCGATACGCCATTATTTATTGACCTTAAGGCTTTCACAGTACTCCTTCCGGGAGCTCCTCGAGTTTGCCGTTGGAATTCGCCTGTTGACGAGGCATTTGGCTACCTTAAGAGAGTCATAGTTACTCCTGCCACTTGCTCCTCGTTTTACCACAGTCGCATCTACAAGCTTACTCTGGCCAGTTCACCAGAAGCGATACGCCATTATTTGTTGACCTTAAGACTTTCACAGTACTCCTGCCGGGAGCTCCTCGAGTTTGCCGTTGGAATTCGCCTGTTGACGAGGCATTTGGCTACCTTAAGAGAGTCATACTTACTCCTGCCACTTGCTCCCCATTTTACCACAGTCACATCTACAAGCTTACTCTGGCTAGTTCACCAGAAGCGATACGCCATTATTTGTTGACCTTAAGACTTTCACAGTACTCCTGCTGGGAGCTCCTCGAGTTTGCCGATGTAATTCGCCTTTTGACGAGGCATTTGGCTACCTTAAGAGAGTCATAGTTACTCCTGCCAGTTGCACCCCGTTTCACACAGTCACATCTACAAGCTTACTCTGGCCAGTTCACCAGGAGCGATACGCCATTATTTGTTGACCTTAAGGCTTTCACAGTACTCCTTCCGGGAGCTCCTCGAGTTTGCCGTTGGAATTCGCCTGTTGACGAGGCATTTGGCTACCTTAAGAGAGTCATAGTTACTCCTGCCACTTGCTCCTCGTTTTACCACAGTCGCATCTACAAGCTTACTCTGGCCAGTTCACCAGAAGCGATACGCCATTATTTGTTGACCTTAAGACTTTCACAGTACTCCTTCCGGGAGCTCCTCGGGTTTGCCGATGTAATTCGCCTTTTGACGAGTTATTTGGCAACCCTAAGAGAGTCATAGTTACTCCTGCCACTTGCTCCCCATTTTACCACAGTCGCATCTACAAGCTTACTCTGGCCAGTTCACCAGAAGCGATACGCCATTATTTGTTGACCTTAAGACTTTCACAGTACTCCTTCCGGGAGCTCCTCGAGTTTGCCGTTGGAATTCGCCTGTTGACGAGGCATTTGGCTACCTTAAGAGAGTCATAGTTACTCCTGCCACTTGCTCCCCATTTTACCACAGTCACATCTACAAGCTTACTCTGGCTAGTTCACCAGAAGCGATACGCCATTATTTGTTGACCTTAAGACTTTCACAGTACTCCTGCCGGGAGCTCCTCGAGTTTGCCGTTGGAATACGCCTGTTGACGAGGCATTTGGCTACCTTAAGAGAGTCATAGTTACTCCTGCCACTTGCTCCCCATTTTACCACAGTCACATCTACAAGCTTACTCTGGCTAGTTCACCAGAAGCGATACGCCATTATTTGTTGACCTTAAGACTTTCACAGTACTCCTGCTGGGAGCTCCTCGAGTTTGCCGATGTAATTCGCCTTTTGACGAGGCATTTGGCTACCTTAAGAGAGTCATAGTTACTCCTGCCAGTTGCACCCCGTTTCACACAGTCACATCTACAAGCTTACTCTGGCCAGTTCACCAGGAGCGATACGCCATTATTTGTTGACCTTAAGGCTTTCACAGTACTCCTTCCGGGAGCTCCTCGAGTTTGCCGTTGGAAGTCGCCTGTTGACGAGGCATTTGGCTACCTTAAGAGAGTCATAGTTACTCCCGCCACTTGCTCCTCGTTTTACCACAGTCGCATCTACAAGCTTACTCTGGCCAGTTCACCAGAAGCGATACGCCATTATTTGTTGACCTTAAAACTTTCACAGTACTCCTTCCGGGAGCTCCTCGGGTTTGCCGATGTAATTCGCCTTTTGACGAGTTATTTGGCAACCCTAAGAGAGTCATAGTTACTCCTGCCACTTGCTCCCCATTTTACCACAGTCGCATCTACAAGCTTACTCTGGCCAGTTCACCAGAAGCGATACGCCATTATTTGTTGACCTTAAGACTTTCACAGTACTCCTGCCGGGAGCTCCTCGAGTTTGCCGTTGGAATTCGCCTGTTGACGCGGCATTTGGCTACCTTAAGAGAGTCATAGTTACTCCTGCCACTTGCTCCTCGTTTTACCACAGTCGCATCTACAAGCTTACTCTGGCCAGTTCACCAGAAGCGATACGCCATTATTTGTTGACCTTAAGACTTTCACAGTACTCCTGCCGGGAGCTCCTCGAGTTTGCCGTTGGAATTCGCCTGTTGACGAGGCATTTGGCTACCTTAAGAGAGTCATAGTTACTCCTGCCACTTGCTCCCCATTTTACCACAGTCGCATCTACAAGCTTACTCTGGCCAGTTCACCAGAAGCGATACGCCATTATTTGTTGACCTTAAGACTTTCACAGTACTCCTGCCGGGAGCTCCTCGAGTTTGCCGTTGGAATTCGCTTGTTGACGAGGCATTTGGCTACCTTAAGAGAGTCATAGTTACTCCTGCCACTTGCTCCCCATTTTACCACAGTCACATCTACAAGCTTACTCTGGCTAGTTCACCAGAAGCGATACGCCATTATTTATTGACCTTAAGGCTTTCACAGTACTCCTTCCGGGAGCTCCTCGAGTTTGCCGTTGGAATTCGCCTGTTGACGAGGCATTTGGCTACCTTAAGAGAGTCATAGTTACTCCTGCCACTTGCTCCTCGTTTTACCACAGTCGCATCTACAAGCTTACTCTGGCCAGTTCACCAGAAGCGATACGCCATTATTTGTTGACCTTAAGACTTTCACAGTACTCCTGCCGGGAGCTCCTCGAGTTTGCCGTTGGAATTCGCCTGTTGACGAGGCATTTGGCTACCTTAAGAGAGTCATAGTTACTCCTGCCACTTGCTCCCCATTTTACCACAGTCACATCTACAAGATTACTCTGGCTAGTTCACCAGAAGCGATACGCCATTATTTGTTGACCTTAAGACTTTCACAGTACTCCTGCTGGGAGCTCCTCGAGTTTGCCGATGTAATTCGCCTTTTGACGAGGCATTTGGCTACCTTAAGAGAGTCATAGTTACTCCTGCCAGTTGCACCCCGTTTCACACAGTCACATCTACAAGCTTACTCTGGCCAGTTCACCAGGAGCGATACGCCATTATTTGTTGACCTTAAGGCTTTCACAGTACTCCTTCCGGGAGCTCCTCGAGTTTGCCGTTGGAATTCGCCTGTTGACGAGGCATTTGGCTACCTTAAGAGAGTCATAGTTACTCCTGCCACTTGCTCCTCGTTTTACCACAGTCGCATCTACAAGCATACTCTGGCTAGTTCACCAGGAGCGATACGCCATTATTTGTAGACCTTAAGGCTTTCACAGTACTCCTTCCGGGAGCTGCTCGAGTTTGCCGTTGGAATTCGCCTTTTGACGAGGCATTTGGCTACCTTAAGAGAGTCATAGTTACTCCTGCCACATGCTCCTCGTTTTACCACAGTCGCATCTACAAGCTTACTCTGGCTAGTTCACCAGGAGCGATACGCCATTATTTGTTGACCTTAAGACTTTCACAGTACTCCTTCCGGGAGCTCCTCGGGTTTGCTGATGTAATTCGCCTTTTGACGAGTCATTTGGCAACCCTAAGAGAGTCATAGTTACTCCTGCCACTTGCTCCCCATTTTACCACAGTCACATCTACAAGCTTACTCTGGCTAGTTCACCAGAAGCGATACGCCATTATTTGTTGACCTTAAGACTTTCACAGTACTCCTGCCGGGAGCTCCTCGAGTTTGCCGTTGGAATTCGCCTGTTGACGAGGCATTTGGCTACCTTAAGAGAGTCATAGTTACTCCTGCCACTTGCTCCCCATTTTACCACAGTCACATCTACAAGCTTACTCTGGCTAGTTCACCAGAAGCGATACGCCATTATTTGTTGACCTTAAGGCTTTCACAGTACTCCTGCTGGGAGCTCCTCGAGTTTGCCGATGTAATTCGCCTTTTGACGAGGCATTTGGCTACCTTAAGAGAGTCATAGTTACTCCTGCCAGTTGCACCCCGTTTCACACAGTCACATCTACAAGCTTACTCTGGCCAGTTCACCAGGAGCGATACGCCATTATTTGTTGACCTTAAGGCTTTCACAGTACTCCTTCCGGGAGCTCCTCGAGTTTGCCGTTGGAATTCGCCTGTTGACGAGGCATTTGGCTACCTTAAGAGAGTCATAGTTACTCCTGCCACTTGCTCCTCGTTTTACCACAGTCGCATCTACAAGCTTACTCTGGCCAGTTCACCAGAAGCGATACGCCATTATTTGTTGACCTTAAGACTTTCACAGTACTCCTTCCGGGAGCTCCTCGGGTTTGCCGATGTAATTCGCCTTTTGACGAGTTATTTGGCAACCCTAAGAGAGTCATAGTTACTCCTGCCACTTGCTCCCCATTTTACCACAGTCGCATCTACAAGCTTACTCTGGCCAGTTCACCAGAAGCGATACGCCATTATTTGTTGACCTTAAGACTTTCACAGTACTCCTTCCGGGAGCTCCTCGGGTTTGCCGATGTAATTCGCCTTTTGACGAGTTATTTGGCAACCCTAAGAGAGTCATAGTTACTCCTGCCACTTGCTCCCCATTTTACCACAGTCGCATCTACAAGCTTACTCTGGCCAGTTCACCAGAAGCGATACGCCATTATTTGTTGACCTTAAGACTTTCACAGTACTCCTGCCGGGAGCTCCTCGAGTTTGCCGTTGGAATTCGCCTGTTGACGAGGCATTTGGCTACCTTAAGAGAGTCATAGTTACTCCTGCCACTTGCTCCTCGTTTTACCACAGTCGCATCTACAAGCTTACTCTGGCCAGTTCACCAGAAGCGATACGCCATTATTTGTTGACCTTAAGACTTTCACAGTACTCCTTCCGGGAGCTCCTCGGGTTTGCCGATGTAATTCGCCTTTTGACGAGTTATTTGGCAACCCTAAGAGAGTCATAGTTACTCCTGCCACTTGCTCCCCATTTTACCACAGTCGCATCTACAAGCTTACTCTGGCCAGTTCACCAGAAGCGATACGCCATTATTTGTTGACCTTAAGACTTTCACAGTACTCCTGCCGGGAGCTCCTCGAGTTTGCCGTTGGAATTCGCCTGTTGACGAGGCATTTGGCTACCTTAAGAGAGTCATAGTTACTCCTGCCACTTGCTCCCCATTTTACCACAGTCACATCTACAAGCTTACTCTGGCTAGTTCACCAGAAGCGATACGCCATTATTTGTTGACCTTAAGACTTTCACAGTACTCCTGCTGGGAGCTCCTCGAGTTTGCCGATGTAATTCGCCTTTTGACGAGGCATTTGGCTACCTTAAGAGAGTCATAGTTACTCCTGCCAGTTGCACCCCGTTTCACACAGTCACATCTACAAGCTTACTCTGGCCAGTTCACCAGGAGCGATACGCCATTATTTGTTGACCTTAAGGCTTTCACAGTACTCCTTCCGGGAGCTCCTCGAGTTTGCCGTTGGAATTCGCCTGTTGACGAGGCATTTGGCTACCTTAAGAGAGTCATAGTTACTCCTGCCACTTGCTCCTCGTTTTACCACAGTCGCATCTACAAGCTTACTCTGGCCAGTTCACCAGAAGCGATACGCCATTATTTGTTGACCTTAAGACTTTCACAGTACTCCTTCCGGGAGCTCCTCGGGTTTGCCGATGTAATTCGCCTTTTGACGAGTTATTTGGCAACCCTAAGAGAGTCATAGTTACTCCTGCCACTTGCTCCCCATTTTACCACAGTCGCATCTACAAGCTTACTCTGGCCAGTTCACCAGAAGCGATACGCCATTATTTGTTGACCTTAAGACTTTCACAGTACTCCTGCCGGGAGCTCCTCGAGTTTGCCGTTAAAATTCGCCTGTTGACGAGGCATTTGGCTACCTTAAGAGAGTCATAGTTACTCCTGCCACTTGCTCCTCGTTTTACCACAGTCGCATCTACAAGCTTACTCTGGCCAGTTCACCAGAAGCGATACGCCATTATTTGTTGACCTTAAGACTTTCACAGTACTCCTTCCGGGAGCTCCTCGGGTTTGCCGATGTAATTCGCCTTTTGACGAGTTATTTGGCAACCCTAAGAGAGTCATAGTTACTCCTGCCACTTGCTCCCCATTTTACCACAGTCGCATCTACAAGCTTACTCTGGCCAGTTCACCAGAAGCGATACGCCATTATTTGTTGACCTTAAGACTTTCACAGTACTCCTGCCGGGAGCTCCTCGAGTTTGCCGTTAAAATTCGCCTGTTGACGAGGCATTTGGCTACCTTAAGAGAGTCATAGTTACTCCTGCCACTTGCTCCTCGTTTTACCACAGTCGCATCTACAAGCTTACTCTGGCCAGTTCACCAGAAGCGATACGCCATTATTTGTTGACCTGAAGACTTTCACAGTACTCCTGCCGGGAGCTCCTCGAGTTTGCCGTTGGAATTCGCCTGTTGACGAGGCATTTGGCTACCTTAAGAGAGTCATAGTTACTCCTGCCACTTGCTCCCCATTTTACCACAGTCGCATCTACAAGCTTACTCTGGCCAGTTCACCAGAAGCGATACGCCATTATTTGTTGACCTTAAGACTTTCACAGTACTCCTGCTGGGAGCTCCTCGAGTTTGCCGATGTAATTCGCCTTTTGACGAGGCATTTGGCTACCTTAAGAGAGTCATAGTTACTCCTGCCAGTTGCACCCCGTTTCACACAGTCACATCTACAAGCTTACTCTGGCCAGTTCACCAGGAGCGATACGCCATTATTTGTTGACCTTAAGGCTTTCACAGTACTCCTTCCGGGAGCTCCTCGAATTTGCCGTTGGAATTCGCCTGTTGACGAGGCATTTGGCTACCTTAAGAGAGTCATAGTTACTCCTGCCACTTGCTCCTCGTTTTACCACAGTCGCATCTACAAGCTTACTCTGGCCAGTTCACCAGAAGCGATACGCCATTATTTGTTGACCTTAAGACTTTCACAGTACTCCTTCCGGGAGCTCCTCGGGTTTGCCGATGTAATTCGCCTTTTGACGAGTTATTTGGCAACCCTAAGAGAGTCATAGTTTCTCCTGCCACTTGCTCCCCATTTTACCACAGTCGCATCTACAAGCTTACTCTGGCCAGTTCACCAGAAGCGATACGCCATTATTTGTTGACCTTAAGACTTTCACAGTACTCCTTCCGGGAGCTCCTCGAGTTTGCCGTTGGAATTCGCCTGTTGACGAGGCATTTGGCTACCTTAAGAGAGTCATAGTTACTCCTGCCACTTGCTCCCCATTTTACCACAGTCACATCTACAAGCTTACTCTGGCTAGTTCACCAGAAGCGATACGCCATTATTTGTTGACCTTAAGACTTTCACAGTACTCCTGCCGGGAGCTCCTCGAGTTTGCCGTTGGAATTCGCCTGTTGACGAGGCATTTGGCTACCTTAAGAGAGTCATAGTTACTCCTGCCACTTGCTCCCCATTTTACCACAGTCACATCTACAAGCTTACTCTGGCTAGTTCACCAGAAGCGATACGCCATTATTTATTGACCTTAAGGCTTTCACAGTACTCCTTCCGGGAGCTCCTCGAGTTTGCCGTTGGAATTCGCCTGTTGACGAGGCATTTGGCTACCTTAAGAGAGTCATAGTTACTCCTGCCACTTGCTCCTCGTTTTACCACAGTCGCATCTACAAGCATACTCTGGCTAGTTCACCAGGAGCGATACGCCATTATTTGTTGACCTTAAGGCTTTCACAGTACTCCTTCCGGGAGCTGCTCGAGTTTGCCGTTGGAATTCGCCTTTTGACGAGGCATTTGGCTACCTTAAGAGAGTCATAGTTACTCCTGCCACATGCTCCTCGTTTTACCACAGTCGCATCTACAAGCTTACTCTGGCTAGTTCACCAGGAGCGATACGCCATTATTTGTTGACCTTAAGACTTTCACAGTACTCCTTCCGGGAGCTCCTCGGGTTTGCTGATGTAATTCGCCTTTTGACGAGTCATTTGGCAACCCTAAGAGAGTCATAGTTACTCCTGCCACTTGCTCCCCATTTTACCACAGTCACATCTACAAGCTTACTCTGGCTAGTTCACCAGAAGCGATACGCCATTATTTGTTGACCTTAAGACTTTCACAGTACTCCTGCCGGGAGCTCCTCGAGTTTGCCGTTGGAATTCGCCTGTTGACGAGGCATTTGGCTACCTTAAGAGAGTCATAGTTACTCCTGCCACTTGCTCCTCGTTTTACCACATTCGCATCTACAAGCTTACTCTGGCCAGTTCACCAGAAGCGATACGCCATTATTTGTTGACCTTAAGACTTTCACAGTACTCCTGCCGGGAGCTCCTCGAGTTTGCCGTTGGAATTCGCCTGTTGACGAGGCATTTGGCTACCTTAAGAGAGTCATAGTTACTCCTGCCACTTGCTCCCCATTTTACCACAGTCGCATCTACAAGCTTACTCTGGCCAGTTCACCAGAAGCGATACGCCATTATTTGTTGACCTTAAGACTTTCACAGTACTCCTGCCGGGAGCTCCTCGAGTTTGCCGTTGGAATTCGCCTGTTGACGAGGCATTTGGCTACCTTAAGAGAGTCATAGTTACTCCTGCCACTTGCTCCCCATTTTACCACAGTCACATCTACAAGCTTACTCTGGCTAGTTCACCAGAAGCGATACGCCATTATTTATTGACCTTAAGGCTTTCACAGTACTCCTTCCGGGAGCTCCTCGAGTTTGCCGTTGGAATTCGCCTGTTGACGAGGCATTTGGCTACCTTAAGAGAGTCATAGTTACTCCTGCCACTTGCTCCTCGTTTTACCACAGTCGCATCTACAAGCTTACTCTGGCCAGTTCACCAGAAGCGATACGCCATTATTTGTTGACCTTAAGACTTTCACAGTACTCCTGCCGGGAGCTCCTCGAGTTTGCCGTTGGAATTCGCCTGTTGACGAGGCATTTGGCTACCTTAAGAGAGTCATAGTTACTCCTGCCACTTGCTCCCCATTTTACCACAGTCACATCTACAAGCTTACTCTGGCTAGTTCACCAGAAGCGATACGCCATTATTTGTTGACCTTAAGACTTTCACAGTACTCCTGCTGGGAGCTCCTCGAGTTTGCGATGTAATTCGCCTTTTGACGAGGCATTTGGCTACCTTAAGAGAGTCATAGTTACTCCTGCCAGTTGCACCCCGTTTCACACAGTCACATCTACAAGCTTACTCTGGCCAGTTCACCAGGAGCGATACGCCATTATTTGTTGACCTTAAGGCTTTCACAGTACTCCTTCCGGGAGCTCCTCGAGTTTGCCGTTGGAATTCGCCTGTTGACGAGGCATTTGGCTACCTTAAGAGAGTCATAGTTACTCCTGCCACTTGCTCCTCGTTTTACCACAGTCGCATCTACAAGCTTACTCGGTCCAGTTCACCAGAAGCGATACGCCATTATTTGTTGACCTTAAGACTTTCACAGTACTCCTTCCGGGAGCTCCTCGGGTTTGCCGATGTAATTCGCCTTTTGACGAGTTATTTGGCAACCCTAAGAGAGTCATAGTTACTCCTGCCACTTGCTCCCCATTTTACCACAGTCGCATCTACAAGCTTACTCTGGCCAGTTCACCAGAAGCGATACGCCATTATTTGTTGACCTTAAGACTTTCACAGTACTCCTTCCGGGAGCTCCTCGAGTTTGCCGTTGGAATTCGCCTGTTGACGAGGCATTTGGCTACCTTAAGAGAGTCATAGTTACTCCTGCCACTTGCTCCCCATTTTACCACAGTCACATCTACAAGCTTACTCTGGCTAGTTCACCAGAAGCGATACGCCATTATTTGTTGACCTTAAGACTTTCACAGTACTCCTGCCGGGAGCTCCTCGAGTTTGCCGTTGGAATTCGCCTGTTGACGAGGCATTTGGCTACCTTAAGAGAGTCATAGTTACTCCTGCCACTTGCTCCCCATTTTACCACAGTCACATCTACAAGCTTACTCTGGCTAGTTCACCAGAAGCGATACGCCATTATTTATTGACCTTAAGGCTTTCACAGTACTCCTTCCGGGAGCTCCTCGAGTTTGCCGTTGGAATTCGCCTGTTGACGAGGCATTTGGCTACCTTAAGAGAGTCATAGTTACTCCTGCCACTTGCTCCTCGTTTTACCACAGTCGCATCTACAAGCATACTCTGGCTAGTTCACCAGGAGCGATACGCCATTATTTGTTGTCCTTAAGGCTTTCACAGTACTCCTTCCGGGAGCTGCTCGAGTTTGCCGTTGGAATTCGCCTTTTGACGAGGCATTTGGCTACCTTAAGAGAGTCATAGTTACTCCTGCCACATGCTCCTCGTTTTACCACAGTCGCATCTACAAGCTTACTCTGGCTAGTTCACCAGGAGCGATACGCCATTATTTGTTGACCTTAAGACTTTCACAGTACTCCTTCCGGGAGCTCCTCGGGTTTGCTGATGTAATTCGCCTTTTGACGAGTCATTTGGCAACCCTAAGAGAGTCATAGTTACTCCTGCCACTTGCTCCCCATTTTACCACAGTCACATCTACAAGCTTACTCTGGCTAGTTCACCAGAAGCGATACACCATTATTTGTTGACCTTAAGACTTTCACAGTACTCCTGCCGGGAGCTCCTCGAGAATGCCGATGTTTTTCGCCTGTTGACGAGGCATTTGGCTACCATAAGAGAGTCATAGTTACTCCTGCCAGTTGCACCCCGTTTCACACAGTCACATCTAGAAGCTTACTCTGGCCAGTTCACCAGGAGCGATACGCCATTATTTGTTGACCTTAAGGCTTTCACAGTACTCCTTCCGGGAGCTGCTCGAGTTTGCCGTTGCAATTCGCCTGTTGACGAGGCATTTGGCTACCTTAAGAGAGTCATAGTTACTCCTGCCACTTGCTCCTCGTTTTACCACAGTCGCATCTACAAGCTTACTCTGGCTAGTTCACCAGAAGCGATACGCCATTATTTGTTGACCTTAAGACTTTCACAGTACTCCTTCCGGGAGCTCCTCGAGTTTGCCGATGTAATTCGCCTTTTGACGAGTCATTTGGCAACCCTAAGAGAGTCATAGTTACTCCTGCCACTTGCTCCCCATTTTACCACAGTCACATCTACAAGCTTACTCTGGCTAGTTCACCAGAAGCGATACGCCATTATTTGTTGACCTTAAGACTTTCACAGTACTCCTGCCGGGAGCTGCTCGAGTTTGCCGTTGGAATTCGCCTCTTGACGAGGCATTTGGCTACCTTAAGAGTCATAGTTACTCCTGCCACTTGCTCCTCGTTTTACCACAGTCGCATCTACAAGCATACTCTGGCTAGTTCACCAGGAGCGATACGCCATTATTTGTTGACCTTAAGGCTTTCACAGTACTCCTTCCGGGAGCTGCTCGAGTTTGCCGTTGGAATTCGCCTTTTGACGAGGCATTTGGCTACCTTAAGAGAGTCATAGTTACTCCTGCCACATGCTCCTCGTTTTACCACAGTCGCATCTACAAGCTTACTCTGGCTAGTTCACCAGGAGCGATACGCCATTATTTGTTGACCTTAAGACTTTCACAGTACTCCTTCCGGGAGCTCCTCGGGTTTGCTGATGTAATTCGCCTTTTGACGAGTCATTTGGCAACCCTAAGAGAGTCATAGTTACTCCTGCCACTTGCTCCCCATTTTACCACAGTCACATCTACAAGCTTACTCTGGCTAGTTCACCAGAAGCGATACGCCATTATTTGTTGACCTTAAGACTTTCACAGTACTCCTGCCGGGAGCTCCTCGAGTTTGCCGTTGGAATTCGCCTGTTGACGAGGCATTTGGCTACCTTAAGAGAGTCATAGTTACTCCTGCCACTTGCTGCTCGTTTTACCACAGTCGCATCTACAAGCTTACTCTGGCTAGTTCACCAGGAGCGATACGCCATTATTTGTTGACCTTAAGACTTTCACAGTACTCCTTCCGGGAGCTCCTCGGGTTTGCTGATGTAATTCGCCTTTTGACGAGTCATTTGGCAACCCTAAGAGAGTCATAGTTACTCCTGCCACTTGCTCCCCATTTTACCACAGTCACATCTACAAGCTTACTCTGGCTAGTTCACCAGAAGCGATACGCCATTATTTGTTGACCTTAAGACTTTCACAGTACTCCTGCCGGGAGCTCCTCGAGTTTGCCGTTGGAATTCGCCTGTTGACGAGGCATTTGGCTACCTTAAGAGAGTCATAGTTACTCCTGCCACTTGCTCCTCGTTTTACCACATTCGCATCTACAAGCTTACTCTGGCCAGTTCACCAGAAGCGATACGCCATTATTTGTTGACCTTAAGACTTTCACAGTACTCCTGCCGGGAGCTCCTCGAGTTTGCCGTTGGAATTCGCCTGTTGACGAGGCATTTGGCTACCTTAAGAGAGTCATAGTTACTCCTGCCACTTGCTCCCCATTTTACCACAGTCGCATCTACAAGCTTACTCTGGCCAGTTCACCAGAAGCGATACGCCATTATTTGTTGACCTTAAGACTTTCACAGTACTCCTGCCGGGAGCTCCTCGAGTTTGCCGTTGGAATTCGCCTGTTGACGAGGCATTTGGCTACCTTAAGAGAGTCATAGTTACTCCTGCCACTTGCTCCCCATTTTACCACAGTCGCATCTACAAGCTTACTCTGGCCAGTTCACCAGAAGCGATACGCCATTATTTGTTGACCTTAAGACTTTCACAGTACTCCTGCCGGGAGCTCCTCGAGTTTGCCGTTGGAATTCGCCTGTTGACGAGGCATTTGGCTACCTTAAGAGAGTCATAGTTACTCCTGCCACTTGCTCCCCATTTTACCACAGTCACATCTACAAGCTTACTCTGGCTAGTTCACCAGAAGCGATACGCCATTATTTATTGACCTTAAGGCTTTCACAGTACTCCTTCCGGGAGCTCCTCGAGTTTGCCGTTGGAATTCGCCTGTTGACGAGGCATTTGGCTACCTTAAGAGAGTCATAGTTACTCCTGCCACTTGCTCCTCGTTTTACCACAGTCGCATCTACAAGCATACTCTGGCTAGTTCACCAGGAGCGATACGCCATTATTTGTTGTCCTTAAGGCTTTCACAGTACTCCTTCCGGGAGCTGCTCGAGTTTGCCGTTGGAATTCGCCTTTTGACGAGGCATTTGGCTACCTTAAGAGAGTCATAGTTACTCCTGCCACATGCTCCTCGTTTTACCACAGTCGCATCTACAAGCTTACTCTGGCTAGTTCACCAGGAGCGATACGCCATTATTTGTTGACCTTAAGACTTTCACAGTACTCCTTCCGGGAGCTCCTCGGGTTTGCTGATGTAATTCGCCTTTTGACGAGTCATTTGGCAACCCTAAGAGAGTCATAGTTACTCCTGCCACTTGCTCCCCATTTTACCACAGTCACATCTACAAGCTTACTCTGGCTAGTTCACCAGAAGCGATACACCATTATTTGTTGACCTTAAGACTTTCACAGTACTCCTGCCGGGAGCTCCTCGAGAATGCCGATGTTTTTCGCCTGTTGACGAGGCATTTGGCTACCATAAGAGAGTCATAGTTACTCCTGCCAGTTGCACCCCGTTTCACACAGTCACATCTAGAAGCTTACTCTGGCCAGTTCACCAGGAGCGATACGCCATTATTTGTTGACCTTAAGGCTTTCACAGTACTCCTTCCGGGAGCTGCTCGAGTTTGCCGTTGCAATTCGCCTGTTGACGAGGCATTTGGCTACCTTAAGAGAGTCATAGTTACTCCTGCCACTTGCTCCTCGTTTTACCACAGTCGCATCTACAAGCTTACTCTGGCTAGTTCACCAGAAGCGATACGCCATTATTTGTTGACCTTAAGACTTTCACAGTACTCCTTCCGGGAGCTCCTCGAGTTTGCCGATGTAATTCGCCTTTTGACGAGTCATTTGGCAACCCTAAGAGAGTCATAGTTACTCCTG
The DNA here is from genome assembly GCF_023898315.1 of Schistocerca nitens. Taxonomy (NCBI): domain Eukaryota; kingdom Metazoa; phylum Arthropoda; class Insecta; order Orthoptera; family Acrididae; genus Schistocerca; species Schistocerca nitens. Next base: position 674,637,234 of record NC_064619.1, read on the forward strand.
CCACTTGCTCCCCATTTTACCACAGTCACATCTACAAGCTTACTCTGGCTAGTTCACCAGAAGCGATACGCCATTATTTGTTGACCTTAAGACTTTCACAGTACTCCTGCCGGGAGCTGCTCGAGTTTGCCGTTGGAATTCGCCTCTTGACGAGGCATTTGGCTACCTTAAGAGTCATAGTTACTCCTGCCACTTGCTCCTCGTTTTACCACAGTCGCATCTACAAGCATACTCTGGCTAGTTCACCAGGAGCGATACGCCATTATTTGTTGACCTTAAGGCTTTCACAGTACTCCTTCCGGGAGCTGCTCGAGTTTGCCGTTGGAATTCGCCTTTTGACGAGGCATTTGGCTACCTTAAGAGAGTCATAGTTACTCCTGCCACATGCTCCTCGTTTTACCACAGTCGCATCTACAAGCTTACTCTGGCTAGTTCACCAGGAGCGATACGCCATTATTTGTTGACCTTAAGACTTTCACAGTACTCCTTCCGGGAGCTCCTCGGGTTTGCTGATGTAATTCGCCTTTTGACGAGTCATTTGGCAACCCTAAGAGAGTCATAGTTACTCCTGCCACTTGCTCCCCATTTTACCACAGTCACATCTACAAGCTTACTCTGGCTAGTTCACCAGAAGCGATACGCCATTATTTGTTGACCTTAAGACTTTCACAGTACTCCTGCCGGGAGCTCCTCGAGTTTGCCGTTGGAATTCGCCTGTTGACGAGGCATTTGGCTACCTTAAGAGAGTCATAGTTACTCCTGCCACTTGCTGCTCGTTTTACCACAGTCGCATCTACAAGCTTACTCTGGCCAGTTCACCAGAAGCGATACGCCATTATTTGTTGACCTTAAGACTTTCACAGTACTCCTGCCGGGAGCTGCTCGAGTTTGCCGTTGGAATTCGCCTCTTGACGAGGCATTTGGCTACCTTAAGAGTCATAGTTACTCCTGCCACTTGCTCCTCGTTTTACCACAGTCGCATCTACAAGCATACTCTGGCTAGTTCACCAGGAGCGATACGCCATTATTTGTTGACCTTAAGGCTTTCACAGTACTCCTTCCGGGAGCTGCTCGAGTTTGCCGTTGGAATTCGCCTTTTGACGAGGCATTTGGCTACCTTAAGAGAGTCATAGTTACTCCTGCCACATGCTCCTCGTTTTACCACAGTCGCATCTACAAGCTTACTCTGGCTAGTTCACCAGGAGCGATACGCCATTATTTGTTGACCTTAAGACTTTCACAGTACTCCTTCCGGGAGCTCTTCGGGTTTGCTGATGTAATTCGCCTTTTGACGAGTCATTTGGCAACCCTAAGAGAGTCATAGTTACTCCTGCCACTTGCTCCCCATTTTACCACAGTCACATCTACAAGCTTACTCTGGCTAGTTCACCAGAAGCGATACGCCATTATTTGTTGACCTTAAGACTTTCACAGTACTCCTGCCGGGAGCTCCTCGAGTTTGCCGTTGGAATTCGCCTGTTGACGAGGCATTTGGCTACCTTAAGAGAGTCATAGTTACTCCTGCCACTTGCTGCTCGTTTTACCACAGTCGCATCTACAAGCTTACTCTGGCCAGTTCACCAGAAGCGATACGCCATTATTTGTTGACCTTAAGACTTTCACAGTACTCCTGCCGGGAGCTCCTCGAGTTTGCCGTTGGAATTCGCCTGTTGACGAGGCATTTGGCTACCTTAAGAGAGTCATAGTTACTCCTGCCACTTGCTCCCCATTTTACCACAGTCGCATCTACAAGCTTACTCTGGCCAGTTCACCAGAAGCGATACGCCATTATTTGTTGACCTTAAGACTTTCACAGTACTCCTGCCGGGAGCTCCTCGAGTTTGCCGTTGGAATTCGCCTGTTGACGAGGCATTTGGCTACCTTAAGAGAGTCATAGTTACTCCTGCCACTTGCTCCCCATTTTACCACAGTCACATCTACAAGCTTACTCTGGCTAGTTCACCAGAAGCGATACGCCATTATTTATTGACCTTAAGGCTTTCACAGTACTCCTTCCGGGAGCTCCTCGAGTTTGCCGTTGGAATTCGCCTGTTGACGAGGCATTTGGCTACCTTAAGAGAGTCATAGTTACTCCTGCCACTTGCTCCTCGTTTTACCACAGTCGCATCTACAAGCTTACTCTGGCCAGTTCACCAGAAGCGATACGCCATTATTTGTTGACCTTAAGACTTTCACAGTACTCCTGCCGGGAGCTCCTCGAGTTTGCCGTTGGAATTCGCCTGTTGACGAGGCATTTGGCTACCTTAAGAGAGTCATAGTTACTCCTGCCACTTGCTCCCCATTTTACCACAGTCACATCTACAAGCTTACTCTGGCTAGTTCACCAGAAGCGATACGCCATTATTTGTTGACCTTAAGACTTTCACAGTACTCCTGCTGGGAGCTCCTCGAGTTTGCCGATGTAATTCGCCTTTTGACGAGGCATTTGGCTACCTTAAGAGAGTCATAGTTACTCCTGCCAGTTGCACCCCGTTTCACACAGTCACATCTACAAGCTTACTCTGGCCAGTTCACCAGGAGCGATACGCCATTATTTGTTGACCTTAAGGCTTTCACAGTACTCCTTCCGGGAGCTCCTCGAGTTTGCCGTTGGAATTCGCCTGTTGACGAGGCATTTGGCTACCTTAAGAGAGTCATAGTTACTCCTGCCACTTGCTCCTCGTTTTACCACAGTCGCATCTACAAGCTTACTCGGGCCAGTTCACCAGAAGCGATACGCCATTATTTGTTGACCTTAAGACTTTCACAGTACTCCTTCCGGGAGCTCCTCGGGTTTGCCGATGTAATTCGCCTTTTGACGAGTTATTTGGCAACCCTAAGAGAGTCATAGTTACTCCTGCCACTTGCTCCCCATTTTACCACAGTCGCATCTACAAGCTTACTCTGGCCAGTTCACCAGAAGCGATACGCCATTATTTGTTGACCTTAAGACTTTCACAGTACTCCTTCCGGGAGCTCCTCGAGTTTGCCGTTGGAATTCGCCTGTTGACGAGGCATTTGGCTACCTTAAGAGAGTCATAGTTACTCCTGCCACTTGCTCCCCATTTTACCACAGTCACATCTACAAGCTTACTCTGGCTAGTTCACCAGAAGCGATACGCCATTATTTGTTGACCTTAAGACTTTCACAGTACTCCTGCCGGGAGCTCCTCGAGTTTGCCGTTGGAATTCGCCTGTTGACGAGGCATTTGGCTACCTTAAGAGAGTCATAGTTACTCCTGCCACTTGCTCCCCATTTTACCACAGTCACATCTACAAGCTTACTCTGGCTAGTTCACCAGAAGCGATACGCCATTATTTATTGACCTTAAGGCTTTCACAGTACTCCTTCCGGGAGCTCCTCGAGTTTGCCGTTGGAATTCGCCAGTTGACGAGGCATTTGGCTACCTTAAGAGAGTCATAGTTACTCCTGCCACTTGCTCCTCGTTTTACCACAGTCGCATCTACAAGCATACTCTGGCTAGTTCACCAGGAGCGATACGCCATTATTTGTTGTCCTTAAGGCTTTCACAGTACTCCTTCCGGGAGCTGCTCGAGTTTGCCGTTGGAATTCGCCTTTTGACGAGGCATTTGGCTACCTTAAGAGAGTCATAGTTACTCCTGCCACATGCTCCTCGTTTTACCACAGTCGCATCTACAAGCTTACTCTGGCTAGTTCACCAGGAGCGATACGCCATTATTTGTTGACCTTAAGACTTTCACAGTACTCCTTCCGGGAGCTCCTCGGGTTTGCTGATGTAATTCGCCTTTTGACGAGTCATTTGGCAACCCTAAGACAGTCATAGTTACTCCTGCCACTTGCTCCCCATTTTACCACAGTCACATCTACAAGCTTACTCTGGCTAGTTCACCAGAAGCGATACACCATTATTTGTTGACCTTAAGACTTTCACAGTTCTCCTGCCGGGAGCTCCTCGAGAATGCCGATGTTTTTCGCCTGTTGACGAGGCATTTGGCTACCTTAAGAGAGTCATAGTTACTCCTGCCAGTTGCACCCCGTTTCACACAGTCACATCTAGAAGCTTACTCTGGCCAGTTCACCAGGAGCGATACGCCATTATTTGTTGACCTTAAGGCTTTCACAGTACTCCTTCCGGGAGCTGCTCGAGTTTGCCGTTGCAATTCGCCTGTTGACGAGGCATTTGGCTACCTTAAGAGAGTCATAGTTACTCCTGCCACTTGCTCCTCGTTTTACCACAGTCGCATCTACAAGCTTACTCTGGCTAGTTCACCAGAAGCGATACGCCATTATTTGTTGACCTTAAGACTTTCACAGTACTCCTTCCGGGAGCTCCTCGAGTTTGCCGATGTAATTCGCCTTTTGACGAGTCATTTGGCAACCCTAAGAGAGTCATAGTTACTCCTGCCACTTGCTCCCCATTTTACCACAGTCACATCTACAAGCTTACTCTGGCTAGTGCACCAGAAGCGATACGCCATTATTTGTTGACCTTAAGACTTTCACAGTACTCCTGCCGGGAGCTGCTCGAGTTTGCCGTTGGAATTCGCCTCTTGACGAGGCATTTGGCTACCTTAAGAGTCATAGTTACTCCTGCCACTTGCTCCTCGTTTTACCACAGTCGCATCTACAAGCTTACTCTGGCTAGTTCACCAGGAGCGATACGCCATTATTTGTTGACCTTAAGGCTTTCACAGTACTCCTTCCGGGAGCTCCTCGAGTTTGACGATGTAATTCACCTTTTGACGAGTCATTTGGCTACCTTAAGAGAGTCATAGTTACTCCTGCCACTTGCTCCCCATTTTACCACAGTCACATCTACAAGCTTACTCTGGCTAGTTCACCAGAAGCGATACGCCATTATTTATTGACCTTAAGGCTTTCACAGTACTCCTTCCGGGAGCTCCTCGAGTTTGCCGTTGGAATTCGCCTGTTGACGAGGCATTTGGCTACCTTAAGAGAGTCATAGTTACTCCTGCCACTTGCTCCTCGTTTTACCACAGTCGCATCTACAAGCATACTCTGGCTAGTTCACCAGGAGCGATACGCCATTATTTGTTGACCTTAAGGCTTTCACAGTACTCCTTCCGGGAGCTGCTCGAGTTTGCCGTTGGAATTCGCCTTTTGAAGAAGCATTTGGCTACCTTAAGAGAGTCATAGTTACTCCTGCCACATGCTCCTCGTTTTACCACAGTCGCATCTACAACCTTACTCTGGCTAGTTCACCAGGAGCGATACGCCATTATTTGTTGACCTTAAGACTTTCACAGTACTCCTTCCGGGAGCTCCTCGGGTTTGCTGATGTAATTCGCCTTTTGACGAGTCATTTGGCAACCCTAAGAGAGTCATAGTTACTCCTGCCACTTGCTCCCCATTTTACCACAGTCACATCTACAAGCTTACTCTGGCTAGTTCACCAGAAGCGATACACCATTATTTGTTGACCTTAAGACTTTCACAGTACTCCTGCCGGGAGCTCCTCGAGAATGCCGATGTTTTTCGCCTGTTGACGAGGCATTTGGCTACCTTAAGAGAGTCATAGTTACTCCTGCCAGTTGCACCCCGTTTCACACAGTCACATCTAGAAGCTTACTCTGGCCAGTTCACCAGGAGCGATACGCCATTATTTGTTGACCTTAAGGCTTTCACAGTACTCCTTCCGGGAGCTGCTCGAGTTTGCCGTTGCAATTCGCCTGTTGACGAGGCATTTGGCTACCTTAAGAGAGTCATAGTTACTCCTGCCACTTGCTCCTCGTTTTACCACAGTCGCATCTACAAGCTTACTCTGGCTAGTTCACCAGAAGCGATACGCGATTATTTGTTGACCTTAAGACTTTCACAGTACTCCTTCCGGGAGCTCCTCGAGTTTGCCGATGTAATTCGCCTTTTGACGAGTCATTTGGCAACCCTAAGAGAGTCATAGTTACTCCTGCCACTTGCTCCCCATTTTACCACAGTCACATCTACAAGCTTACTCTGGCTAGTTCACCAGAAGCGATACGCCATTATTTGTTGACCTTAAGACTTGCACAGTACTCCTGCTGGGAGCTCCTCGAGTTTGCCGATGTAATTCGCCTTTTGACGAGGCATTTGGCTACCTTAAGAGAGTCATAGTTACTCCTGCCAGTTGCACCCCGTTTCACACAGTCACATCTACAAGCTTACTCTGGCCAGTTCACCAGGAGCGATACGCCATTATTTGTTGACCTTAAGGCTTTCACAGTACTCCTTCCGGGAGCTCCTCGAGTTTGCCGTTGGAATTCGCCTGTTGACGAGGCATTTGGCTACCTTAAGAGAGTCATAGTTACTCCTGCCACTTGCTCCTCGTTTTACCACAGTCGCATCTACAAGCTTACTCTGGCCAGTTCACCAGAAGCGATACGCCATTATTTGTTGACCTTAAGACTTTCACAGTACTCCTTCCGGGAGCTCCTCGGGTTTGCCGATGTAATTCGCCTTTTGACGAGTTATTTGGCAACCCTAAGAGAGTCATAGTTTCTCCTGCCACTTGCTCCCCATTTTACCACAGTCGCATCTACAAGCTTACTCTGGCCAGTTCACCAGAAGCGATACGCCATTATTTGTTGACCTTAAGACTTTCACAGTACTCCTTCCGGGAGCTCCTCGAGTTTGCCGTTGGAATTCGCCTGTTGACGAGGCATTTGGCTACCTTAAGAGAGTCATAGTTACTCCTGCCACTTGCTCCCCATTTTACCACAGTCACATCTACAAGCTTACTCTGGCTAGTTCACCAGAAGCGATACGCCATTATTTGTTGACCTTAAGACTTTCACAGTACTCCTGCCGGGAGCTCCTCGAGTTTGCCGTTGGAATTCGCCTGTTGACGAGGCATTTGGCTACCTTAAGAGAGTCATAGTTACTCCTGCCACTTGCTCCCCATTTTACCACAGTCACATCTACAAGCTTACTCTGGCTAGTTCACCAGAAGCGATACGCCATTATTTATTGACCTTAAGGCTTTCACAGTACTCCTTCCGGGAGCTCCTCGAGTTTGCCGTTGGAATTCGCCTGTTGACGAGGCATTTGGCTACCTTAAGAGAGTCATAGTTACTCCTGCCACTTGCTCCTCGTTTTACCACAGTCGCATCTACAAGCATACTCTGGCTAGTTCACCAGGAGCGATACGCCATTATTTGTTGACCTTAAGGCTTTCACAGTACTCCTTCCGGGAGCTGCTCGAGTTTGCCGTTGGAATTCGCCTTTTGACGAGGCATTTGGCTACCTTAAGAGAGTCATAGTTACTCCTGCCACATGCTCCTCGTTTTACCACAGTCGCATCTACAAGCTTACTCTGGCTAGTTCACCAGGAGCGATACGCCATTATTTGTTGACCTTAAGACTTTCACAGTACTCCTTCCGGGAGCTCCTCGGGTTTGCTGATGTAATTCGCCTTTTGACGAGTCATTTGGCAACCCTAAGAGAGTCATAGTTACTCCTGCCACTTGCTCCCCATTTTACCACAGTCACATCTACAAGCTTACTCTGGCTAGTTCACCAGAAGCGATACGCCATTATTTGTTGACCTTAAGACTTTCACAGTACTCCTGCCGGGAGCTCCTCGAGTTTGCCGTTGGAATTCGCCTGTTGACGAGGCATTTGGCTACCTTAAGAGAGTCATAGTTACTCCTGCCACTTGCTCCTCGTTTTACCACATTCGCATCTACAAGCTTACTCTGGCCAGTTCACCAGAAGCGATACGCCATTATTTGTTGACCTTAAGACTTTCACAGTACTCCTGCCGGGAGCTCCTCGAGTTTGCCGTTGGAATTCGCCTGTTGACGAGGCATTTGGCTACCTTAAGAGAGTCATAGTTACTCCTGCCACTTGCTCCCCATTTTACCACAGTCGCATCTACAAGCTTACTCTGGCCAGTTCACCAGAAGCGATACGCCATTATTTGTTGACCTTAAGACTTTCACAGTACTCCTGCCGGGAGCTCCTCGAGTTTGCCGTTGGAATTCGCCTGTTGACGAGGCATTTGGCTACCTTAAGAGAGTCATAGTTACTCCTGCCACTTGCTCCCCATTTTACCACAGTCACATCTACAAGCTTACTCTGGCTAGTTCACCAGAAGCGATACGCCATTATTTATTGACCTTAAGGCTTTCACAGTACTCCTTCCGGGAGCTCCTCGAGTTTGCCGTTGGAATTCGCCTGTTGACGAGGCATTTGGCTACCTTAAGAGAGTCATAGTTACTCCTGCCACTTGCTCCTCGTTTTACCACAGTCGCATCTACAAGCTTACTCTGGCCAGTTCACCAGAAGCGATACGCCATTATTTGTTGACCTTAAGACTTTCACAGTACTCCTGCCGGGAGCTCCTCGAGTTTGCCGTTGGAATTCGCCTGTTGACGAGGCATTTGGCTACCTTAAGAGAGTCATAGTTACTCCTGCCACTTGCTCCCCATTTTACCACAGTCACATCTACAAGCTTACTCTGGCTAGTTCACCAGAAGCGATACGCCATTATTTGTTGACCTTAAGACTTTCACAGTACTCCTGCTGGGAGCTCCTCGAGTTTGCGATGTAATTCGCCTTTTGACGAGGCATTTGGCTACCTTAAGAGAGTCATAGTTACTCCTGCCAGTTGCACCCCGTTTCACACAGTCACATCTACAAGCTTATTCTGGCCAGTTCACCAGGAGCGATACGCCATTATTTGTTGACCTTAAGGCTTTCACAGTACTCCTTCCGGGAGCTCCTCGAGTTTGCCGTTGGAATTCGCCTGTTGACGAGGCATTTGGCTACCTTAAGAGAGTCATAGTTACTCCTGCCACTTGCTCCTCGTTTTACCACAGTCGCATCTACAAGCTTACTCGGTCCAGTTCACCAGAAGCGATACGCCATTATTTGTTGACCTTAAGACTTTCACAGTACTCCTTCCGGGAGCTCCTCGGGTTTGCCGATGTAATTCGCCTTTTGACGAGTTATTTGGCAACCCTAAGAGAGTCATAGTTACTCCTGCCACTTGCTCCCCATTTTACCACAGTCGCATCTACAAGCTTACTCTGGCCAGTTCACCAGAAGCGATACGCCATTATTTGTTGACCTTAAGACTTTCACAGTACTCCTTCCGGGAGCTCCTCGAGTTTGCCGTTGGAATTCGCCTGTTGACGAGGCATTTGGCTACCTTAAGAGAGTCATAGTTACTCCTGCCACTTGCTCCCCATTTTACCACAGTCACATCTACAAGCTTACTCTGGCTAGTTCACCAGAAGCGATACGCCATTATTTGTTGACCTTAAGACTTTCACAGTACTCCTGCCGGGAGCTCCTCGAGTTTGCCGTTGGAATTCGCCTGTTGACGAGGCATTTGGCTACCTTAAGAGAGTCATAGTTACTCCTGCCACTTGCTCCCCATTTTACCACAGTCACATCTACAAGCTTACTCTGGCTAGTTCACCAGAAGCGATACGCCATTATTTATTGACCTTAAGGCTTTCACAGTACTCCTTCCGGGAGCTCCTCGAGTTTGCCGTTGGAATTCGCCTGTTGACGAGGCATTTGGCTACCTTAAGAGAGTCATAGTTACTCCTGCCACTTGCTCCTCGTTTTACCACAGTCGCATCTACAAGCATACTCTGGCTAGTTCACCAGGAGCGATACGCCATTATTTGTTGTCCTTAAGGCTTTCACAGTACTCCTTCCGGGAGCTGCTCGAGTTTGCCGTTGGAATTCGCCTTTTGACGAGGCATTTGGCTACCTTAAGAGAGTCATAGTTACTCCTGCCACATGCTCCTCGTTTTACCACAGTCGCATCTACAAGCTTACTCTGGCTAGTTCACCAGGAGCGATACGCCATTATTTGTTGACCTTAAGACTTTCACAGTACTCCTTCCGGGAGCTCCTCGGGTTTGCTGATGTAATTCGCCTTTTGACGAGTCATTTGGCAACCCTAAGAGAGTCATAGTTACTCCTGCCACTTGCTCCCCATTTTACCACAGTCACATCTACAAGCTTACTCTGGCTAGTTCACCAGAAGCGATACACCATTATTTGTTGACCTTAAGACTTTCACAGTACTCCTGCCGGGAGCTCCTCGAGAATGCCGATGTTTTTCGCCTGTTGACGAGGCATTTGGCTACCTTAAGAGAGTCATAGTTACTCCTGCCAGTTGCACCCCGTTTCACACAGTCACATCTAGAAGCTTACTCTGGCCAGTTCACCAGGAGCGATACGCCATTATTTGTTGACCTTAAGGCTTTCACAGTACTCCTTCCGGGAGCTGCTCGAGTTTGCCGTTGCAATTCGCCTGTTGACGAGGCATTTGGCTACCTTAAGAGAGTCATAGTTACTCCTGCCACTTGCTCCTCGTTTTACCACAGTCGCATCTACAAGCTTACTCTGGCTAGTTCACCAGAAGCGATACGCCATTATTTGTTGACCTTAAGACTTTCACAGTACTCCTTCCGGGAGCTCCTCGAGTTTGCCGATGTAATTCGCCTTTTGACGAGTCATTTGGCAACCCTAAGAGAGTCATAGTTACTCCTGCCACTTGCTCCCCATTTTACCACAGTCACATCTACAAGCTTACTCTGGCTAGTTCACCAGAAGCGATACGCCATTATTTGTTGACCTTAAGACTTTCACAGTACTCCTGCCGGGAGCTGCTCGAGTTTGCCGTTGGAATTCGCCTCTTGACGAGGCATTTGGCTAACTTAAGAGTCATAGTTACTCCTGCCACTTGCTCCTCGTTTTACCACAGTCGCATCTACAAGCATACTCTGGCTAGTTCACCAGGAGCGATACGCCATTATTTGTTGACCTTAAGGCTTTCACAGTACTCCTTCCGGGAGCTGCTCGAGTTTGCCGTTGGAATTCGCCTTTTGACGAGGCATTTGGCTACCTTAAGAGAGTCATAGTTACTCCTGCCACATGCTCCTCGTTTTACCACAGTCGCATCTACAAGCTTACTCTGGCTAGTTCACCAGGAGCGATACGCCATTATTTGTTGACCTTAAGACTTTCACAGTACTCCTTCCGGGAGCTCCTCGGGTTTGCTGATGTAATTCGCCTTTTGACGAGTCATTTGGCAACCCTAAGAGAGTCATAGTTACTCCTGCCACTTGCTCCCCATTTTACCACAGTCACATCTACAAGCTTACTCTGGCTAGTTCACCAGAAGCGATACGCCATTATTTGTTGACCTTAAGACTTTCACAGTACTCCTGCCGGGAGCTCCTCGAGTTTGCCGTTGGAATTCGCCTGTTGACGAGGCATTTGACTACCTTAAGAGAGTCATAGTTACTCCTGCCACTTGCTGCTCGTTTTACCACAGTCGCATCTACAAGCTTACTCTGGCCAGTTCACCAGAAGCGATACGCCATTATTTGTTGACCTTAAGACTTTCACAGTACTCCTGCCGGGAGCTGCTCGAGTTTGCCGTTGGAATTCGCCTCTTGACGAGGCATTTGGCTACCTTAAGAGTCATAGTTACTCCTGCCACTTGCTCCTCGTTTTACCACAGTCGCATCTACAAGCATACTCTGGCTAGTTCACCAGGAGCGATACGCCATTATTTGTTGACCTTAAGGCTTTCACAGTACTCCTTCCGGGAGCTGCTCGAGTTTGCCGTTGGAATTCGCCTTTTGACGAGGCATTTGGCTACCTTAAGAGAGTCATAGTTACTCCTGCCACATGCTCCTCGTTTTACCACAGTCGCATCTACAAGCTTACTCTGGCTAGTTCACCAGGAGCGATACGCCATTATTTGTTGACCTTAAGACTTTCACAGTACTCCTTCCGGGAGCTCCTCGGGTTTGCTGATGTAATTCGCCTTTTGACGAGTCATTTGGCAACCCTAAGAGAGTCATAGTTACTCCTGCCACTTGCTCCCCATTTTACCACAGTCACATCTACAAGCTTACTCTGGCTAGTTCACCAGAAGCGATACGCCATTATTTGTTGACCTTAAGACTTTCACAGTACTCCTGCCGGGAGCTCCTCGAGTTTGCCGTTGGAATTCGCCTGTTGACGAGGCATTTGGCTACCTTAAGAGAGTCATAGTTACTCCTGCCACTTGCTGCTCGTTTTACCACAGTCGCATCTACAAGCTTACTCTGGCCAGTTCACCAGAAGCGATACGCCATTATTTGTTGACCTTAAGACTTTCACAGTACTCCTGCCGGGAGCTCCTCGAGTTTGCCGTTGGAATTCGCCTGTTGACGAGGCATTTGGCTACCTTAAGAGAGTCATAGTTACTCCTGCCACTTGCTCCCCATTTTACCACAGTCGCATCTACAAGCTTACTCTGGCCAGTTCACCAGAAGCGATACGCCATTATTTGTTGACCTTAAGACTTTCACAGTACTCCTGCCGGGAGCTCCTCGAGTTTGCCGTTGGAATTCGCCTGTTGACGAGGCATTTGGCTACCTTAAGAGAGTCATAGTTACTCCTGCCACTTGCTCCCCATTTTACCACAGTCACATCTACAAGCTTACTCTGGCTAGTTCACCAGAAGCGATACGCCATTATTTATTGACCTTAAGGCTTTCACAGTACTCCTTCTGGGAGCTCCTCGAGTTTGCCGTTGGAATTCGCCTGTTGACGAGGCATTTGGCTACCTTAAGAGAGTCATACTTACTCCTGCCACTTGCTCCTCGTTTTACCACAGTCGCATCTACAAGCTTACTCTGGCCAGTTCACCAGAAGCGATACGCCATTATTTGTTGACCTTAAGACTTTCACAGTACTCCTGCCGGGAGCTCCTCGAGTTTGCCGTTGGAATTCGCCTGTTGACGAGGCATTTGGCTACCTTAAGAGAGTCATAGTTACTCCTGCCACTTGCTCCCCATTTTACCACAGTCACATCTACAAGCTTACTCTGGCTAGTTCACCAGAAGCGATACGCCATTATTTGTTGACCTTAAGACTTTCACAGTACTCCTGCTGGGAGCTCCTCGAGTTTGCCGATGTAATTCGCCTTTTGACGAGGCATTTGGCTACCTTAAGAGAGTCATAGTTACTCCTGCCAGTTGCACCCCGTTTCACACAGTCACATCTACAAGCTTACTCTGGCCAGTTCACCAGGAGCGATACGCCATTATTTGTTGACCTTAAGGCTTTCACAGTACTCCTTCCGGGAGCTCCTCGAGTTTGCCGTTGGAATTCGCCTGTTGACGAGGCATTTGGCTACCTTAAGAGAGTCATAGTTACTCCTGCCAGTTGCACCCCGTTTCACACAGTCACATCTACAAGCTTACTCTGGCCAGTTCACCAGGAGCGATACGCCATTATTTGTTGACCTTAAGGCTTTCACAGTACTCCTTCCGGGAGCTCCTCGAGTTTGCCGTTGGAATTCGCCTGTTGACGAGGCATTTGGCTACCTTAAGAGAGTCATAGTTACTCCTGCCACTTGCTCCTCGTTTTACCACAGTCGCATCTACAAGCTTACTCGGGCCAGTTCACCAGAAGCGATACGCCATTATTTGTTGACCTTAAGACTTTCACAGTACTCCTTCCGGGAGCTCCTCGGGTTTGCCGATGTAATTCGCCTTTTGACGAGTTATTTGGCAACCCTAAGAGAGTCATAGTTACTCCTGCCACTTGCTCCCCATTTTACCACAGTCGCATCTACAAGCTTACTCTGGCCAGTTCACCAGAAGCGATACGCCATTATTTGTTGACCTTAAGACTTTCACAGTACTCCTTCCGGGAGCTCCTCGAGTTTGCCGTTGGAATTCGCCTGTTGACGAGGCATTTGGCTACCTTAAGAGAGTCATAGTTACTCCTGCCACTTGCTCCTCGTTTTACCACAGTCGCATCTACAAGCTTACTCTGGCTAGTTCACCAGAAGCGATACGCCATTATTTGTTGACCTTAAGACTTTCACAGTACTCCTGCCGGGAGCTGCTCGAGTTTGCCGTTGGAATTCGCCTCTTGACGAGGCATTTGGCTACCTTAAGAGTCATAGTTACTCCTGCCACTTGCTCCTCGTTTTACCACAGTCGCATCTACAAGCATACTCTGGCTAGTTCACCAGGAGCGATACGCCATTATTTGTTGACCTTAAGGCTTTCACAGTACTCCTTCCGGGAGCTGCTCGAGTTTGCCGTTGGAATTCGCCTTTTGACGAGGCATTTGGCTACCTTAAGAGAGTCATAGTTACTCCTGCCACATGCTCCTCGTTTTACCACAGTCGCATCTACAAGCTTACTCTGGCTAGTTCACCAGGAGCGATACGCCATTATTTGTTGACCTTAAGACTTTCACAGTACTCCTTCCGGGAGCTCCTCGGGTTTGCTGATGTAATTCGCCTTTTGACGAGTCATTTGGCAACCCTAAGAGAGTCATAGTTACTCCTGCCACTTGCTCCCCATTTTACCACAGTCACATCTACAAGCTTACTCTGGCTAGTTCACCAGAAGCGATACGCCATTATTTGTTGACCTTAAGACTTTCACAGTACTCCTGCCGGGAGCTCCTCGAGTTTGCCGTTGGAATTCGCCTGTTGACGAGGCATTTGGCTACCTTAAGAGAGTCATAGTTACTCCTGCCACTTGCTGCTCGTTTTACCACAGTCGCATCTACAAGCTTACTCTGGCCAGTTCACCAGAAGCGATACGCCATTATTTGTTGACCTTAAGACTTTCACAGTACTCCTGCCGGGAGCTCCTCGAGTTTGCCGTTGGAATTCGCCTGTTGACGAGGCATTTGGCTACCTTAAGAGAGTCATAGTTACTCCTGCCACTTGCTCCCCATTTTACCACAGTCGCATCTACAAGCTTACTCTGGCCAGTTCACCAGAAGCGATACGCCATTATTTGTTGACCTTAAGACTTTCACAGTACTCCTGCCGGGAGCTCCTCGAGTTTGCCGTTGGAATTCGCCTGTTGACGAGGCATTTGGCTACCTTAAGAGAGTCATAGTTACTCCTGCCACTTGCTCCCCATTTTACCACAGTCACATCTACAAGCTTACTCTGGCTAGTTCACCAGAAGCGATACGCCATTATTTATTGACCTTAAGGCTTTCACAGTACTCCTTCCGGGAGCTCCTCGAGTTTGCCGTTGGAATTCGCCTGTTGACGAGGCATTTGGCTACCTTAAGAGAGTCATACTTACTCCTGCCACTTGCTCCTCGTTTTACCACAGTCGCATCTACAAGCTTACTCTGGCCAGTTCACCAGAAGCGATACGCCATTATTTGTTGACCTTAAGACTTTCACAGTACTCCTGCCGGGAGCTCCTCGAGTTTGCCGTTGGAATTCGCCTGTTGACGAGGCATTTGGCTACCTTAAGAGAGTCATAGTTACTCCTGCCACTTGCTCCCCATTTTACCACAGTCACATCTACAAGCTTACTCTGGCTAGTTCACCAGAAGCGATACGCCATTATTTGTTGACCTTAAGACTTTCACAGTACTCCTGCTGGGAGCTCCTCGAGTTTGCCGATGTAATTCGCCTTTTGACGAGGCATTTGGCTACCTTAAGAGAGTCATAGTTACTCCTGCCAGTTGCACCCCGTTTCACACAGTCACATCTACAAGCTTACTCTGGCCAGTTCACCAGGAGCGATACGCCATTATTTGTTGACCTTAAGGCTTTCACAGTACTCCTTCCGGGAGCTCCTCGAGTTTGCCGTTGGAATTCGCCTGTTGACGAGGCATTTGGCTACCTTAAGAGAGTCATAGTTACTCCTGCCACTTGCTCCTCGTTTTACCACAGTCGCATCTACAAGCTTACTCGGGCCAGTTCACCAGAAGCGATACGCCATTATTTGTTGACCTTAAGACTTTCACAGTACTCCTTCCGGGAGCTCCTCGGGTTTGCCGATGTAATTCGCCTTTTGACGAGTTATTTGGCAACCCTAAGAGAGTCATAGTTACTCCTGCCACTTGCTCCCCATTTTACCACAGTCGCATCTACAAGCTTACTCTGGCCAGTTCACCAGAAGCGATACGCCATTATTTGTTGACCTTAAGACTTTCACAGTACTCCTTCCGGGAGCTCCTCGAGTTTGCCGTTGGAATTCGCCTGTTGACGAGGCATTTGGCTACCTTAAGAGAGTCATAGTTACTCCTGCCACTTGCTCCCCATTTTACCACAGTCACATCTACAAGCTTACTCTGGCTAGTTCACCAGAAGCGATACGCCATTATTTGTTGACCTTAAGACTTTCACAGTACTCCTGCCGGGAGCTCCTCGAGTTTGCCGTTGGAATTCGCCTGTTGACGAGGCATTTGGCTACCTTAAGAGAGTCATAGTTACTCCTGCCACTTGCTCCCCATTTTACCACAGTCACATCTACAAGCTTACTCTGGCTAGTTCACCAGAAGCGATACGCCATTATTTATTGACCTTAAGGCTTTCACAGTACTCCTTCCGGGAGCTCCTCGAGTTTGCCGTTGGAATTCGCCTGTTGACGAGGCATTTGGCTACCTTAAGAGAGTCATAGTTACTCCTGCCACTTGCTCCTCGTTTTACCACAGTCGCATCTACAAGCATACTCTGGCTAGTTCACCAGGAGCGATACGCCATTATTTGTTGTCCTTAAGGCTTTCACAGTACTCCTTCCGGGAGCTGCTCGAGTTTGCCGTTGGAATTCGCCTTTTGACGAGGCATTTGGCTACCTTAAGAGAGTCATAGTTACTCCTGCCACATGCTCCTCGTTTTACCACAGTCGCATCTACAAGCTTACTCTGGCTAGTTCACCAGGAGCGATACGCCATTATTTGTTGACCTTAAGACTTTCACAGTACTCCTTCCGGGAGCTCCTCGGGTTTGCTGATGTAATTCGCCTTTTGACGAGTCATTTGGCAACCCTAAGACAGTCATAGTTACTCCTGCCACTTGCTCCCCATTTTACCACAGTCACATCTACAAGCTTACTCTGGCTAGTTCACCAGAAGCGATACACCATTATTTGTTGACCTTAAGACTTTCACAGTACTCCTGCCGGGAGCTCCTCGAGAATGCCGATGTTTTTCGCCTGTTGACGAGGCATTTGGCTACCTTAAGAGAGTCATAGTTACTCCTGCCAGTTGCACCCCGTTTCACACAGTCACATCTAGAAGCTTACTCTGGCCAGTTCACCAGGAGCGATACGCCATTATTTGTTGACCTTAAGGCTTTCACAGTACTCCTTCCGGGAGCTGCTCGAGTTTGCCGTTGCAATTCGCCTGTTGACGAGGCATTTGGCTACCTTAAGAGAGTCATAGTTACTCCTGCCACATGCTCCTCGTTTTACCACAGTCGCATCTACAAGCTTACTCTGGCTAGTTCACCAGGAGCGATACGCCATTATTTGTTGACCTTAAGACTTTCACAGTACTCCTGCTGGGAGCTCCTCGAGTTTGCCGATGTAATTCGCCTTTTGACGAGGCATTTGGCTATTTCAGCCGTCTTTATTCACGTCTTAGGTGAACATACAAACAGAAAAGATACCCACAGAGTGGGTTTACAAATGACATAAACAAACACAAACATTAGACATACAGGAAGAGACGTGAATATAGATGGTGTTGTGCCTGAGGATAGACGCCAGGCAGCAGCGTAGAAACATAAAATTGGGCCATCACCCGACACCAGTCCGGTGCATCGTGCCTCGTACGGCAGTCATGGTGTCAAACCGCCGCGCCGCCATCACAGTCCCGATGAGTGCTCTTGTAGACATCGTCGCGAGGTCGTAGTTCTTAAACCCAAGCTGCCGCAGGTCCTGTGCAGATGCAGGTGACCACACCCCCCTCCATGAGATGGTAGCTGAAGAGGTGTTGATGTTTTTGGCTGCTGGGACCTGGTTCCTAACTGTCATAGTTACTCCTGCCAGTTGCACCCCGTTTCACACAGTCACATCTAGAAGCTTACTCTGGCAAGTTCACCAGGAGCGATACGCCATTATTTGTTGACCTTAAGACTTTCACAGTACTCCTGCCGGGAGCTCCTCGAGAATGCCGATGTTTTTCGCCTGTTGACGAGGCATTTGGCTACCTTAAGAGAGTCATAGTTACTCCTGCCACTTGCTCCTCGTTTTACCACAGTCGCATCTACAAGCTTACTCTGGCTAGTTCACCAGAAGCGATACGCGATTATTTGTTGACCTTAAGACTTTCACAGTACTCCTGCCGGGAGCTCCTCGAGTTTGCCGTTGGAATTCGCCTGTTGACGAGGCATTTGGCTACTTTAAGAGAGTCATAGTTACTCCTGCCACTTGCTCCCCATTTTACCACAGTCGCATCTACAAGCTTACTCTGGCCAGTTCACCAGAAGCGATACGCCATTATTTGTTGACCTTAAGACTTTCACAGTACTCCTGCCGGGAGCTCCTCGAGTTTGCCGTTGGAATTCGCCTGTTGACGAGGCATTTGGCTACCTTAAGAGAGTCATAGTTACTCCTGCCACTTGCTCCCCATTTTACCACAGTCACATCTACAAGCTTACTCTGGCTAGTTCACCAGAAGCGATACGCCATTATTTATTGACCTTAAGGCTTTCACAGTACTCCTTCCGGGAGCTCCTCGAGTTTGCCGATGGAATTCGCCTGTTGACGAGGCATTTGGCTACCTTAAGAGAGTCATAGTTACTCCTGCCACTTGCTCCTCGTTTTACCACAGTCGCATCTACAAGCTTACTCTGGCCAGTTCACCAGAAGCGATACGCCATTATTTGTTGACCTTAAGACTTTCACAGTACTCCTGCCGGGAGCTCCTCGAGTTTGCCGTTGGAATTCGCCTGTTGACGAGGCATTTGGCTACCTTAAGAGAGTCATAGTTACTCCTGCCACTTGCTCCCCATTTTACCACAGTCACATCTACAAGCTTACTCTGGCTAGTTCACCAGAAGCGATACGCCATTATTTGTTGACCTTAAGACTTTCACAGTACTCCTGCTGGGAGCTCCTCGAGTTTGCCGATGTAATTCGCCTTTTGACGAGGCATTTGGCTACCTTAAGAGAGTCATAGTTACTCCTGCCAGTTGCACCCCGTTTCACACAGTCACATCTACAAGCTTACTCTGGCCAGTTCACCAGGAGCGATACGCCATTATTTGTTGACCTTAAGGCTTTCACAGTACTCCTTCCGGGAGCTGCTCGAGTTTGCCGTTGGAATTCGCCTGTTGACGAGGCATTTGGCTACCTTAAGAGAGTCATAGTTACTCCTGCCACTTGCTCCTCGTTTTAGCACAGTCGCATCTACAAGCTTACTCTGGCCAGTTCACCAGAAGCGATACGCCATTATTTGTTGACCTTAAGACTTTCACAGTACTCCTTCCGGGAGCTCCTCGGGTTTGCCGATGTAATTCGCCTTTTGACGAGTTATTTGGCAACCCTAAGAGAGTCATAGTTACTCCTGCCACTTGCTCCCCATTTTACCACAGTCGCATCTACAAGCTTACTCTGGCCAGTTCACCAGAAGCGATACGCCATTATTTGTTGACCTTAAGACTTTCACAGTACTCCTTCCGGGAGCTCCTCGAGTTTGCCGTTGGAATTCGCCTGTTGACGAGGCATTTGGCTACCTTAAGAGAGTCATAGTTACTCCTGCCACTTGCTCCCCATTTTACCACAGTCACATCTACAAGCTTACTCTGGCTAGTTCACCAGAAGCGATACGCCATTATTTGTTGACCTTAAGACTTTCACAGTACTCCTGCCGGGAGCTCCTCGAGTTTGCCGTTGGAATTCGCCTGTTGACGAGGCATTTGGCTACCTTAAGAGAGTCATAGTTACTCCTGCCACTTGCTCCCCATTTTACCACAGTCACATCTACAAGCTTACTCTGGCTAGTTCACCAGAAGCGATACGCCATTATTTATTGACCTTAAGGCTTAGACAGTACTCCTTCCGGGAGCTCCTCGAGTTTGCCGTTGGAATTCGCCTGTTGACGAGGCATTTGGCTACCTTAAGAGAGTCATAGTTACTCCTGCCACTTGCTCCTCGTTTTACCACAGTCGCATCTACAAGCATACTCTGGCTAGTTCACCAGGAGCGATACGCCATTATTTGTTGACCTTAAGGCTTTCACAGTACTCCTTCCGGGAGCTCCTCGAGTTTGCCGTTGGAATTCGCCTTTTGACGAGGCATTTGGCTACCTTAAGAGAGTCATAGTTACACCTGCCACATGCTCCTCGTTTTACCACAGTCGCATCTACAAGCTTACTCTGGCTAGTTCACCAGGAGCGATACGCCATTATTTGTTGACCTTAAGACTTTCACAGTACTCCTTCCGGGAGCTCCTCGGGTTTGCTGATGTAATTCGCCTTTTGACGAGTCATTTGGCAACCCTAAGAGAGTCATAGTTACTCCTGCCACTTGCTCCCCATTTTACCACAGTCACATCTACAAGCTTACTCTGGCTAGTTCACCAGAAGCGATACACCATTATTTGTTGACCTTAAGACTTTCACAGTACTCCTGCCGGGAGCTGCTCGAGTTTGCCGTTGGAATTCGCCTCTTGACGAGGCATTTGGCTACCTTAAGAGTCATAGTTACTCCTGCCACTTGCTCCTCGTTTTACCACAGTCGCATCTACAAGCTTACTCTGGCTAGTTCACCAGGAGCGATACGCCATTATTTGTTGACCTTAAGGCTTTCACAGTACTCCTTCCGGGAGCTCCTCGAGTTTGACGATGTAATTCACCTTTTGACGAGTCATTTGGCAACCCTAAGAGAGTCATAGTTACTCCTGCCACTTGCTCCCCATTTTAACACAGTCACATCTACAAGCTTACTCTGGCTAGTTCACCAGAAGCGATACGCCATTATTTGTTGACCTTAAGACTTTCACAGTACTCCTGCCGGGAGCTGCTCGAGTTTGCCGTTGGAATTCGCCTGTTGACGAGGCATTTGGCTACCTTAAGAGAGTCATAGTTTTTTCTGCCACTTGCTCCTCGTTTTACCACAGTCGCATCTACAAGCCTACTCTGGCTAGTTCACCAGGAGCGATACGCCATTATTTGTTGACCTTAAGACTTTCACAGTACTCCTGCCGGGAGCTGCTCGAGTTTGCCGTTGGAATTCGCCTCTTGACGAGGCATTTGGCTACCTTAAGAGTCATAGTTACTCCTGCCACTTGCTCCTCGTTTTACCACAGTCGCATCTACAAGCTTACTCTGGCTAGTTCACCAGGAGCGATACGCCATTATTTGTTGACCTTAAGGCTTTCACAGTACTCCTTCCGGGAGCTCCTCGAGTTTGACGATGTAATTCACCTTTTGACGAGTCATTTGGCAACCCTAAGAGAGTCATAGTTACTCCTGCCACTTGCTCCCCATTTTAACACAGTCACATCTACAAGCTTACTCTGGCTAGTTCACCAGAAGCGATACGCCATTATTTGTTGACCTTAAGACTTTCACAGTACTCCTGCCGGGAGCTGCTCGAGTTTGCCGTTGGAATTCGCCTGTTGACGAGGCATTTGGCTACCTTAAGAGAGTCATAGTTTTTTCTGCCACTTGCTCCTCGTTTTACCACAGTCGCATCTACAAGCCTACTCTGGCTAGTTCACCAGGAGCGATACGCCATTATTTGTTGACCTTAAGGCTTTCACAGTACTCCTTCCGGGAGCTGCTCGAGTTTGCCGTTGGAATTCGCCTGTTGACGAGGCATTTGGCTACCTTAAGAGAGTCATAGTTACTCCTGCCACTTGCTCCTCGTTTTACCACAGTCACATCTACAAGCTTTCTCTAGCTAGTTCACCAGAAGCGATACGCCATTATTTGTTGACCTTAAGACTTTCACAGTACTCCTGCCGGGAGCTCCTCGAGTTTGCCGTTGGAATTCGCCTGTTGACGAGGCATTTGGCTACCTTAAGAGAGTCATAGTTACTCCTGCCACTTGCTCCTCGTTTTAGCACAGTCGCATCTACAAGCTTACTCTGGCTAGTTCACCAGGAGCGATACGCCATTATTTGTTGACCTTAAGGCTTTCACAGTACTCCTTCCGGGAGCTCCTCGAGTTTGCCGTTGGAATTCGCCTGTTGACGAGGCATTTGGCTACCTTAAGAGAGTCATAGTTACTCCTGCCACTTGCTCCTCGTTTTACCACAGTCGCATCTACAAGCTTACTCTGGCTAGTTCACCAGATGCGATACGCCATTATTTGTTGACCTTAAGACTTTCACAGTACTCCTTCCGGGAGCTCCTCGGGTTTGCCGATGTAATTCGCCTTTTGACGAGTCATTTGGCAACCCTAAGAGAGTCATAGTTACTCCTGCCACTTGCTCCCCATTTTACCACACTCACATCTACAAGCTTACTCTGGCTAGTTCACCAGAAGCGATACACCATTATTTGTTGACCTTAAGACTTTCACAGTACTCCTGCCGGGAGCTCCTCGAGAATGCCGATGTTTTTCGCCTGTTGACGAGGCATTTGGCTACCTTAAGAGAGTCATAGTAACTCCTGCCAGTTGCACCCCGTTGCACACAGTCACATCTACAAGCTTACTCTGGCCAGTTCACCAGGAGCGATACGCCATTATTTGTTGACCTTAAGGCTTTCACAGTACTCCTTCCGGGAGCTGCTCGAGTTTGCCGTTGGAATTCGCCTGTTGACGAGGCATTTGGCTACCTTAAGAGAGTCATAGTTACTCCTGCCAGTTGCTCCCCATTTTAACACAGTCACATCTACAAGCTTACTCTGGCTAGTTCACCAGAAGCGATACGCCATTATTTGTTGACCTTAAGACTTTCACAGTACTCCTGCCGGGAGCTGCTCGAGTTTGCCGTTGGAATTCGCCTGTTGACGAGGCATTTGGCTACCTTAAGAGAGTCATAGTTTTTTCTGCCACTTGCTCCTCGTTTTACCACAGTCGCATCTACAAGCCTACTCTGGCTAGTTCACCAGGAGCGATACGCCATTATTTGTTGACCTTAAGACTTTCACAGTACTCCTGCCGGGAGCTGCTCGAGTTTGCCGTTGGAATTCGCCTCTTGACGAGGCATTTGGCTACCTTAAGAGTCATAGTTACTCCTGCCACTTGCTCCTCGTTTTACCACAGTCGCATCTACAAGCTTACTCTGGCTAGTTCACCAGGAGCGATACGCCATTATTTGTTGACCTTAAGGCTTTCACAGTACTCCTTCCGGGAGCTCCTCGAGTTTGACGATGTAATTCACCTTTTGACGAGTCATTTGGCAACCCTAAGAGAGTCATAGTTACTCCTGCCACTTGCTCCCCATTTTAACACAGTCACATCTACAAGCTTACTCTGGCTAGTTCACCAGAAGCGATACGCCATTATTTGTTGACCTTAAGACTTTCACAGTACTCCTGCCGGGAGCTGCTCGAGTTTGCCGTTGGAATTCGCCTGTTGACGAGGCATTTGGCTACCTTAAGAGAGTCATAGTTTTTTCTGCCACTTGCTCCTCGTTTTACCACAGTCGCATCTACAAGCCTACTCTGGCTAGTTCACCAGGAGCGATACGCCATTATTTGTTGACCTTAAGGCTTTCACAGTACTCCTTCCGGGAGCTGCTCGAGTTTGCCGTTGGAATTCGCCTGTTGACGAGGCATTTGGCTACCTTAAGAGAGTCATAGTTACTCCTGCCACTTGCTCCTCGTTTTACCACAGTCACATCTACAAGCTTTCTCTAGCTAGTTCACCAGAAGCGATACGCCATTATTTGTTGACCTTAAGACTTTCACAGTACTCCTGCCGGGAGCTCCTCGAGTTTGCCGTTGGAATTCGCCTGTTGACGAGGCATTTGGCTACCTTAAGAGAGTCATAGTTACTCCTGCCACTTGCTCCTCGTTTTAGCACAGTCGCATCTACAAGCTTACTCTGGCTAGTTCACCAGGAGCGATACGCCATTATTTGTTGACCTTAAGGCTTTCACAGTACTCCTTCCGGGAGCTCCTCGAGTTTGCCGTTGGAATTCGCCTGTTGACGAGGCATTTGGCTACCTTAAGAGAGTCATAGTTACTCCTGCCACTTGCTCCTCGTTTTACCACAGTCGCATCTACAAGCTTACTCTGGCTAGTTCACCAGATGCGATACGCCATTATTTGTTGACCTTAAGACTTTCACAGTACTCCTTCCGGGAGCTCCTCGGGTTTGCCGATGTAATTCGCCTTTTGACGAGTCATTTGGCAACCCTAAGAGAGTCATAGTTACTCCTGCCACTTGCTCCCCATTTTACCACACTCACATCTACAAGCTTACTCTGGCTAGTTCACCAGAAGCGATACACCATTATTTGTTGACCTTAAGACTTTCACAGTACTCCTGCCGGGAGCTCCTCGAGAATGCCGATGTTTTTCGCCTGTTGACGAGGCATTTGGCTACCTTAAGAGAGTCATAGTAACTCCTGCCAGTTGCACCCCGTTGCACACAGTCACATCTACAAGCTTACTCTGGCCAGTTCACCAGGAGCGATACGCCATTATTTGTTGACCTTAAGGCTTTCACAGTACTCCTTCCGGGAGCTGCTCGAGTTTGCCGTTGGAATTCGCCTGTTGACGAGGCATTTGGCTACCTTAAGAGAGTCATAGTTACTCCTGCCAGTTGCACCCCGTTTCACACAGTCACATCTACAAGCTTACTCTGGCCAGTTCACCAGGAGCGATACGCCATTATTTGTTGACCTTAAGGCTTTCACAGTACTCCTTCCGGGAGCTCCTCGAGTTTGCCGTTGGAATTCGCCTGTTGACGAGGCATTTGGCTACCTTAAGAGAGTCATAGTTACTCCTGCCACTTGCTCCTCGTTTTACCACAGTCGCATCTACAAGCTTACTCTGGCCAGTTCACCATAAGCGATACGCCATTATTTGTTGACCTTAAGACTTTCACAGTACTCCTTCCGGGAGCTCCTCGGGTTTGCCGATGTAATTCGCCTTTTGACGAGTTATTTGGCAACCCTAAGAGAGTCATAGTTACTCCTGCCACTTGCTCCCCATTTTACCACAGTCGCATCTACAAGCTTACTCTGGCCAGTTCACCAGAAGCGATACGCCATTATTTGTTGACCTTAAGACTTTCACAGTACTCCTTCCGGGAGCTCCTCGAGTTTGCCGTTGGAATTCGCCTGTTGACGAGGCATTTGGCTACCTTAAGAGAGTCATAGTTACTCCTGCCACTTGCTCCCCATTTTACCACAGTCACATCTACAAGCTTACTCTGGCTAGTTCACCAGAAGCGATACGCCATTATTTGTTGACCTTAAGACTTTCACAGTACTCCTGCCGGGAGCTCCTCGAGTTTGCCGTTGGAATTCGCCTGTTGACGAGGCATTTGGCTACCTTAAGAGAGTCATAGTTACTCCTGCCACTTGCTCCCCATTTTACCACAGTCACATCTACAAGCTTACTCTGGCTAGTTCACCAGAAGCGATACGCCATTATTTATTGACCTTAAGGCTTTCACAGTACTCCTTCCGGGAGCTCCTCGAGTTTGCCGTTGGAATTCGCCTGTTGACGAGGCATTTGGCTACCTTAAGAGAGTCATAGTTACTCCTGCCACTTGCTCCTCGTTTTACCACAGTCGCATCTACAAGCTTACTCTGGCTAGTTCACCAGAAGCGATACGCCATTATTTGTTGACCTTAAGACTTTCACAGTACTCCTGCCGGGAGCTCCTCGAGTTTGCCGTTGGAATTCGCCTGTTGACGAGGCATTTGGCTACCTTAAGAGAGTCATAGTTACTCCTGCCACTTGCTCCTCGTTTTACCACAGTCGCATCTACAAGCTTACTCTGGCCAGTTCACCAGAAGCGATACGCCATTATTTGTTGACCTTAAGACTTTCACAGTACTCCTGCCGGGTGCTGCTCGAGTTTGCCGTTGGAATTCGCCTGTTGACGAGGCATTTGGCTACCTTAAGAGAGTCATAGTTACTCCTGCCACTTGCTCCTCGTTTTACCACAGTCGCATCTACAAGCATACTCTGGCTAGTTCACCAGGAGCGATACGCCATTATTTGTTGACCTTAAGGCTTTCACAGTACTCCTTCCGGGAGCTGCTCGAGTTTGCCGTTGGTATTCGCCTTTTGACGAGGCATTTGGCTATCTTAAGAGAGTCATAGTTACTCCTGCCACTTGCTCCTCGTTTTACCACAGTCGCATCTACAAGCTTACTCTGGCTAGTTCACCAGATGCGATACGCCATTATTTGTTGACCTTAAGACTTTCACAGTACTCCTGCCGGGAGCTCCTCGAGAATGCCGATGTTTTTCGCCTGTTGACGAGGCATTTGGCTACCTTAAGAGAGTCATAGTTACTCCTGCCAGTTGCACCCCGTTTCACACAGTCACATCTAGAAGCTTACTCTGGCCAGTTCACCAGGAGCGATACGCCATTATTTGTTGACCTTAAGGCTTTCACAGTACTCCTTCCGGGAGCTGCTCGAGTTTGCCGTTGCAATTCGCCTGTTGACGAGGCATTTGGCTACCTTAAGAGAGTCATAGTTACTCCTGCCACTTGCTCCTCGTTTTACCACAGTCGCATCTACAAGCTTACTCTGGCTAGTTCACCAGAGCCGATACGCCATTATTTGTTGACCTTAAGACTTTCACAGTACTCCTTCCGGGAGCTCCTCGAGTTTGCCGATGTAATTCGCCTTTTGACGAGTCATTTGGCAACCCTAAGAGAGTCATAGTTACTCCTGCCACTTGCTCCCCATTTTACCACAGTCACATCTACAAGCTTACTCTGGCTAGTTCACCAGAAGCGATACGCCATTATTTGTTGACCTTAAGACTTTCACAGTACTCCTGCCGGGAGCTGCTCGAGTTTGCCGTTGGAATTCGCCTCTTGACGAGGCATTTGGCTACCTTAAGAGTCATAGTTACTCCTGCCACTTGCTCCTCGTTTTACCACAGTCGCATCTACAAGCTTACTCTGGCTAGTTCACCAGGAGCGATACGCCATTATTTGTTGACCTTAAGGCTTTCACAGTACTCCT
Organism: Schistocerca nitens; assembly: GCF_023898315.1. NCBI lineage: Eukaryota > Metazoa > Arthropoda > Insecta > Orthoptera > Acrididae > Schistocerca > Schistocerca nitens. Next base: position 674,664,067 of record NC_064619.1, read on the forward strand.
TCCGGGAGCTCCTCGAGTTTGACGATGTAATTCACCTTTTGACGAGTCATTTGGCAACCCTAAGAGAGTCATAGTTACTCCTGCCACTTGCTCCCCATTTTAACACAGTCACATCTACAAGCTTACTCTGGCTAGTTCACCAGAAGCGATACGCCATTATTTGCTGACCTTAAGACTTTCACAGTACTCCTGCCGGGAGCTGCTCGAGTTTGCCGTTGGAATTCGCCTGTTGACGAGGCATTTGGCTACCTTAAGAGAGTCATAGTTTTTTCTGCCACTTGCTCCTCGTTTTACCACAGTCGCATCTACAAGCCTACTCTGGCTAGTTCACCAGGAGCGATACGCCATTATTTGTTGACCTTAAGGCGTTCACAGTACTCCTTCCGGGAGCTGCTCGAGTTTGCCGTTGGAATTCGCCTGTTGACGAGGCATTTGGCTACCATAAGGGAGTCATAGTTACTCCTGCCACTTGCTCCTCGTTTTACCACAGTCACATCTACAAGCTTACTCTAGGTAGTTCACCAGAAGCGATACGCCATTATTTGTTGACCTTAAGACTTTCACAGTACTCCTGTCGGGAGCTCCTCGGGTTTGCCGATGTAATTCGCCTTTTGACGAGTCATTTGGCAACCCTAAGAGAGTCATAGTTACTCCTGCCAGTTGCTCCCCATTTTACCACACTCACATCTACAAGCTTACTCTGGCTAGTTCACCAGAAGCGATACACCATTATTTGTTGACCTTAAGACTTTCACAGTACTCCTGCCGGGAGCTCCTCGAGAATGCCGATGTTTTTCGCCTGTTGACGAGGCATTTGGCTACCTTAAGAGAGTCATAGTAACTCCTGCCAGTTGCACCCCGTTGCACACAGTCACATCTACAAGCTTACTCTGGCCAGTTCACCAGGAGCGATACGCCATTATTTGTTGTTCTTAAGGCTTTCACAGTACTCCTTCCGGGAGCTGCTCGAGTTTGCCGTTGGAATTCGCCTGTTGACGAGGCATTTGGCTACCTTAAGAGAGTCATAGTTACTCCTGCCACTTGCTCCTCGTTTTACCACAGTCGCATCTACAAGCATACTCTGGCTAGTTCACCAGGAGCGATACGCCATTATTTGTTGACCTTAAGGCTTTCACAGTACTCCTTCCGGGAGCTGCTCGAGTTTGCCGTTGGAATTCGCCTTTTGACGAGGCATTTGGCTACCTTAAGAGAGTCATAGTTACTCCTGCCACATGCTCCTCGTTTTACCACAGTCGCATCTACAAGCTTACTCTGGCTAGTTCACCAGGAGCGATACGCCATTATTTGTTGACCTTAAGACTTTCACAGTACTCCTTCCGGGAGCTCCTCGGGTTTGCCGATGTAATTCGCCTTTTGACGAGTCATTTGGCAACCCTAAGAGAGTCATAGTTACTCCTGCCACTTGCTCCCCATTTTACCACAGTCACATCTACAAGCTTACTCTGGCTAGTTCACCAGAAGCGATACACCATTATTTGTTGACCTTAAGACTTTCACAGTACTCCTGCCGGGAGCTCCTCGAGAATGCCGATGTTTTTCGCCTGTTGACGAGGCATTTGGCTACCTTAAGTGAGTCATAGTTACTCCTGCCAGTTGCACCCCGTTTCACACAGTCACATCTACAAGCTTACTCTGGCCAGTTCACCAGGAGCGATACGCCATTATTTGTTGACCTTAAGGCTTTCACAGTACTCCTTCCGGGAGCTGCTCGAGTTTGCCGTTGGAATTCGCCTGTTGACGAGGCATTTGGCTACCTTAAGAGAGTCATAGTTACTCCTGCCACTTGCTCCTCGTTTTACCACAGTCGCATCTACAAGCTTACTCTGGCTAGTTCACCAGGAGCGATACGCCATTATTTGTTGACCTTAAGGCTTTCACAGTACTCCTTCCGGGAGCTCCTCGAGTTTGCCGATGTAATTCGCCTTTTGACGAGTCATTTGGCAACCCTAGGAGAGTCATAGTTACTCCTGCCACTTGTTCCCCATTTTACCACAGTCACATCTACAAGCTTACTCTGGCTAGTTCACCAGAAGCGATACGCCATTATTTGTTGACCTTCAGACTTTCACAGTACTCCTGCCGGGAGCTGCTCGAGTTTGCCGTTGGAATTCGCCTGTTGACGAGGCATTTGGCTACCTTAAGAGAGTCATAGTTACTCCTGCCACTTGCTCCTCGTTTTACCACAGTCGCATCTACAAGCTTACTCTAGCTAGTTCACCAGGAGCGATACGCCATTATTTGTTGACCTTAAGGCTTTCACAGTACTCCTTCCGGGAGCTCCTCGAGTTTGCTGATGTAATTCGCCTTTTGACGAGTCATTTGGCAACCCTAAGAGAGTCATAGTTACTCCTGCTACTTGCTCCCCATTTTATCACAGTCACATCTACAAGCTTACTCTGGCTAGTTCACCAGAAGCGATACGCCATTATTTGTTGACCTTAAGACTTTCACAGTACTCCTGCCGGGAGCTGCTCGAGTTTGCCGTTGGAATTCGCCTGTTGACGAGGCATTTGGCTACCTTAAGAGAGTCATAGTTACTCCTGCCACTTGCTCCTCGTTTTACCACAGTCGCATCTACAAGCTTACTCTGGCTAGTTCACCAGGAGCGATACGCCATTATTTGTTGACCTTAAGGCTTTCACAGTACTCCTTCCGGGAGCTGCTCGAGTTTGCCGTTGCAATTCGCCTGTTGACGAGGCATTTGGCTACCTTAAGAGAGTCATAGTTACTCCTGCCACTTGCTCCTCGTTTTAGCACAGTCGCATCTACAAGCTTACTCTGGCTAGTTCACCAGGAGCGATACGCCATTATTTGTTGACCTTAAGGCTTTCACAGTACTCCTTCCGGGAGCTCCTCGAGTTTGCCGTTGGAATTCGCCTGTTGACGAGGCATTTGGCTACCTTAAGAGAGTCATAGTTACTCCTGCCACTTGCTCCTCGTTTTACCACAGTCGCATCTACAAGCTTACTCTGGCTAGTTCACCAGATGCGATACGCCATTATTTGTTGACCTTAAGACTTTCACAGTACTCCTTCCGGGAGCTCCTCGGGTTTGCCGATGTAATTCGCCTTTTGACGAGTCATTTGGCAACCCTAAGAGAGTCATAGTTACTCCTGCCACTTGCTCCCCATTTTACCACAGTCACATCTACAAGCTTACTCTGGCTAGTTCACCAGAAGCGATACACCATTATTTGTTGACCTTAAGACTTTCACAGTACTCCTGCCGGGAGCTCCTCGAGAATGCCGATGTTTTTCGCCTGTTGACGAGGCATTTGGCTACCTTAAGAGAGTCATAGTAACTCCTGCCAGTTGCACCCCGTTGCACACAGTCACATCTACAAGCTTACTCTGGCCAGTTCACCAGGAGCGATACGCCATTATTTGTTGACCTTAAGGCTTTCACAGTACTCCTTCCGGGAGCTGCTCGAGTTTGCCGTTGGAATTCGCCTGTTGACGAGGCATTTGGCTACCTTAAGAGAGTCATAGTTACTCCTGCCACTTGCTCCTCGTTTTACCACAGTCGCATCTACAAGCTTACTCTGGCTAGTTCACCAGATGCGATACGCCATTATTTGTTGACCTTAAGACTTTCACAGTACTCCTTCCGGGAGCTCCTCGGGTTTGCCGATGTAATTCGCCTTTTGACGAGTCATTTGGCAACCCTAAGAGAGTCATAGTTACTCCTGCCACTTGCTCCCCATTTTACCACAGTCACATCTACAAGCTTACTCTGGCTAGTTCACCAGAAGCGATACACCATTATTTGTTGACCTTAAGACTTTCACAGTACTCCTGCCGGGAGCTCCTCGAGAATGCCGATGTTTTTCGCCTGTTGACGAGGCATTTGGCTACCTTAAGAGAGTCATAGTAACTCCTGCCAGTTGCACCCCGTTGCACACAGTCACATCTACAAGCTTACTCTGGCTAGTTCACCAGAAGCGATACACCATTATTTGTTGACCTTAAGGCTTTCACAGTACTCCTTCCGGGAGCTGCTCGAGTTTGCCGTTGGAATTCGCCTGTTGACGAGGCATTTGGCTACCTTAAGAGAGTCATAGTTACTCCTGCCACTTGCTCCTCGTTTTACCACAGTCGCATCTACAAGCTTACTCTGGCTAGTTCACCAGGAGCGATACGCCATTATTTGTTGACCTTAAGGCTTTCACAGTACTCCTTCCGGGAGCTCCTCGAGCTTGCCGATGTAATTCGCCTTTTGACGAGTCATTTGGGAACCCTAAGAGAGTCATAGTTACTCCTGCCACTTGCTCCCCATTTTACCACAGTCACATCTACAAGCTTACTCTGGCTAGTTCACCAGAAGCGATACGCCATTATTTGTTGACCTTAAGACTTTCACAGTACTCCTGCCGGGAGCTGCTCGAGTTTGCCGTTGGAATTCGCCTGTTCACGAGGCATTTGGCTACCTTAAGAGAGTCATAGTTACTCCTGCCACTTGCTCCTCGTTTTACCACAGTCGCATCTACAAGCATACTCTGGCTAGTTCACCAGGAGCGATACGCCATTATTTGTTGACCTTAAGGCTTTCACAGTACTCCTTCCGGGAGCTGCTCCAGTTTGCCGTTGGAATTCGCCTTTTGACGAGGCATTTGGCTACCTTAAGAGAGTCATAGTTACTCCTGCCACATGCTCCTCGTTTTACCACAGTCGCATCTACAAGCTTACTCTGGCTAGTTCACCAGGAGCGATACGCCATTATTTGTTGACCTTAAGACTTTCACAGTACTCCTTCCGGGAGCTCCTCGGGTTTGCCGATGTAATTCGCCTTTTGACGAGTCATTTGGAAACCCTAAGAGAGTCATAGTTACTCCTGCCACTTGCTCCCCATTTTACCACAGTCACATCTACAAGCTTACTCTGGCTAGTTCACCAGAAGCGATACACCATTATTTGTTGACCTTAAGACTTTCACAGTACTCCTGCCGGGAGCTCCTCGAGAATGCCGATGTTTTTCGCCTGTTGACTTGGCATTTGGCTACCTTAAGAGAGTCATAGTTACTCCTGCCAGTTGCACCCCGTTTCACACAGTCACATCTACAAGCTTACTCTGGCCAGTTCACCAGGAGCGATACGCCATTATTTGTTGACCTTAAGGCTTTCACAGTACTCCTTCTGGGAGCTCCTCGAGTTTGCCGTTGGAATTCGCCTGTTGACGAGGAATTTGGCTACCTTAAGAGAGTCATAGTTACTCCTGCCACTTGCTCCTCGTTTTACCACAGTCGCATCTACAAGCTTACTCTGGCTAGTTCACCAGGAGCGATACGCCATTATTTGTTGACCTTAAGGCTTTCACAGTACTCCTTCCGGGAGCTCCTCGAGTTTGCCGATGTAATTCGCCTTTTGACGAGTCATTTGGCAACCCTAAGAGAGTCATAGTTACTCCTGCCACTTGCTCCCCATTTTACCACAGTCACATCTACAAGCTTACTCTGGCTAGTTCACCAGAAGCGATACGTCATTATTTGTTGACCTTAAGACTTTCACAGTACTCCTGCCGGGAGCTGCTCGAGTTTGCCGTTGGAATTCGCCTGTTGACGAGGCATTTGGCTACCTTAAGAGAGTCATAGTTACTCCTGCCACTTGCTCCTCGTTTTACCACAGTCGCATCTACAAGCTTACTCTGGCTAGTTCACCAGGAGCGATACGCCATTATTTGTTGACCTTAAGACTTTCACAGTACTCCTTCCGGGAGCTGCTCGAGTTTGCCGTTGGAATTCGCCTGTTGACGAGGCATTTGGCTACCTTAAGAGAGTCATAGTTACTCCTGCCACTTGCTCCTCGTTTTACCACAGTCGCATCTACAAGCATACTCTGGCTAGTTCACCAGGAGCGATACGCCATTATTTGTTGACCTTAAGGCTTTCACAGTACTCCTTCCGGGAGCTCCTCGAGCTTGCCGTTGGAATTCGCCTTTTGACGAGGCATTTGGCTACCTTAAGAGAGTCATAGTTACTCCTGCCACATGCTCCTCGTTTTACCACAGTCGCATCTACAAGCTTACTCTGGCTAGTTCACCAGGAGCGATACGCCATTATTTGTTGACCTTAAGACTTTCACAGTACTCCTTCCGGGAGCTCCTCGGGTTTGCCGATGTAATTCGCCTTTTGACGAGTCATTTGGCAACCCTAAGAGAGTCATAGTTACTCCTGCCACTTGCTCCCCATTTTACCACAGTCACATCTACAAGCTTACTCTGGCTAGTTCACCAGAAGCGATACACCATTATTTGTTGACCTTAAGACTTTCACAGTACTCCTTCCGGGAGCTCCTCGAGAATGCCGATGTTTTTCGCCTGTTGACGAGGCATTTGTCTACCTTAAGAGAGTCATAGTTACTCCTGCCAGTTGCACCCCGTTTCACACAGTCACATCTACAAGCTTACTCTGGCCAGTTCACCAGGAGCGATACGCCATTATTTGTTGACCTTAAGGCTTTCACAGTACTCCTTCCGGGAGCTCCTCGAGTTTGCCGTTGGAATTCGCCTGTTGACGAGGCATTTGGCTACCTTAAGAGAGTCATAGTTACTCCTGCCACTTGCTCCTCGTTTTACCACAGTCGCATCTACAAGCTTACTCTGGCTAGTTCACCAGGAGCGATACGCCATTATTTGTTGACCTTAAGGCTTTCACAGTACTCCTTCCGGGAGCTCCTCGAGTTTGCCGATGTAATTCGCCTTTTGACGAGTCATTTGGCAACCCTAGGAGAGTCATAGTTACTCCTGCCACTTGTTCCCCATTTTACCACAGTCACATCTACAAGCTTACTCTGGCTAGTTCACCAGAAGCGATACGCCATTATTTGTTGACCTTAAGACTTTCACAGTACTCCTGCCGGGAGCTGCTCGAGTTTGCCGTTGGAATTCGCCTGTTGACGAGGCATTTGGCTACCTTAAGAGAGTCATAGTTACTCCGGCCACTTGCTACTCGTTTTACCACAGTCGCATCTACAAGCTTACTCTAGCTAGTTCACCAGGAGCGATACGCCATTATTTGTTGACCTTAAGGCTTTCACAGTACTCCTTCTGGGAGCTCCTCGAGTTTGCTGATGTAATTCGCCTTTTGACGAGTCATTTGGCAACCCTAAGAGAGTCATAGTTACTCCTGCCACTTGCTCCCCATTTTATCACAGTCACATCTACAAGCTTACTCTGGCTAGTTCACCAGAAGCGATACGCCATTATTTGTTGACCTTAAGACTTTCACAGTACTCCTGCCGGGAGCTGCTCGAGTTTGCCGTTGGAATTCGCCTGTTGACGAGGCATTTGGCTACCTTAAGAGAGTCATAGTTACTCCTGCCACTTGCTCCTTGTTTTACCACAGTCGCATCTACAAGCTTACTCTGGCTAGTTCACCAGGAGCGATACGCCATTATTTGTTGACCTTAAGGCTTTCACAGTACTCCTTCTGGGAGCTGCTCGAGTTTGCCGTTGCAATTCGCCTGTTGACGAGGCATTTGGCTACCTTAAGAGAGTCATAGTTACTCCTGCCACTTGCTCCTCGTTTTAGCACAGTCGCATCTACAAGCTTACTCTGGCTAGTTCACCAGGAGCGATACGCCATTATTTGTTGACCTTAAGGCTTTCACAGTACTCCTTCCGGGAGCTCCTCGAGTTTGCCGTTGGAATTCGCCTGTTGACGAGGCATTTGGCTACCTTAAGAGAGTCATAGTTACTCCTGCCACTTGCTCCTCGTTTTACCACAGTCGCATCTACAAGCTTACTCTGGCTAGTTCACCAGATGCGATACGCCATTATTTGTTGACCTTAAGACTTTCACAGTACTCCTTCCGGGAGCTCCTCGGGTTTGCCGATGTAATTCGCCTTTTGACGAGTCATTTGGCAACCCTAAGAGAGTCATAGTTACTCCTGCCACTTGCTCCCCATTTTACCACAGTCACATCTACAAGCTTACTCTGGCTAGTTCACCAGAAGCGATACACCATTATTTGTTGACCTTAAGACTTTCAAAGTACTCCTGCCGGGAGCTCCTCGAGAATGCCGATGTTTTTCGCCTGTTGACGAGGCATTTGGCTACCTTAAGAGAGTCATAGTAACTCCTGCCAGTTGCACCCCGTTGCACACAGTCACATCTACAAGCTTACTCTGGCCAGTTCACCAGGAGCGATACGCCATTATTTGTTGACCTTAAGGCTTTCACAGTACTCCTTCCGGGAGCTGCTCGAGTTTGCCGTTGGAATTCGCCTGTTGACGAGGCATTTGGCTACCTTAAGAGAGTCATAGTTACTCCTGCCACTTGCTACTCGTTTTACCACAGTCGCATCTACAAGCTTACTCTGGCTAGTTCACCAGGAGCGATACGCCATTATTTGTTGACCTTAAGGCTTTCACAGTACTCCTTCCGGGAGCTCCTCGAGCTTGCCGATGTAATTCGCCTTTTGACGAGTCATTTGGGAACCCTAAGAGAGTCATAGTTACTCCTGCCACTTGCTCCACATTTTACCACAGTCACATCTACAAGCTTACTCTGGCTAGTTCACCAGAAGCGATACGCCATTATTTGTTGACCTTAAGACTTTCACAGTACTCCTGCCGGGAGCTGCTCGAGTTTGCCGTTGGAATTCGCCTGTTGACGAGGCATTTGGCTACCTTAAGAGAGTCATAGTTACTCCTGCCACTTGCTCCTCGTTTTACCACAGTCGCATCTACAAGCATACTCTGGCTAGTTCACCAGGAGCGATACGCCATTATTTGTTGACCTTAAGGCTTTCACAGTACTCCTTCCGGGAGCTGCTCCAGTTTGCCGTTGGAATTCGCCTTTTGACGAGGCATTTGGCTACCTTAAGAGAGTCATAGTTACTCCTGCCACATGCTCCTCGTTTTACCACAGTCGCATCTACAAGCTTACTCTGGCTAGTTCACCAGGAGCGATACGCCATTATTTGTTGACCTTAAGACTTTCACAGTACTCCTTCCGGGAGCTCCTCGGGTTTGCCGATGTAATTCGCCTTTTGACGAGTCATTTGGCAACCCTAAGAGAGTCATAGTTACTCCTGCCACTTGCTCCCCATTTTACCACAGTCACATCTACAAGCTTACTCTGGCTAGTTCACCAGAAGCGATACACCATTATTTGTTGACCTTAAGACTTTCACAGTACTCCTGCCGGGAGCTCCTCGAGAATGCCGATGTTTTTCGCCTGTTGACTTGGCATTTGGCTACCTTAAGAGAGTCATAGTTACTCCTGCCAGTTGCACCCCGTTTCACACAGTCACATCTACAAGCTTACTCTGGTAAGTTCACCAGGAGCGATACGCCATTATTTGTTGACCTTAAGGCTTTCACAGTACTCCTTCTGGGAGCTCCTCGAGTTTGCCGTTGGAATTCGCCTGTTGACGAGGAATTTGGCTACCTTAAGAGAGTCATAGTTACTCCTGCCACTTGCTCCTCGTTTTACCACAGTCGCATCTACAAGCTTACTCTGGCTAGTTCACCAGGAGCGATACGCCATTATTTGTTGACCTTAAGGCTTTCACAGTACTCCTTCCGGGAGCTCCTCGAGTTTGCCGATGTAATTCGCCTTTTGACGAGTCATTTGGCAACCCTAAGAGAGTCATAGTTACTCCTGCCACTTGCTCCCCATTTTACCACAGTCACATCTACAAGCTTACTCTGGCTAGTTCACCAGAAGCGATACGTCATTATTTGTTGACCTTAAGACTTTCACAGTACTCCTGCCGGGAGCTGCTCGAGTTTGCCGTTGGAATTCGCCTGTTGACGAGGCATTTGGCTACCTTAAGAGAGTCATAGTTACTCCTGCCACTTGCTCCTCGTTTTACCACAGTCGCATCTACAAGCTTACTCTGGCTAGTTCACCAGGAGCGATACGCCATTATTTGTTGACCTTAAGACTTTCACAGTACTCCTTCCGGGAGCTCCTCGGGTTTGCCGATGTAATTCGCCTTTTGACGAGTCATTTGGCAACCCTAAGAGAGTCATAGTTACTCCTGCCACTTGCTCCCCATTTTACCACAGTCACATCTACAAGCTTACTCTGGCTAGTTCACCAGAACCTATACGCCATTATTTGTTGACCTTAAGACTTTCACAGTACTCCTTCCGGGAGCTGCTCGAGTTTGCCGTTGGAATTCGCCTGTTGACGAGGCATTTGGATACCTTAAGAGAGTCATAGTTACTCCTGCCACTTGCTCCTCGTTTTACCACAGTCGCATCTACAAGCTTACTCTGGCTAGTTCACCAGGAGCGATACGTTATTATTTGTTGACCTTAAGACTTTCACAGTACTCCTTCCGGGAGCTCCTCGGGTTTGCCGATGTAATTCGCCTTTTGACGAGTCATTTGGCAACCCTAAGAGAGTCATAGTTACTCCTGCCACTTGCTCCCCATTTTACCACAGTCACATCTACAAGCTTACTCTGGCTAGTTCACCAGAAGCGATACACCATTATTTGTTGACCTTAAGACTTTCACAGTACTCCTGCCGGGAGCTCCTCGAGAATGCCGATGTTTTTCGCCTGTTGACGAGGCATTTGGCTACCTTAAGAGAGTCATAGTTACTCCTGCCAGTTGCTCCCCGTTTCACACAGTCACATCTACAAGCTTACTCTGGCCAGTTCACCAGGAGCGATACGCCATTATTAGTTGACCTTAAGGCTTTCACAGTACTCCTTCCGGGAGCTGCTCGAGTTTGCCGTTGGAATTCGCCTGTTGACGAGGCATTTGGCTACCTTAAGAGAGTCATAGTTACTCCTGCCACTTGCTCCTCGTTTTACCACAGTCACATCTACAAGCTTACTCTAGCTAGTTCACCAGAAGCGATACGCCATTATTTGTTGACCTTAAGACTTTCACAGTACTCCTGCCGGGAGCTCCTCGAGTTTGCCGTTGGAATTCGCCTGTTGACGAGGCGTTTGGCTACCTTAAGAGAGTCATAGTTACTCCTGCCACTTGCTCCTCGTTTTACCACAGTCGCATCTACAAGCTTACTCTGGCTAGTTCACCAGATGCGATACGCCATTATTTGTTGACCTTAAGACTTTCACAGTACTCCTTCCGGGAGCTCCTCGGGTTTGCCGATGTAATTCGCCTTTTGACGAGTCATTTGGCAACCCTAAGAGAGTCATAGTTACTCCTGCCACTTGCTCCCCATTTTACCACAGTCACATCTACAAGCTTACTCTGGCTAGTTCACCAGAAGCGATACACCATTATTTGTTGACCTTAAGACTTTCACAGTACTCCTGCCGGGAGCTCCTCGAGAATGCCGATGTTTTTCGCCTGTTGACGAGGCATTTGGCTACCTTAAGAGAGTCATAGTTACTCCTGCCAGTTGCACCCCGTTTCACACAGTCACATCTACAAGCTTACTCTGGCCAGTTCACCAGGAGCGATACGCCATTATTTGTTGACCTTAAGGCTTTCACAGTACTCCTTCCGGGAGCTGCTCGAGTTTGCCGTTGGAATTCGCCTGTTGACGAGGCATTTGGCTACCTTAAGAGAGTCATAGTTACTCCTGCCACTTGCTCCTCGTTTTACCACAGTCGCATCTACAAGCTTACTCTGGCTAGTTCACCAGGAGCGATACGCCATTATTTGTTGACCTTAAGGCTTTCACAGTACTCCTTCCGGGAGCTCCTCGAGTTTGCCGATGTAATTCGCCTTTTGACGAGTCATTTGGCAACCCTAAGAGAGTCATAGTTACTCCTGCCACTTGCTCCCCATTTTACCACAGTCACATCTACAAGCTTACTCTGGCTAGTTCACCAGAAGCGATACGCCATTATTTGTTGACCTTAAGACTTTCACAGTACTCCTGCCGGGAGCTGCTCGAGTTTGCCGTTGGAATTCGCCTGTTGACGAGGCATTTGGCTACCTTAAGAGAGTCATAGTTACTCCTGCCACTTGCTCCTCGTTTTACCACAGTCGCATCTACAAGCATATTCTGGCTAGTTCACCAGGAGCGATACGCCATTATTTGTTGACCTTAAGGCTTTCACAGTACTCCTTCCGGGAGCTGCTCGAGTTTGCCGATGAAATTCGCCTTTTGACGAGTCATTTGGCAACCCTAAGAGAGTCATAGTTACTCCTGCCACTTGCTCCCCATTTTACCACAGTCGCATCTACAAGCTTACTCTGGCTAGTTCACCAGGAGCGATACGCCATTATTTGTTGACCTTAAGACTTTCACAGTACTCCTTCCGGGAGCTCCTCGGGTTTGCCGATGAAATTCGCCTTTTGACGAGTCATTTGGCAACCCTAAGAGAGTCATAGTTACTCCTGCCACTTGCTCCCCATTTTACCACAGTCACATCTACAAGCTTACTCTGGCTAGTTCACCAGAAGCGATACACCATTATTTGTTGACCTTAAGACTTTCACAGTACTCCTGCCGGGAGCTCCTCGAGAATGCCGATGTTTTTCGCCTGTTGACGAGGCATTTGGCTACCTTAAGAGAGTCATAGTTACTCCTGCCAGTTGCACCCCGTTTCACACAGTCACATCTAGAAGCTTACTCTGGCCAGTTCACCAGGAGCGATACGCCATTATTTGTTGACCTTAAGGCTTTCACAGTACTCCTTCCGGGAGCTGCTCGAGTTTGCCGTTGGAATTCGCCTGTTGACGAGGCATTTGGCTACCTTAAGAGAGTCATAGTTACTCCTGCCACTTGCTCCCCATTTTACCACAGTCACATCTACAAGCTTACTCTGGCTAGTTCACCAGAAGCGATACACCATTATTTGTTGTCCTTAAGACTTTCACAGTACTCCTGCCGGGAGCTCCTCGAGAATGCCGATGTTTTTCGCCTGTTGACGAGGCATTTGGCTACCTTAAGAGAGTCATAGTTACTCCTGCCAGTTGCACCCCGTTTCACACAGTCACATCTACAAGCTTACTCTGGCCAGTTCACCAGGAGCGATACGCCATTATTTGTTGACCTTAAGGCTTTCACAGTACTCCTTCCGGGAGCTGCTCGAGTTTGCCGTTGGAATTCGCCTGTTGACGAGGCATTTGGCTACCTTAAGAGAGTCATAGTTACTCCTGCCACTTGCTCCTCGTTTTACCACAGTCACATCTACAAGCTTACTCTAGCTAGTTCACCAGAAGCGATACGCCATTATTTGTTGACCTTAAGACTTTCACAGTACTCCTGCCGGGAGCTCCTCGAGTTTGCCGTTGGAATTCGCCTGTTGACGAGGCGTTTGGCTACCTTAAGAGAGTCATAGTTACTCCTGCCACTTGCTCCTCGTTTTACCACAGTCGCATCTACAAGCTTACTCTGGCTAGTTCACCAGGAGCGATACGCCATTATTTGTTGACCTTAAGGCTTTCACAGTACTCCTTCCGGGAGCTCCTCGAGTTTGCCGTTGGAATTCGCCTGTTGACGAGGCATTTGGCTACCTTAAGAGAGTCATAGTTACTCCTGCCACTTGCTCCTCGTTTTACCACAGTCGCATCTACAAGCTTACTCTGGCTAGTTCACCAGGTGCGATACGCCATTATTTGTTGACCTTAAGACTTTCACAGTACTCCTTCCGGGAGCTCCTCGGGTTTGCCGATGTAATTCGCCTTTTGACGAGTCATTTGGCAACCCTAAGAGAGTCATAGTTACTCCTGCCACTTGCTCCCCATTTTACCACAGTCACATCTACAAGCTTACTCTGGCTAGTTCACCAGAAGCGATACACCATTATTTGTTGACCTTAAGACTTTCACAGTACTCCTGCCGGGAGCTCCTCGAGAATGCCGATGTTTTTCGCCTGTTGACGAGGCATTAGGCTACCTTAAGAGAGTCATAGTTACTCCTGCCAGTTGCACCCCGTTTCACACAGTCACATCTACAAGCTTACTCTGGCCAGTTCACCAGGAGCGATACGCCATTATTTGTTGACCTTAAGGCTTTCACAGTACTCCTTCCGGGAGCTGCTCGAGTTTGCCGTTGGAATTCGCCTGTTGACGAGGCATTTGGCTACCTTAAGAGAGTCATAGTTACTCCTGCCACTTGCTCCTCGTTTTAAAACAGTCGCATCTACAAGCTTACTCTGGCTAGTTCACCAGGAGCGATACGCCATTATTTGTTGACCTTAAGGCTTTCACAGTACTCCTTCCGGGAGCTCCTCGAGTTTGCCGATGTAATTCGCCTTTTGACGAGTCATTTGGCAACCCTAAGAGAGTCATAGTTACTCCTGCCACTTGCTCCCCATTTTACCACTGTCACATCTACAAGCTTACTCTGACTAGTTCACCAGAAGCGATACGCCATTATTTGTTGACCTTAAGACTTTCACAGTACTCCTGCCGGGAGCTGCTCGAGTTTGCCGTTGGAATTCGCCTGTTGACGAGGCATTTGGCTACCTTAAGAGAGTCATAGTTACTCCTGCCACTTGCTCCTCGTTTTACCACAGTCGCATCTACAAGCATACTCTGGCTAGTTCACCAGGAGCGATACGCCATTATTTGTTGACCTTAAGGCTTTCACAGTACTCCTTCCGGGAGCTGCTCGAGTTTGCCGTTGGAATTCGCCTGTTGACGAGGCATTTGGCTACCTTAAGAGAGTCATAGTTACTCCTGCCACTTGCTCCTCGTTTTACCACAGTCGCATCTACAAGCTTACTCTGGCTAGTTCACCAGGAGCGATACGCCATTATTTGTTGACCTTAAGACTTTCACAGTACTCCTTCCGGGAGCTCCTCGGGTTTGCCGATGAAATTCGCCTTTTGACGAGTCATTTGGCAACCCTAAGAGAGTCATAGTTACTCCTGCCACTTGCTCCCCATTTTACCACAGTCACATCTACAAGCTTACTCTGGCTAGTTCACCAGAAGCGATACACCATTATTTGTTGACCTTAAGACTTTCACAGTACTCCTGCCAGGAGCTCCTCGAGAATGCCGATGTTTTTCGCCTGTTGACGAGGCATTTGGCTACCTTAAGAGAGTCATAGTTACTCCTGCCAGTTGCACCCCGTTTCACACAGTCACATCTAGAAGCTTACTCTGGCCAGTTCACCAGGAGCGATACGCCATTATTTGTTGACCTTAAGGCTTTCACAGTACTCCTTCCGGGAGCTCCTCGAGTTTGCCGTTGGAATTCGCCTGTTGACGAGGCATTTGGCTACCTTAAGAGAGTCATAGTTACTCCTGCCACTTGCTCCTCGTTTTACCACAGTCGCATCTACAAGCTTACTCTGGCTAGTTCACCAGGAGCGATACGCCATTATTTGTTGACCTTAAGGCTTTCACAGTACTCCTTCCGGGAGCTCCTCGAGTTTGCCGATGTAATTCGCCTTTTGACGAGTCATTTGGCAACCCTAAGAGAGTCATAGTTACTCCTGCCACTTGCTCCCCATTTTACCACAGTCACATCTACAAGCTTACTCTGGCTAGTTCACCAGAAGCGATACACCAGTATTTGTTGACCTTAAGACTTTCACAGTACTCCTGCCGGGAGCTCCTTGAGAATTCCGATGTTTTTCGCCTGTTGACGAGGCATTTGGCTACCTTAAGAGAGTCATTGTTACTCCTGCCAGTTGCACCCCGTTTCACACAGTCACATCTAGAAGCTTACTCTGGCCAGTTCACCAGGAGCGATACGCCATTATTTGTTGACCTTAAGGCTTTCACAGTACTCCTTCCGGGAGCTGCTCGAGTTTGCCGTTGGAATTCGCCTGTTGACGAGGCGTTTGGCTACCTTAAGAGAGTCATAGTTACTCCTGCCACTTGCTCCTCGTTTTACCACAGTCGCATCTACAAGCATACTCTGGCTAGTTCACCAGGAGCGATACGCCATTATTTGTTGACCTTAAGGCTTTCACAGTACTCCTTCCGGGAGCTGCTCGAGTTTGCCGTTGGAATTCGCCTGTTGACGAGGCATTTGGCTACCTTAAGAGAGTCATAGTTACTCCTGCCACTTGCTCCTCGTTTTACCACAGTCGCATCTACAAGCTTACTCTGGCTAGTTCACCAGGAGCGATACGCCATTATTTGTTGACCTTAAGACTTTCACAGTACTCCTTCCAGGAGCTCCGCGGGTTTGCCGATGAAATTCGCCTTTTGACGAGTCATTTGGCAACCCTAAGAGAGTCATAGTTACTCCTGCCACTTGCTCCCCATTTTACCACAGTCACATCTACAAGCTTACTCTGGCTAGTTCACCAGAAGCGATACACCAGTATTTGTTGACCTTAAGACTTTCACAGTACTCCTGCCGGGAGCTCCTTGAGAATTCCGATGTTTTTCGCCTGTTGACGAGGCATTTGGCTACCTTAAGAGAGTCATTGTTACTCCTGCCAGTTGCACCCCGTTTCACACAGTCACATCTAGAAGCTTACTCTGGCCAGTTCACCAGGAGCGATACGCCATTATTTGTTGACCTTAAGGCTTTCACAGTACTCCTTCCGGGAGCTGCTCGAGTTTGCCGTTGGAATTCGCCTGTTGACGAGGCGTTTGGCTACCTTAAGAGAGTCATAGTTACTCCTGCCACTTGCTCCTCGTTTTACCACAGTCGCATCTACAAGCTTACTCTGGCTAGTTCACCAGGAGCGATACGCCATTATTTGTTGACCTTAAGGCTTTCACAGTACTCCTTCCGGGAGCTCCTCGAGTTTGCCGATGTAATTCGCCTTTTGACGAGTCATTTGGCAACCCTAGGAGAGTCATAGTTACTCCTGCCACTTGTTCCCCATTTTACCACAGTCACATCTACAAGCTTACTCTGGCTAGTTCACCAGAAGCGATACGCCATTATTTGTTGACCTTAAGACTTTCACAGTACTCCTGCCGGGAGCTGCTCGAGTTTGCCGTTGGAATTCGCCTGTTGACGAGGCATTTGGATACCTTAAGAGAGTCATAGTTACTCCTGCCACTTGCTCCTCGTTTTACCACAGTCGCATCTACAAGCTTACTCTGGCTAGTTCACCAGGAGCGATACGCCATTATTTGTTGACCTTAAGGCTTTCACAGTACTCCTTCCGGGAGCTCCTCGAGTTTGCTGATGTAATTCGCCTTTTGACGAGTCATTTGGCAACCCTAAGAGAGTCATAGTTACTCCTGCCACTTGCTCCCCATTTTACCACAGTCACATCTACAAGCTTACTCTGGCTAGTTCACCAGAAGCGATACGCCATTATTTGTTGACCTTAAGACTTTCACAGTACTCCTGCCGGGAGCTGCTCGAGTTTGCCGTTGGAATTCGCCTGTTGACGAGGCATTTGGCTACCTTAAGAGAGTCATAGTTACTCCTGCCACTTGCTCCTCGTTTTACCACAGTCGCATCTACAAGCTTACTCTGGCTAGTTCACCAGGAGCGATACGCCATTATTTGTTGACCTTAAGGCTTTCACAGTACTCCTTCCGGGAGCTCCTCGAGTTTGCCGTTGGAATTCGCCTGTTGACGAGGCATTTGGCTACCTTAAGAGAGTCATAGTTACTCCTGCCACTTGCTCCTCGTTTTACCACAGTCGCATCTACAAGCTTACTCTGGCTAGTTCACCAGATGCGATACGCCTTTATTTGTTGACCTTAAACTTTCACAGTACTCCTTCCGGGAGCTCCTCGGGTTTGCCGATGTAATTCGCCTTTTGACGAGTCATTTGGCAACCCTAAGAGAGTCATAGTTACTCCTGCCACTTGCTCCCCATTTTACCACAGTCACATCTACAAGCTTACTCTGGCTAGTTCACCAGAAGCGATACACCATTATTTGTTGACCTTAAGACTTTCACAGTACTCCTGCCAGGAGCTCCTCGAGAATGCCGATGTTTTTCGCCTGTTGACGAGGCATTTGGCTACCTTAAGAGAGTCATAGTTACTCCTGCCAGTTGCACCCCGTTTCACACAGTCACATCTACAAGCTTACTCTGGCCAGTTCACCAGGAGCGATACGCCATTATTTGTTGACCTTAAGGCTTTCACAGTACTCCTTCCGGGAGCTGCTCGAGTTTGCCGTTGGAATTCGCCTGTTGACGAGGCATTTGGCTACCTTAAGAGAGTCATAGTTACTCCTGCCACTTGCTCCCCGTTTTACCACAGTCGCATCTACAATCTTACTCTGGCTAGTTCACCAGGAGCGATACGCCATTATTTGTTGACCTTAAGACTTTCACAGTACTACTTCCGGGAGCTCCTCGGGTTTGCCGATGTAATTCGCCTTTTGACGAGTCATTTGGCAACCCTAAGAGAGTCATAGTTACTCCTGCCACTTGCTCCCCATTTTACCACAGTCACATCTACAAGCTTACTCTGGCTAGTTCACCAGGAGCGATACGCCATTATTTGTTGACCTTAAGGCTTTCACAGTACTCCTTCCGGGAGCTGCTCGAGTTTGCCGTTGGAATTCGCCTGTTGACGAGGCATTTGGCTACCTTAAGAGAGTCATAGTTACTTCTGCCACTTGCTCCTCGTTTTACCACAGTCGCATCTACAAGCTTACTCTGGCTAGTTCACCAGGAGCGATACGCCATTATTTGTTGACCTTAAGGCTTTCACAGTACTCCTTCCGGGAGCTCCTCGAGTTTGCCGATGTAATTCGCCTTTTGACGAGTCATTTGGCAACCCTAAGAGAGTCATAGTTACTCCTGCCACTTGCTCCCCATTTTACCACAGTCACATCTACAAGCTTACTCTGGCTAGTTCACCAGAAGCGATACGCCATTATTTGTTGACCTTAAGACTTTCACAGTACTCCTGCCGGGAGCTGCTCGAGTTTGCCGTTGGAATTCGCCTGTTGACGAGGCATTTGGCTACCTTAAGAGAGTCATAGTTACCCCTGCCACTTGCTCCTCGTTTTACCACAGTCGCATCTACAAGCATACTCTGGCTAGTTCACCAGGAGCGATACGCCATTATTTGTTGACCTTAAGGCTTTCACAGTACTCCTTCCGGGAGCTGCTCGAGTTTGCCGTTGGAATTCGCCTGTTGACGAGGCATTTGGCTACCTTAAGAGAGTCATAGTTACTCCTGCCACTTGCTCCTCGTTTTACCACAGTCGCATCTACAAGCTTACTCTGGCTAGTTCACCAGGAGCGATACGCCATTATTTGTTGACCTTAAGACTTTCACAGTACTCCTTCCAGGAGCTCCTCGGGTTTGCCGATGAAATTCGCCTTTTGACGAGTCATTTGGCAACCCTAAGAGAGTCATAGTTACTCCTGCCACTTGCTCCCCATTTTACCACAGTCACATCTACAAGCTTACTCTGGCTAGTTCACCAGGAGCGATACGCCATTATTTGTTGACCTTAAGGCTTTCACAGTACTCCTTCCGGGAGCTCCTCGAGTTTGCCGATGTAATTCGCCTTTTGACGAGTCATTTGGCAACACTAGGAGAGTCATAGTTACTCCTGCCACTTGTTCCCCATTTTACCACAGTCACATCTACAAGCTTACTCTGGCTAGTTCACCAGAAGCGATACGCCATTATTTGTTGACCTTAAGACTTTCACAGTACTCCTGCCGGGAGCTGCTCGAGTTTGCCGTTGGAATTCGCCTGTTGACGAGGCATTTGGATACCTTAAGAGAGTCATAGTTACTCCTGCCACTTGCTCCTCGTTTTACCACAGTCGCATCTACAAGCTTACTCTGGCTAGTTCACCAGGAGCGATACGCCATTATTTGTTGACCTTAAGGCTTTCACAGTACTCCTTCCGGGAGCTGCTCGAGTTTGCCGTTGCAATTCGCCTGTTGACGAGGCATTTGGCTACCTTAAGAGAGTCATAGTTACTCCTGCCACTTGCTCCCCATTTTACCACAGTCACATCTACAAGCTTACTCTGGCTAGTTCACCAGAAGCGATACGCCATTATTTGTTGACCTTAAGACTTTCACAGTACTCCTGCCGGGAGCTGCTCGAGTTTGCCGTTGGAATTCGCCTGTTGACGAGGCATTTGGCTACCTTAAGAGAGTCATAGTTACTCCTGCCACTTGCTCCTCGTTTTACCACAGTAGCATCTACAAGCTTACTCTGGCTAGTTCACCAGGAGCGATACGCCATTATTTGTTGACCTTAAGGCTTTCACAGTACTCCTTCCGGGAGCTGCTCGAGTTTGCCGTTGCAATTCGCCTGTTGACGAGGCATTTGGCTACCTTAAGAGAGTCATAGTTACTCCTGCCACTTGCTCCTCGTTTTACCACAGTCGCATCTACAAGCTTACTCTGGCTAGTTCACCAGAAGCGATACGCCATTATTTGTTGACCTTAAGACTTTCACAGTACTCCTGCCGGGAGCTCCTCGAGAATGCCGATGTTTTTCGCCTGTTGACGAGGCATTTGGCTACCTTAAGAGAGTCATAGTTACTCCTGCCAGTTGCACCCCGTTTCACACAGTCACATCTACAAGCTTACTCTGGCTAGTTCACCAGGAGCGATACGCCATTATTTGTTGACCTTAAGACTTTCACAGTACTACTTCCGGGAGCTCCTCGGGTTTGCCGATGTAATTCGCCTTTTGACGAGTCATTTGGCAACCCTAAGAGAGTCATAGTTACTCCTGCCACTTGCTCCCCATTTTATCACAGTCACATCTACAAGCTTACTCTGGCTAGTTCACCAGAAGCGATACGCCATTATTTGTTGACCTTAAGACTTTCACAGTACTCCTTCCGGGAGCTGCTCGAGTTTGCCGTTGGAATTCGCCTGTTGACGAGGCATTTGGCTACCTTAAGAGAGTCATAGTTACTCCTGCCACTTGCTCCTCGTTTTACCACAGTCGCATCTACAAGCTTACTCTGGCTAGTTCACCAGGAGCGATACGCCATTATTTGTTGACCTTAAGACTTTCACAGTACTCCTTCCGGGAGCTCCTCGGGTTTGCCGATGTAATTCGCCTTTTGACGAGTCATTTGGCAACCCTAAGAGAGTCATAGTTACTCCTGCCACTTGCTCCCCATTTTACCACAGTCACATCTACAAGCTTACTCTGGCTAGTTCACCAGAAGCGATACACCATTATTTGTTGACCTTAAGACTTTCACAGTACTCCTGCCGGGAGCTCCTCGAGAATGCCGATGTTTTTCGCCTGTTGACGAGGCATTTGGCTACCTTAAGAGAGTCATAGTTACTCCTGCCAGTTGCACCCCGTTTCACACAGTCACATCTACAAGCTTACTCTGGCCAGTTCACCAGGAGCGATACGCCATTATTTGTTGACCTTAAGGCTTTCACAGTACTCCTTCCGGGAGCTGCTCGAGTTTGCCGTTGGAATTCGCCTGTTGACGAGGCATTTGGCTACCTTAAGAGAGTCATAGTTACTCCTGCCACTTGCTCCTCGTTTTACCACAGTCACATCTACAAGCTTACTCTAGCTAGTTCACCAGAAGCGATACGCCATTATTTGTTGACCTTAAGACTTTCACAGTACTCCTGCCGGGAGCTCCTCGAGTTTGCCGTTGGAATTCGCCTGTTGACGAGGCATTTGGCTACCTTAAGAGAGTCATAGTTACTCCTGCCACTTGCTCCTCGTTTTACCACATTCGCATCTACAAGCTTACTCTGGCTAGTTCACCAGGAGCGATACACCATTATTTGTTGACCTTAAGGCTTTCACAGTACTCCTTCCGGGAGCTCCTCGAGTTTGCCGTTGGAATTCGCCTGTTGACGAGGCATTTGGCTACCTTAAGAGAGTCATAGTTACTCCTGCCACTTGCTCCTCGTTTTACCACAGTCGCATCTACAAGCTTACTCTGGCTAGTTCACCAGATGCGATACGCCATTATTTGTTGACCTTAAGACTTTCACAGTACTCCTTCCGGGAGCTCCTCGGGTTTGCCGATGTAATTCGCCTTTTGACGAGTCATTTGGCAACCCTAAGAGAGTCATAGTTACTCCTGCCACTTGCTCCCCATTTTACAACAGTCACATCTACAAGCTTACTCTGGCTAGTTCACCAGAAGCGATACGCCATTATTTGTTGACCTTAAGACTTTCCCAGTACTCCTGCCGGGAGCTGCTCGAGTTTGCCGTTGGAATTCGCCTGTTGACGAGGCATTTGGATACCTTAAGAGAGTCATAGTTACTCCTGCCACTTGCTCCTCGTTTTACCACAGTCGCATCTACAAGCTTACTCTGGCTAGTTCACCAGGAGCGATGCGCCATTATTTGTTGACCTTAAGGCTTTCACAGTACTCCTTCCGGGAGCTCCTCGAGTTTGCTGATGTAATTCGCCTTTTGACGAGTCATTTGGCAACCCTAAGAGAGTCATAGTTACTCCTGCCACTTGCTCCCCATTTTACCACAGTCACATCTACAAGCTTACTCTGGCTAGTTCACCAGAAGCGATACGCCATTATTTGTTGACCTTAAGACTTTCACAGTACTCCTGCCGGGAGCTGCTCGAGTTTGCCGTTGGAATTCGCCTGTTGACGAGGCATTTGGCTACCTTAAGAGAGTCATAGTTACTCCTGCCACTTGCTCCTCGTTTTAGCACAGTCGCATCTACAAGCTTACTCTGGCTAGTTCACCAGGAGCGATACGCCATTATTTGTTGACCTTAAGGCTTTCACAGTACTCCTTCCGGGAGCTGCTCGAGTTTGCCGTTGCAATTCGCCTGTTGACGAGGCATTTGGCTACCTTAAGAGAGTCATAGTTACTCCTGCCACTTGCTCCTCGTTTTACCACAGTCGCATCTACAAGCTTACTCTGGCTAGTTCACCAGAAGCGATACGCCATTATTTGTTGACCTTAAGACTTTCACAGTACTCCTGCCGGGAGCTGCTCGAGTTTGCCGTTGGAATTCGCCTGTTGACGAGGCATTTGGCTACCTTAAGAGAGTCATAGTTACTCCTGCCACTTGCTCCTCGTTTTAGCACAGTCGCATCTACAAGCTTACTCTGGCTAGTTCACCAGGAGCGATACGCCATTATTTGTTGACCTTAAGGCTTTCACAGTACTCCTTCCGGGAGCTCCTCGAGTTTGCCGTTGGAATTCGCCTGTTGACGAGGCATTTGGCTACCTTAAGAGAGTCATAGTTACTCCTGCCACTTGCTCCTCGTTTTACCACAGTCGCATCTACAAGCTTACTCTGGCTAGTTCACCAGATGCGATACGCCATTATTTGTTGACCTTAAACTTTCACAGTACTCCTTCCGGGAGCTCCTCGGGTTTGCCGATGTAATTCGCCTTTTGACGAGTCATTTGGCAACCCTAAGAGAGTCATAGTTACTCCTGCCACTTGCTCCCCATTTTACCACAGTCACATCTACAAGCTTACTCTGGCTAGTTCACCAGAAGCGATACACCATTATTTGTTGACCTTAAGACTTTCACAGTACTCCTGCCGGGAGCTCCTCGAGAATGCCGATGTTTTTCGCCTGTTGACGAGGCATTTGGCTACCTTAAGAGAGTCATAGTTACTCCTGCCAGTTGCACCCCGTTTCACACAGTCACATCTACAAGCTTACTCTGGCCAGTTCACCAGGAGCGATACGCCATTATTTGTTGACCTTAAGGCTTTCACAGTACTCCTTCCGGGAGCTCCTCGAGTTTGCCGTTGGAATTCGCCTGTTGACGAGGAATTTGGCTACCTTAAGAGAGTCATAGTTACTCCTGCCACTTGATCCTCGTTTTACCACAGTCGCATCTACAAGCTTACTCTGGCTAGTTCACCAGGAGCGATACGCCATTATTTGTTGACCTTAAGGCTTTCACAGTACTCCTTCCGGGAGCTCCTCGAGTTTGCCGATGTAATTCGCCTTTTGACGAGTCATTTGGCAACCCTAAGAGAGTCATAGTTACTCCTGCCACTTGCTCCCCATTTTACCACAGTCACATCTACAAGCTTACTCTGGCTAGTTCACCAGAAGCGATACGCCATTATTTGTTGACCTTAAGACTTTCACAGTACTCCTGCCGGGAGCTGCTCGAGTTTGCCGTTGGAATTCGCCTGTTGACGAGGCATTTGGCTACCTTAAGAGAGTCATAGTTACTCCTGCCACTTGCTCCTCGTTTTACCACAGTCGCATCTACAAGCTTACTCTGGCTAGTTCACCAGGAGCGATACGCCATTATTTGTTGACCTTAAGACTTTCACAGTACTACTTCCGGGAGCTCCTCGGGTTTGCCGATGTAATTCGCCTTTTGACGAGTCATTTGGCAACCCTAAGAGAGTCATAGTTACTCCTGCCACTTGCTCCCCATTTTACCACAGTCACATCTACAAGCTTACTCTGGCTAGTTCACCAGAAGCGATACGCCATTATTTGTTGACCTTAAGGCTTTCACAGTACTCCTTCCGGGAGCTCCTCGGGTTTGCCGATGAAATTCGCCTTTTGACGAGTCATTTGGCAACCCTAGGAGAGTCATAGTTACTCCTGCCACTTGCTCCCCATTTTACCACAGTCACATCTACAAGCTTACTCTGGCTAGTTCACCAGAAGCGATACACCATTATTTGTTGACCTTAAGACTTTCACAGTACTCCTTCCGGGAGCTCCTCGGGTTTGCAGATGAAATTCGCCTGTTGACGAGGCATTTGGCTACCTTAAGAGAGTCATAGTTACTCCTGCCAGTTGCACCCCGTTTCACACAGTCACATCTAGAAGCTTACTCTGGCCAGTTCACCAGGAGCGATACGCCATTATTTGTTGACCTTAAGGCTTTCACAGTACTCCTTCCGGGAGCTGCTCGAGTTTGCCGTTGGAATTCGCCTGTTGACGAGGCATTTGGCTACCTTAAGAGAGTCATAGTTACTCCTGCCACTTGCTCCTCGTTTTACCACAGTCGCATCTACAAGCTTACTCTGGCTAGTTCACCAGGAGCGATACGCCATTATTTGTTGACCTTAAGGCTTTCACAGTACTCCTTCCGGGAGCTCCTCGAGTTTGCCGATGTAATTCGCCTTTTGACGAGTCATTTGGCAACCCTAGGAGAGTCATAGTTACTCCTGCCACTTGTTCCCCATTTTACCACAGTCACATCTACAAGCTTACTCTGGCTAGTTCACCAGAAGCGATACGCCATTATTTGTTGACCTTAAGACTTTCACAGTACTCCTGCCGGGAGCTGCTCGAGTTTGCCGTTGGAATTCGCCTGTTGACGAGGCATTTGGCTACCTTAAGAGAGTCATAGTTACTCCTGCCACTTGCTCCTCGTTTTACCACAGTCGCATCTACATGCTTACTCTGGCTAGTTCACCAGGAGCGATACGCCATTATTTGTTGACCTTAAGGCTTTCACAGTACTCCTTCCGGGAGCTCCTCGAGTTTGCTGATGTAATTCGCCTTTTGACGAGTCATTTGGCAACACTAAGAGAGTCATAGTTACTCCTGCCACTTGCTCCCCATTTTACCACAGTCACATCTACAAGCTTACTCTGGCTAGTTCACCAGAAGCGATACGCCATTATTTGTTGACCTTAAGACTTTCACAGTACTCCTGCCGGGAGCTGCTCGAGTTTGCCGTTGGAATTCGCCTGTTGACGAGGCATTTGGCTACCTTAAGAGAGTCATAGTTACTCCTGCCACTTGCTCCTCGTTTTAATACCGTCGCATCTACAAGCTTACTCTGGCTAGTTCACCAGGAGCGATACGCCATTATTTGTTGACCTTAAGGCTTTCACAGTACTCCTTCCGGGAGCTGCTCGAGTTTGCCGTTGCAATTCGCCTGTTGACGAGGCATTTGGCTACCTTAAGAGAGTCATAGTTACTCCTGCCACTTGCTCCTCGTTTTACCACAGTCGCATCTACAAGCTTACTCTGGCTAGTTCACCAGATGCGATACGCCATTATTTGTTGACCTTAAGACTTTCACAGTACTCCTTCCGGGAGCTCCTCGGGTTTGCCGATGTAATTCGCCTTTTGACGAGTCATTTGGCAACCCTAAGAGTGTCATAGTTACTCCTGCCACTTGCTCCCCATTTTACCACAGTCACATCTACAAGCTTACTCTGGCTAGTTCACCAGAAGCGATACACCATTATTTGTTGACCTTAAGACTTTCACAGTACTCCTGCCGGGAGCTCCTCGAGAATGCCGATGTTTTTCGCCTGTTGACGAGGCATTTGGCTACCTTAAGAGAGTCATAGTTACTCCTGCCAGTTGCACCCCGTTTCACACAGTCACATCTACAAGCTTACTCTGGCCAGTTCACCAGGAGCGATACGCCATTATTTGTTGACCTTAAGGCTTTCACAGTACTCCTTCCGGGAGCTCCTCGAGTTTGCCGATGTAATTCGCCTTTTGACTAGGCATTTGGCTACCTTAAGAGAGTCATAGTTACTCCTGCCACTTGCTCCTCGTTTTACCACAGTCGCATCTACAAGCTTACTCTGGCTAGTTCACCAGATGCGATACGCCATTATTTGTTGACCTTAAGACTTTCACAGTACTCCTTCCGGGAGCTCCTCGGGTTTGCCGATGTAATTCGCCTTTTGACGAGTCATTTGGCAACCCTAAGAGTGTCATAGTTACTCCTGCCACTTGCTGCCCATTTTACCACAGTCACATTTACAAGCTTACTCTGGCTAGTTCACCAGAAGCGATACGCCATTATTTGTTGACCTTAAGACTTTCACAGTACTCCTGCCGGGAGCTGCGCGAGTTTGCCGTTGGAATTCGCCTGTTGACGAGGCATTTGGCTACCTTAAGAGAGTCATAGTTACTCCTGCCACTTGCTCCTCGTTTTACCACAGTCGCATCTACAAGCTTACTCTGGCTAGTTCACCAGGAGCGATACGCCATTATTTGTTGACCTTAAGACTTTCACAGTACTCCTTCCGGGAGACCCTCGGGTTTGCCGATGTAATTCGCCTTTTGACGAGTCATTTGGCAACCCTAAGAGAGTCATAGTTACTCCTGTCACTTGCTCCCCATTTTACCACAGTCACATCTACAAGCTTACTCTGGCTAGTTCACCAGAAGCGATACGCCATTATTTGTTGACCTTAAGACTTTCACAGTACTCCTGCCGGGAGCTGCTCGAGTTTGCCGTTGGAATTCGCCTGTTGACGAGGCATTTGGTTACCTTAAGAGAGTCATAGTTACTCCTGCCACTTGCTCCTCGTTTTACCACAGTAGCATCTACAAGCTTACTCTGGCTAGTTCACCAGGAGCGATACGCCATTATTTGTTGACCTTAAGGCTTTCACAGTACTCCTTCCGGGAGCTGCTCGAGTTTGCCGTTGCAATTCGCCTGTTGACGAGGCATTTGGCTACCTTAAGAGAGTCATAGTTACTCCTGCCACTTGCTCCTCGTTTTACCACAGTCGCATCTACAAGCTTACTCTGGCTAGTTCACTAGAAGCGATACGCCATTATTTGTTGACCTTAAGACTTTCACAGTACTCCTGCCGGGAGCTCCTCGAGAATGCCGATGTTTTTCGCCTGTTGACGAGGCATTTGGCTACCTTAAGAGAGTCATAGTTACTCCTGCCAGTTGCACCCCGTTTCACACAGTCACATCTACAAGCTTACTCTGGCTAGTTCACCAGGAGCGATACGCCATTATTTGTTAACCTTAAGACTTTCACAGTACTACTTCCGGGAGCTCCTCGGGTTTGCCGATGTAATTCGCCTTTTGACGAGTCATTTGGCAACCCTAAGAGAGTCATAGTTACTCCTGCCACTTGCTCCCCATTTTATCACAGTCACATCTACAAGCTTACTCTGGCTAGTTCACCAGAAGCGATACACCATTATTTGTTGACCTTAAGACTTTCACAGTACTCCTGCCGGGAGCTCCTCGAGAATGCCGATGTTTTTCGCCTGTTGACGAGGCATTTGGCTACCTTAAGAGAGTCATAGTTACTCCTGCCAGTTGCACCCCGTTTCACACAGTCACATCTACAAGCTTACTCTGGCCAGTTCACCAGGAGCGATACGCCATTATTTGTTGACCTTAAGGCTTTCACAGTACTCCTTCCGGGAGCTGCTCGAGTTTGCCGTTGGAATTCGCCTGTTGACGAGGCATTTGGCTACCTTAAGAGAGTCATAGTTACTCCTGCCACTTGCTCCTCGTTTTACCACAGTCACATCTACAAGCTTACTCTAGCTAGTTCACCAGAAGCGATACGCCATTATTTGTTGACCTTAAGACTTTCACAGTACTCCTGCCGGGAGCTCCTCGAGTTTGCCGTTGGAATTCGCCTGTTGACGAGGCATTTGGCTACCTTAAGAGAGTCATAGTTACTCCTGCCACTTGCTCCTCGTTTTACCACATTCGCATCTACAAGCTTACTCTGGCTAGTTCACCAGGAGCGATACACCATTATTTGTTGACCTTAAGGCTTTCACAGTACTCCTTTCGGGAGCTCCTCGAGTTTGCCGTTGGAATTCGCCTGTTGACGAGGCATTTGGCTACCTTAAGAGAGTCATAGTTACTCCTGCCACTTGCTCCTCGTTTTACCACAGTCGCATCTACAAGCTTACTCTGGCTAGTTCACCAGATGCGATACGCCATTATTTGTTGACCTTAAGACTTTCACAGTACTCCTTCCGGGAGCTCCTCGGGTTTGCCGATGTAATTCGCCTTTTGACGAGTCATTTGGCAACCCTAAGAGAGTCATAGTTACTCCTGCCACTTGCTCCCCATTTTACCACAGTCACATCTACAAGCTTACTCTGGCTAGTTCACCAGAAGCGATACGCCATTATTTGTTGACCTTAAGACTTTCACAGTACTCCTGCCGGGAGCTGCTCGAGTTTGCCTTTGGAATTCGCCTGTTGACGAGGCATTTGGATACCTTAAGAGAGTCATAGTTACTCCTGCCACTTGCTCCTCGTTTTACCACAGTCGCATCTACAAGCTTACTCTGGCTAGTTCACCAGGAGCGATGCGCCATTATTTGTTGACCTTAAGGCTTTCACAGTACTCCTTCCGGGAGCTCCTCGAGTTTGCTGATGTAATTCGCCTTTTGACGAGTCATTTGGCAACCCTAAGAGAGTCATAGTTACTCCTGCCACTTGCTCCCCATTTTACCACAGTCACATCTACAAGCTTACTCTGGCTAGTTCACCAGAAGCGATACGCCATTATTTGTTGACCTTAAGACTTTCACAGTACTCCTGCCGGGAGCTGCTCGAGTTTGCCGTTGGAATTCGCCTGTTGACGAGGCATTTGGCTACCTTAAGAGAGTCATAGTTGCTCCTGCCACTTGCTCCTCGTTTTAGCACAGTCGCATCTACAAGCTTACTCTGGCTAGTTCACCAGGAGCGATACGCCATTATTTGTTGACCTTAAGGCTTTCACAGTACTCCTTCCGGGAGCTGCTCGAGTTTGCCGTTGCAATTCGCCTGTTGACGAGGCATTTGGCTACCTTAAGAGAGTCATAGTTACTCCTGCCACTTGCTCCTCGTTTTACCACAGTCGCATCTACAAGCTTACTCTGGCTAGTTCACCAGAAGCGATACGCCATTATTTGTTGACCTTAAGACTTTCACAGTACTCCTGCCGGGAGCTGCTCGAGTTTGCCGTTGGAATTCGCCTGTTGACGAGGCATTTGGCTACCTTAAGAGAGTCATAGTTACTCCTGCCACTTGCTCCTCGTTTTAGCACAGTCGCATCTACAAGCTTACTCTGGCTAGTTCACCAGGAGCGATACGCCATTATTTGTTGACCTTAAGGCTTTCACAGTACTCCTTCCGGGAGCTCCTCGAGTTTGCCGTTGGAATTCGCCTGTTGACGAGGCATTTGGCTACCTTAAGAGAGTCATAGTTACTCCTGCCACTTGCTCCTCGTTTTACCACAGTCGCATCTACAAGCTTACTCTGGCTAGTTCACCAGATGCGATACGCCATTATTTGTTGACCTTAAACTTTCACAGTACTCCTTCCGGGAGCTCCTCGGGTTTGCCGATGTAATTCGCCTTTTGACGAGTCATTTGGCAACCCTAAGAGAGTCATAGTTACTCCTGCCACTTGCTCCCCATTTTACCACAGTCACATCTACAAGCTTACTCTGGCTAGTTCACCAGAAGCGATACACCATTATTTGTTGACCTTAAGACTTTCACAGTACTCCTGCCGGGAGCTCCTCGAGAATGCCGATGTTTTTCGCCTGTTGACGAGGCATTTGGCTACCTTAAGAGAGTCATAGTTACTCCTGCCAGTTGCACCCCGTTTCACACAGTCACATCTACAAGCTTACTCTGGCCAGTTCACCAGGAGCGATACGCCATTATTTGTTGACCTTAAGGCTTTCACAGTACTCCTTCCGGGAGCTCCTCGAGTTTGCCGTTGGAATTCGCCTGTTGACGAGGAATTTGGCTACCTTAAGAGAGTCATAGTTACTCCTGCCACTTGCTCCTCGTTTTACCACAGTCGCATCTACAAGCTTACTCTGGCTAGTTCACCAGGAG
Organism: Schistocerca nitens; assembly: GCF_023898315.1. Taxonomy (NCBI): domain Eukaryota; kingdom Metazoa; phylum Arthropoda; class Insecta; order Orthoptera; family Acrididae; genus Schistocerca; species Schistocerca nitens. The sequence continues at coordinate 674,694,363 of NC_064619.1, forward strand.
CGATACGCCATTATTTGTTGACCTTAAGGCTTTCACAGTACTCCTTCCGGGAGCTCCTCGAGTTTGCCGATGTAATTCGCCTTTTGACGAGTCATTTGGCAACCCTAAGAGAGTCATAGTTACTCCTGCCACTTGCTCCCCATTTTACCACAGTCACATCTACAAGCTTACTCTGGCTAGTTCACCAGAAGCGATACGCCATTATTTGTTGACCTTAAGACTTTCACAGTACTCCTGCCGGGAGCTGCTCGAGTTTGCCGTTGGAATTCGCCTGTTGACGAGGCATTTGGCTACCTTAAGAGAGTCATAGTTACTCCTGCCACTTGCTCCTCGTTTTACCACAGTCGCATCTACAAGCTTACTCTGGCTAGTTCACCAGGAGCGATACGCCATTATTTGTTGACCTTAAGACTTTCACAGTACTACTTCCGGGAGCTCCTCGGGTTTGCCGATGTAATTCGCCTTTTGACGAGTCATTTGGCAACCCTAAGAGAGTCATAGTTACTCCTGCCATTTGCTCCCCATTTTACCACAGTCACATCTACAAGCTTACTCTGGCTAGTTCACCAGAAGCGATACGCCATTATTTGTTGACCTTAAGGCTTTCACAGTACTCCTTCCGGGAGCTCCTCGGGTTTGCCGATGAAATTCGCCTTTTGACGAGTCATTTGGCAACCCTAAGAGAGTCATAGTTACTCCTGCCACTTGCTCCCCATTTTACCACAGTCACATCTACAAGCTTACTCTGGCTAGTTCACCAGAAGCGATACACCATTATTTGTTGACCTTAAGACTTTCACAGTACTCCTTCCGGGAGCTCCTCGGGTTTGCAGATGAAATTCGCCTGTTGACGAGGCATTTGGCTACCTTAAGAGAGTCATAGTTACTCCTGCCAGTTGCACCCCGTTTCACACAGTCACATCTAGAAGCTTACTCTGGCCAGTTCACCAGGAGCGATACGCCATTATTTGTTGACCTTAAGGCTTTCACAGTACTCCTTCCGGGAGCTGCTCGAGTTTGCCGTTGGAATTCGCCTGTTGACGAGGCATTTGGCTACCTTAAGAGAGTCATAGTTACTCCTGCCACTTGCTCCTCGTTTTACCACAGTCGCATCTACAAGCTTACTCTGGCTAGTTCACCAGGAGCGATACGCCATTATTTGTTGACCTTAAGGCTTTCACAGTACTCCTTCCGGGAGCTCCTCGAGTTTGCCGATGTAATTCGCCTTTTGACGAGTCATTTGGCAACCCTAGGAGAGTCATAGTTACTCCTGCCACTTGTTCCCCATTTTACCACAGTCACATCTACAAGCTTACTCTGGCTAGTTCACCAGAAGCGATACGCCATTATTTGTTGACCTTAAGACTTTCACAGTACTCCTGCCGGGAGCTGCTCGAGTTTGCCGTTGGAATTCGCCTGTTGACGAGGCATTTGGCTACCTTAAGAGAGTCATAGTTACTCCTGCCACTTGCTCCTCGTTTTACCACAGTCGCATCTACATGCTTACTCTGGCTAGTTCACCAGGAGCGATACGCCATTATTTGTTGACCTTAAGGCTTTCACAGTACTCCTTCCGGGAGCTCCTCGAGTTTGCTGATGTAATTCGCCTTTTGACGAGTCATTTGGCAACCCTAAGAGAGTCATAGTTACTCCTGCCACTTGCTCCCCATTTTACCACAGTCACATCTACAAGCTTACTCTGGCTAGTTCACCAGAAGCGATACGCCATTATTTGTTGACCTTAAGACTTTCACAGTACTCCTGCCGGGAGCTGCTCGAGTTTGCCGTTGGAATTCGCCTGTTGACGAGGCATTTGGCTACCTTAAGAGAGTCATAGTTACTCCTGCCACTTGCTCCTCGTTTTACCACAGTCGCATCTACAAGCTTACTCTGGCTAGTTCACCAGGAGCGATACGCCATTATTTGTTGACCTTAAGGCTTTCACAGTACTCCTTCCGGGAGCTGCTCGAGTTTGCCGTTGCAATTCGCCTGTTGACGAGGCATTTGGCTACCTTAAGAGAGTCATAGTTACTCCTGCCACTTGCTCCTCGTTTTACCACAGTCGCATCTACAAGCTTACTCTGGCTAGTTCACCAGATGCGATACGCCATTATTTGTTGACCTTAAGACTTTCACAGTACTCCTTCCGGGAGCTCCTCGGGTTTGCCGATGTAATTCGCATTTTGACGAGTCATTTGGCAACCCTAAGAGTGTCATAGTTACTCCTGCCACTTGCTCCCCATTTTACCACAGTCACATCTACAAGCTTACTCTGGCTAGTTCACCAGAAGCGATACACCATTATTTGTTGACCTTAAGACTTTCACAGTACTCCTGCCGGGAGCTCCTCGAGAATGCCGATGTTTTTCGCCTGTTGACGAGGCATTTGGCTACCTTAAGAGAGTCATAGTTACTCCTGCCAGTTGCACCCCGTTTCACACAGTCACATCTACAAGCTTACTCTGGCCAGTTCACCAGGAGCGATACGCCATTATTTGTTGACCTTAAGGCTTTCACAGTACTCCTTCCGGGAGCTCCTCGAGTTTGCCGATGTAATTCGCCTTTTGACGAGGCATTTGGCTACCTTAAGAGAGTCATAGTTACTCCTGCCACTTGCTCCTCGTTTTACCACAGTCGCATCTACAAGCTTACTCTGGCTAGTTCACCAGATGCGATACGCCATTATTTGTTGACCTTAAGACTTTCACAGTACTCCTTCCGGGAGCTCCTCGGGTTTTCCGATGTAATTCGCCTTTTGACGAGTCATTTGGCAACCCTAAGAGTGTCATAGTTACTCCTGCCACTTGCTCCCCATTTTACCACAGTCACATTTACAAGCTTACTCTGGCTAGTTCACCAGAAGCGATACGCCATTATTTGTTGACCTTAAGACTTTCACAGTACTCCTGCCGGGAGCTGCGCGAGTTTGCCGTTGGAATTCGCCTGTTGACGAGGCATTTGGCTACCTTAAGAGAGTCATAGTTACTCCTGCCACTTGCTCCTCGTTTTACCACAGTCGCATCTACAAGCTTACTCTGGCTAGTTCACCAGGAGCGATACGCCATTATTTGTTGACCTTAAGACTTTCACAGTACTCCTTCCGGGAGACCCTCGGGTTTGCCGATGTAATTCGCCTTTTGACGAGTCATTTGGCAACCCTAAGAGAGTCATAGTTACTCCTGTCACTTGCTCCCCATTTTACCACAGTCACATCTACAAGCTTACTCTGGCTAGTTCACCAGAAGCGATACGCCATTATTTGTTGACCTTAAGACTTTCACAGTACTCCTTCCGGGAGCTGCTCGAGTTTGCCGTTGGAATTCGCCTGTTGACGAGGCATTTGGATACCTTAAGAGAGTCATAGTTACTCCTGCCACTTGCTCCTCGTTTTACCACAGTCGCATCTACAAGCTTACTCTGGCTAGTTCACCAGAAGCGATACGCCATTATTTGTTGACCTTAAGACTTTCACAGTACTCCTTCCGGGAGCTCCTCGGGTTTGCCGATGTAATTCGCCTTTTGACGAGTCATTTGGCAACCCTAAGAGAGTCATAGTTACTCCTGCCACTTGCTCCCCATTTTACCACAGTCACATCTACAAGCTTACTCTGGCTAGTTCACCAGAAGCGATACACCATTATTTGTTGACCTTAAGACTTTCACAGTACTCCTGCCGGGAGCTCCTCGAGAATGCCGATGTTTTTCGCCTGTTGACGAGGCATTTGGCTACCTTAAGAGAGTCATAGTTACTCCTGCCAGTTGCACCCCATTTCACACAGTCACATCTACAAGCTTACTCTGGCCAGTTCACCAGGAGCGATACGCCATTATTTGTTGACCTTAAGGCTTTCACAGTACTCCTTCCGGGAGCTGCTCGAGTTTGCCGTTGGAATTCGCCTGTTGACGAGGCATTTGGCTACCTTAAGAGAGTCATAGTTACTCCTGCCACTTGCTCCTCGTTTTACCACAGTCACATCTACAAGCTTACTCTAGCTAGTTCACCAGAAGCGATACGCCATTATTTGTTGACCTTAAGACTTTCACAGTACTCCTGCCGGGAGCTCCTCGAGTTTGCCGTTGGAATTCGCCTGTTGACGAGGCATTTGGCTACCTTAAGAGAGTCATAGTTACTCCTGCCACTTGCTCCTCGTTTTACCACAGTCGCATCTACAAGCTTACTCTGGCTAGTTCACCAGGAGCGATACGCCATTATTTGTTGACCTTAAGGCTTTCACAGTACTCCTTCCGGGAGCTCCTCGAGTTTGCCGTTGGAATTCGCCTGTTGACGAGGCATTTGGCTACCTTAAGAGAGTCATAGTTACTCCTGCCACTTGCTCCTCGTTTTACCACAGTCGCATCTACAAGCTTACTCTGGCTAGTTCACCAGATGCGATACGCCATTATTTGTTGACCTTAAGACTTTCACAGTACTCCTTCCGGGAGCTCCTCGGGTTTGCCGATGTAATTCGCCTTTTGACGAGTCATTTGGCAACCCTAAGAGTGTCATAGTTACTCCTGCCACTTGCTCCCCATTTTACCACAGTCACATCTACAAGCTTACTCTGGCTAGTTCACCAGAAGCGATACACCATTATTTGTTGACCTTAAGACTTTCACAGTACTCCTGCCGGGAGCTCCTCGAGAATGCCGATGTTTTTCGCCTGTTGACGAGGCATTTGGCTACCTTAAGAGAGTCATAGTTACTCCTGCCAGTTGCACCCCGTTTCACACAGTCACATCTACAAGCTTACTCTGGCCAGTTCACCAGGAGCGATACGCCATTATTTGTTGACCTTAAGGCTTTCACAGTACTCCTTCCGGGAGCTCCTCGAGTATGCCGTTGGAATTCGCCTGTTGACGAGGAATTTGGCTACCTTAAGAAAGTCATAGTTACTCCTGCCACTTGCTCCTCGTTTTACCACAGTCGCATCTACAAGCTTACTCTGGCTAGTACACCAGGAGCGATACGCCATTATTTGTTGACCTTAAGGCTTTCACAGTACTCCTTCCGGGAGCTCCTCGAGTTTGCCGATGTAATTCGCCTTTTGACGAGTCATTTGGCAACCCTAAGAGAGTCATAGTTACTCCTGCCACTTGCTCCCCATTTTACCACAGTCACATTTACAAGCTTACTCTGGCTAGTTCACCAGAAGCGATACGCCATTATTTGTTGACCTTAAGACTTTCACAGTACTCCTGCCGGGAGCTCCTCGAGTTTGCCGTTGGAATTCGCCTGTTGACGAGGCATTTGGCTACCTTAAGAGAGTCATAGTTACTCCTGCCACTTGCTCCTCGTTTTACCACAGTCGCATCTACAAGCTTACTCTGGCTAGTTCACCAGGAGCGATACGCCATTATTTGTTGACCTTAAGGCTTTCACAGTACTCCTTCCGGGAGCTCCTCGAGTTTGCCGTTGGAATTCGCCTGTTGACGAGGCATTTGGCTACCTTAAGAGAGTCATAGTTACTCCTGCCACTTGCTCCTCGTTTTACCACAGTCGCATCTACAAGCTTACTCTGGCTAGTTCACCAGATGCGATACGCCATTATTTGTTGACCTTAAGACTTTCACAGTACTCCTTCCGGGAGCTCCTCGGGTTTGCCGATGTAATTCGCCTTTTGACGAGTCATTTGGCAACCCTAAGAGTGTCATAGTTACTCCTGCCACTTGCTCCCCATTTTACCACAGTCACATCTACAAGCTTACTCTGGCTAGTTCACCAGAAGCGATACACCATTATTTGTTGACCTTAAGACTTTCACAGTACTCCTGCCGGGAGCTCCTCGAGAATGCCGATGTTTTTCGCCTGTTGACGAGGCATTTGGCTACCTTAAGAGAGTCATAGTTACTCCTGCCAGTTGCACCCCGTTTCACACAGTCACATCTACAAGCTTACTCTGGCCAGTTCACCAGGAGCGATACGCCATTATTTGTTGACCTTAAGGCTTTCACAGTACTCCTTCCGGGAGCTCCTCGAGTATGCCGTTGGAATTCGCCTGTTGACGAGGAATTTGGCTACCTTAAGAGAGTCATAGTTACTCCTGCCACTTGCTCCTCGTTTTACCACAGTCGCATCTACAAGCTTACTCTGGCTAGTACACCAGGAGCGATACGCCATTATTTGTTGACCTTAAGGCTTTCACAGTACTCCTTCCGGGAGCTCCTCGAGTTTGCCGATGTAATTCGCCTTTTGACGAGTCATTTGGCAACCCTAAGAGAGTCATAGTTACTCCTGCCACTTGCTCCCCATTTTACCACAGTCACATTTACAAGCTTACTCTGGCTAGTTCACCAGAAGCGATACGCCATTATTTGTTGACCTTAAGACTTTCACAGTACTCCTGCCGGGAGCTGCGCGAGTTTGCCGTTGGAATTCGCCTGTTGACGAGGCATTTGGCTACCTTAAGAGAGTCATAGTTACTCCTGCCACTTGCTCCTCGTTTTACCACAGTCGCATCTACAAGCTTACTCTGGCTAGTTCACCAGGAGCGATACGCCATTATTTGTTGACCTTAAGACTTTCACAGTACTCCTTCCGGGAGACCCTCGGGTTTGCCGATGTAATTCGCCTTTTGACGAGTCATTTGGCAACCCTAAGAGAGTCATAGTTACTCCTGTCACTTGCTCCCCATTTTACCACAGTCACATCTACAAGCTTACTCTGGCTAGTTCACCAGAAGCGATACGCCATTATTTGTTGACCTTAAGACTTTCACAGTACTCCTTCCGGGATCTGCTCGAGTTTGCCGTTGGAATTCGCCTGTTGACGAGGCATTTGGATACCTTAAGAGAGTCATAGTTACTCCTGCCACTTGCTCCTCGTTTTACCACAGTCGCATCTACAAGCTTACTCTGGCTAGTTCACCAGAAGCGATACGCCATTATTTGTTGACCTTAAGACTTTCACAGTACTCCTTCCGGGAACTCCTCGGGTTTGCCGATGTAATTCGCCTTTTGACGAGTCATTTGGCAACCCTAAGAGAGTCATAGTTACTCCTGCCACTTGCTCCCCATTTTACCACAGTCACATCTACAAGCTTACTCTGGCTAGTTCACCAGAAGCGATACACCATTATTTGTTGACCTTAAGACTTTCACAGTACTCCTGCCTGGAGCTCCTCGAGAATGCCGATGTTTTTCGCCTGTTGACGAGGCATTTGGCTACCTTAAGAGAGTCATAGTTACTCCTGCCACTTGCTCCTCGTTTTACCACAGTCGCATCTACAAGCTTACTCTGGCTAGTTCACCAGAAGCGATACGCCATTATTTGTTGACCTTAAGACTTTCACAGTACTCCTGCCGGGAGCTGCGCGAGTTTGCCGTTGGAATTCGCCTGTTGACGAGGCATTTGGCTACCTTAAGAGAGTCATAGTTACTCCTGCCACTTGCTCCTCGTTTTACCACAGACGCATCTACAAGCTTACTCTGGCTTGTTCACCAGGAGCGATACGCCATTATTTGTTGACCTTAAGACTTTCACAGTACTCCTTCCGGGAGACCCTCGGGTTTGCCGATGTAATTCGCCTTTTGACGAGTCATTTGGCAACCCTAAGAGAGTCATAGTTACTCCTGTCACTTGCTCCCCATTTTACCACAGTCACATCTACAAGCTTACTCTGGCTAGTTCACCAGAAGCGATACGCCATTATTTGTTGACCTTAAGACTTTCACAGTACTCCTTCCGGGAGCTGCTCGAGTTTGCCGTTGGAATTCGCCTGTTGACGAGGCATTTGGATACCTTAAGAGAGTCATAGTTACTCCTGCCACTTGCTCCTCGTTTTACCACAGTCGCATCTACAAGCTTACTCTGGCTAGTTCACCAGAAGCGATACGCCATTATTTGTTGACCTTAAGACTTTCACAGTACTCCTTCCGGGAGCTCCTCGGGTTTGCCGATGTAATTCGCCTTTTGACGAGTCATTTGGCAACCCTAAGAGAGTCATAGTTACTCCTGCCACTTGCTCCCCATTTTACCACAGTCACATCTACAAGCTTACTCTGGCTAGTTCACCAGAAGCGATACACCATTATTTGTTGACCTTAAGACTTTCACAGTACTCCTGCCGGGAGCTCCTCGAGAATGCCGATGTTTTTCGCCTGTTGACGAGGCATTTGGCTACCTTAAGAGAGTCATAGTTACTCCTGCCAGTTGCACCCCATTTCACACAGTCACATCTACAAGCTTACTCTGGCCAGTTCACCAGGAGCGATACGCCATTATTTGTTGACCTTAAGGCTTTCACAGTACTCCTTCCGGGAGCTGCTCGAGTTTGCCGTTGGAATTCGCCTGTTGACGAGGCATTTGGCTACCTTAAGAGAGTCATAGTTACTCCTGCCACTTGCTCCTCGTTTTACCACAGTCGCATCTACAAGCTTACTCTGGCTAGTTCACCAGGAGCGATACGCCATTATTTGTTGACCTTAAGACTTTCACAGTACTCCTTCCGGGAGACCCTCGGGTTTGCCGATGTAATTCGCCTTTTGACGAGTCATTTGGCAACCCTAAGAGAGTCATAGTTACTCCTGTCACTTGCTCCCCATTTTACCACAGTCACATCTACAAGCTTACTCTGGCTAGTTCACCAGAAGCGATACGCCATTATTTGTTGACCTTAAGACTTTCACAGTACTCCTTCCGGGAGCTGCTCGAGTTTGCCGTTGGAATTCGCCTGTTGACGAGGCATTTGGATACCTTAAGAGAGTCATAGTTACTCCTGCCACTTGCTCCTCGTTTTACCACAGTCGCATCTACAAGCTTACTCTGGCTAGTTCACCAGAAGCGATACGCCATTATTTGTTGACCTTAAGACTTTCACAGTACTCCTTCCGGGAGCTCCTCGGGTTTGCCGATGTAATTCGCCTTTTGACGAGTCATTTGGCAACCCTAAGAGAGTCATAGTTACTCCTGCCACTTGCTCCCCATTTTACCACAGTCACATCTACAAGCTTACTCTGGCTAGTTCACCAGAAGCGATACACCATTATTTGTTGACCTTAAGACTTTCACAGTACTCCTGCCGGGAGCTCCTCGAGAATGCCGATGTTTTTCGCCTGTTGACGAGGCATTTGGCTACCTTAAGAGAGTCATAGTTACTCCTGCCAGTTGCACCCCGTTTCACACAGTCACATCTACAAGCTTACTCTGGCCAGTTCACCAGGAGCGATACGCCATTATTTGTTGACCTTAAGGCTTTCACAGTACTCCTTCCGGGAGCTGCTCGAGTTTGCCATTGGAATTCGCCTGTTGACGAGGCATTTGGCTACCTTAAGAGAGTCATAGTTACTCCTGCCACTTGCTCCTCGTTTTACCACAGTCGCATCTACAAGCTTACTCTGGCTAGTTCACCAGGAGCGATACGCCATTATTTGTTGACCTTAAGGCTTTCACAGTACTCCTTCCGGGAGCTCCTCGAGTTTGCCGATGTAATTCACCTTTTGACGAGTCATTTGGCAACCCTAAGAGAGTCATAGTTCCTCCTGCCACTTGCTCCCCATTTTACCACAGTCACATCTACAAGCTTACTCTGGCTAGTTCACCAGAAGCGATACGCCATTATTTGTTGACCTTAAGACTTTCACAGTACTCCTGCCGGGAGCTGCTCGAGTTTGCCGTTGGAATTCGCCTGTTGACGAGGCATTTGGCTATCTTAAGAGAGTCATAGTTACTCCTGCCACTTGCTCCTCGTTTTACCACAGTCGCATCTACAAGCTTACTCTGGCTAGTTCACCAGGAGCGATACGCCATTATTTGTTGACCTTAAGACTTTCACAGTACCCCTTCCGGGAGCTCCTCGGGTTTGCCGATGTAATTCGCCTTTTGACGAGTCATTTGGCAACCCTAAGAGAGTCATAGTTACTCCTGCCACTTGCTCCCCATTTTACCACAGTCACATCTACAAGCTTACTCTGGCTAGTTCACCAGAAGCGATACGCCATTATTTGTTGACCTTAAGACTTTCACAGTACTCCTTCCGGGAGCTGCTCGAGTTTGCCGTTGGAATTCGCCTGTTGACGAGGCATTTGGATACCTTAAGAGAGTCATAGTTACTCCTGCCACTTGCTCCTCGTTTTACCACAGTCGCATCTACAAGCTTACTCTGGCTAGTTCACCAGGAGCGATACGCCATTATTTGTTGACCTTAAGACTTTCACAGTACTCCTTCCGGGAGCTCCTCGGGTTTGCCGATGTAATTCGCCTTTTGACGAGTCATTTGGCAACCCTAAGAGAAACATAGTTACTCCTGCCACTTGCTCCCCATTTTACCACAGTCACATCTACAAGCTTACTCTGGCTAGTTCACCAGAAGCGATACGCCATTATTTGTTGACCTTAAGACTTTCACAGTACTCCTGCCGGGAGCTGCTCGAGTTTGCCGTTGGAATTCGCCTGTTGACGAGGCATTTGGCTACCTTAAGAGAGTCATAGTTACTCCTGCCACTTGCTCCTCGTTTTACCACAGTCGCATCTACAAGCTTACTCTGGCTAGTTCACCAGGAGCGATACGCCATTATTTGTTGACCTTAAGGCTTTCACAGTACTCCTTCCGGGAGCTCCTCGAGTTTGCCGATGTAATTCGCCTTTTGACGAGTCATTTGGCAACCCTAAGAGAGTCATAGTTACTCCTGCCACTTGCTCCCCATTTTACCACAGTCACATCAACAAGCTTACTCTGGCTAGTTCACCAGAAGCGATACGCCATTATTTGTTGACCTTAAGACTTTCACAGTACTCCTGCCGGGAGCTGCTCGAGTTTGCCGTTGGAATTCGCCTGTTGACGAGGCATTTGGCTACCTTAAGAGAGTCATAGTTACTCCTGCCACTTGCTCCTCGTTTTACCACAGTCGCATCTACAAGCTTACTCTGGCTAGTTCACCAGGAGCGATACGCCATTATTTGTTGACCTTAAGGCTTTCACAGTACTCCTTCCGGGAGCTGCTCGAGTTTGCCGTTGCAATTCGCCTGTTGACGAGGCATTTGGCTACCTTAAGAGAGTCATAGTTACTCCTGCCACTTGCTCCTCGTTTTACCACAGTCGCATCTACAAGCTTACTCTGGCTAGTTCACCAGAAGCGATACGCCATTATTTGTTGACCTTAAGACTTTCACAGTACTCCTGCCGGGAGCTGCTCGAGTTTGCCGTTGGAATTCGCCTGTTGACGAGGCATTTGGCTACCTTAAGAGAGTCATAGTTACTCCTGCCATTTGCTCCTCGTTTTACCACAGTCGCATCTACAAGCTTACTCTGGCTAGTTCACCAGGAGCGATACGCCATTATTTGTTGACCTTAAGGCTTTCACAGTACTCCTTCCGGGAGCTCCTCGAGTTTGCCGATGTAATTCGCCTTTTGACGAGTCATTTGGCAACCCTAAGAGAGTCATAGTTACTCCTGCCACTTGCTCCCCATTTTACCACAGTCACATCTACAAGCTTACTCTGGCTAGTTCACCAGAAGCGATACGCCATTATTTGTTGACCTTAAGACTTTCACAGTACTCCTGCCGGGAGCTGCTCGAGTTTGCCGTTGGAATTCGCCTGTTGACGAGGCATTTGGCTACCTTAAGAGAGTCATAGTTAATCCTGCCACTTGCTCCTCGTTTTACCACAGTCGCATCTACAAGCTTACTCTGGCCAGTTCACCAGAAGCGATACGCCATTATTTGTTGACCTTAAGACTTTCACAGTACTCCTGCCGGGAGCTGCTCGAGTTTGCCGTTGGAATTCGCCTGTTGACGAGGCATTTGGCTACCTTAAGAGAGTCATAGTTACTCCTGCCACTTGCTCCTCGTTTTACCACAGTCGCATCTACAAGCTTACTCTGGCTAGTTCACCAGGAGCGATACGCCATTATTTGTTGACCTTAAGACTTTCACAGTACTCCTTCCGGGAGCTGCTCGAGTTTGCCGTTGGAATTCGCCTGTTGACGAGGCATTTGGCTACCTTAAGAGAGTCATAGTTACTCCTGCCACTTGCTCCTCGTTTTACCACAGTCACATCTACAAGCTTACTCTAGCTAGTTCACCAGAAGCGATACGCCATTATTTGTTGACCTTAAGACTTTCACAGTACTCCTGCCGGGAGCTCCTCGAGTTTGCCGTTGGAATTCGCCTGTTGACGAGGCATTTGGCTACCTTAAGAGAGTCATAGTTACTCCTGCTACTTGCTCCTCGTTTTACCACAGTCGCATCTACAAGCTTACTCTGGCTAGTTCACCAGGAGCGATACGCCATTATTTGTTGACCTTAAGGCTTTCACAGTACTCCTTCCGGGAGCTCCTCGAGTTTGCCGTTGGAATTCGCCTGTTGACGAGGCATTTGGCTACCTTAAGAGAGTCATAGTTACTCCTGCCACTTGCTCCTCGTTTTACCACAGTCGCATCTACAAGCTTACTCTGGCTAGTTCACCAGATGCGATACGCCATTATTTGTTGACCTTAAGACTTTCACAGTACTCCTTCCGGGAGCTCTTCGGGTTTGCCGATGTAATTCGCCTTTTGACGAGTCATTTGGCAACCCTAAGAGAGTCATAGTTACTCCTGCCACTTGCTCCCCATTTTACCACAGTCACATCTACAAGCTTACTCTGGCTAGTTCACCAGAAGCGATACGCCATTATTTGTTGACCTTAAGACTTTCACAGTACTCCTGCCGGGAGCTGCTCGAGTTTGCCGTTGGAATTCGCCTGTTGACGAGGCATTTGGCTACCTTAAGAGAGTCATAGTTACTCCTGCCACTTGCTCCTCGTTTTAATACCGTCGCATCTACAAGCTTACTCTGGCTAGTTCACCAGGAGCGATACGCCATTATTTGTTGACCTTAAGGCTTTCACAGTACTCCTTCCGGGAGCTGCTCGAGTTTGCCGTTGCAATTCGCCTGTTGACGAGGCATTTGGCTACCTTAAGAGAGTCATAGTTACTCCTGCCACTTGCTCCTCGTTTTACCACAGTCGCATCTACAAGCTTACTCTGGCTAGTTCACCAGGAGCGATACGCCATTATTTGTTGACCTTAAGACTTTCACAGTACTCCTTCCGGGAGCTCCTCGGGTTTGCCGATGTAATTCGCCTTTTGACGAGTCATTTGGCAACCCTAAGAGAGTCATAGTTACTCCTGCCACTTGCTCCCCATTTTACCACAGTCACATCTACAAGCTTACTCTGGCTAGTTCACCAGAAGCGATACACCATTATTTGTTGACCTTAAGACTTTCACAGTACTCCTGCCGGGAGCTCCTCGAGAATGCCGATGTTTTTCGCCTGTTGACGAGGCATTCGGCTACCTTAAGAGAGTCATAGTTACTCCTGCCAGTTGCACCCCGTTTCACACAGTCACATCTACAAGCTTACTCTGGCCAGTTCACCAGGAGCGATACGCCATTATTTGTTGACCTTAAGACTTTCACAGTACTCCTTCCGGGAGCTGCTCGAGTTTGCCGTTGGAATTCGCCTGTTGACGAGGCATTTGGCTACCTTAAGAGAGTCATAGTTACTCCTGCCACTTGCTCCTCGTTTTACCACAGTCACATCTACAAGCTTACTCTAGCTAGTTTACCAGAAGCGATACGCCATTTTTTGTTGACCTTAAGACTTTCACAGTACTCCTGCCGGGAGCTCCTCGAGTTTGCCGTTGGAATTCGCCTGTTGACGAGGCATTTGGCTACCTTAAGAGAGTCATAGTTACTCCTGCCACTTGCTCCTCGTTTTACCACAGTCGCATCTACAAGCTTACTCTGGCTAGTTCACCAGGAGCGATACGCCATTATTTGTTGACCTTAAGGCTTTCACAGTACTCCTTCCGGGAGCTCCTCGAGTTTGCCGTTGGAATTCGCCTGTTGACGAGGCATTTGGCTACCTTAAGAGAGTCATAGTTACTCCTGGCACTTGCTCCTCGTTTTACCACAGTCGCATCTACAAGCTTACTCTGGCTAGTTCACCAGATGCGATACGCCATTATTTGTTGACCTTAAGACTTTCACAGTACTCCTTCCGGGAGCTCCTCGGGTTTGCCGATGTAATTCGCCTTTTGACGAGTCATTTGGCAACCCTAAGAGAGTCATAGTTACTCCTGCCACTTGCTCCCCATTTTACCACAGTCACATCTACAAGCTTACTCTGGCTAGTTCACCAGAAGCGATACGCCATTATTTGTTGACCTTAAGACTTTCACAGTACTCCTGCCGGGAGCTCCTCGAGAATGCCGATGTTTTTCGCCTGTTGACGAGGCATTTGGCTACCTTAAGAGAGTCATAGTTACTCCTGCCAGTTGCACCCCGTTTCACACAGTCACATCTACAAGCTTACCCTGGCCAGTTCACCAGGAGCGATACGCCATTATTTGTTGACCTTAAGGCTTTCACAGTACTCCTTCCGGGAGCTCCTCGAGTTTGCCGTTGGAATTCGCCTGTTGACGAGGAATTTGGCTACCTTAAGAGAGTCATAGTTACTCCTGCCACTTGCTCCTCGTTTTACCACAGTCGCACCTACAAGCTTACTCTGGCTAGTTCACCAGGAGCGATACGCCATTATTTGTTGACCTTAAGACTTTCACAGTACTCCTTCCGGGAGCTGCTCGAGTTTGCCGTTGGAATTCGCCTGTTGACGAGGCATTTGGCTACCTTAAGAGAGTCATAGTTACTCCTGCCACTTGCTCCTCGTTTTACCACAGTCACATCTACAAGCTTACTCTAGCTAGTTCACCAGAAGCGATACGCCATTATTTGTTGACCTTAAGACTTTCACAGTACTCCTGCCGGGAGCTCCTCGAGTTTGCCGTTGGAATTCGCCTGTTGACGAGGCATTTGCCTACCTTAAGAGAGTCATAGTTACTCCTGCCACTTGCTCCTCGTTTTACCACAGTCGCATCTACAAGCTTACTCTGGCTAGTTCACCAGGAGCGATACGCCATTATTTGTTGACCTTAAGGCTTTCACAGTACTCCTTCCGGGAGCTCCTCGAGTTTGCCGTTGGAATTCGCCTGTTGACGAGGCATTTGGCTACCTTAAGAGAGTCATAGTTACTCCTGCCACTTGCTCCTCGTTTTACCACAGTCGCATCTACAAGCTTACTCTGGCTAGTTCACCAGATGCGATACGCCATTATTTGTTGACCTTAAGACTTTCACAGTACTCCTTCCGGGAGCTCCTCGGGTTTGCCGATGTAATTCGCCTTTTGACGAGTCATTTGGCCACCCTAAGAGAGTCATAGTTACTCCTGCCACTTGCTCCCCATTTTACCACAGTCACATCTACAAGCTTACTTTGGCTAGTTCACCAGAAGCGATACGCCATTATTTGTTGAGCTTAAGACTTTCACAGTACTCCTGCCGGGAGCTGCTCGAGTTTGCCGTTGGAATTCGCCTGTTGACGAGGCATTTGGCTACCTTAAGAGAGTCATAGTTACTCCTGCCACTTGCTCCTCGTTTTAATACCGTCGCATCTACAAGCTTACTCTGGCTAGTTCACCAGGAGCGATACGCCATTATTTGTTGACCTTAAGGCTTTCACAGTACTCCTTCCGGGAGCTCCTCGAGTTTGCCGATGTAATTCGCCTTTTGACGAGTCATTTGTCAACCCTAAGAGAGTCATAGTTACTCCTGCCACTTGCTCCCCATTTTACCACAGTCACATTTACAAGCTTACTCTGGCTAGTTCACCAGAAGCGATACGCCATTATTTGTTGACCTTAAGACTTTCACAGTTATCCTGCCGGGAGCTGCTCGAGTTTGCCGTTGGAATTCGCCTGTTGACGAGGCATTTGGCTACCTTAAGAGAGTCATAGTTACTCCTGCCACTTGCTCCTCGTTTTACCACAGTCGCATCTACAAGCTTACTCTGGCTAGTTCACCAGGAGCGATACGCCATTATTTGTTGACCTTAAGACTTTCACAGTACTCCTTCCGGGAGACCCTCGGGTTTGCCGATGTAATTTGCCTTTTGACGAGTCATTTGGCAACCCTAAGAGAGTCATAGTTACTCCTGTCACTTGCTCCCCATTTTACCACAGTCACATCTACAAGCTTACTCTGGCTAGTTCACCAGAAGCGATACGCCATTATTTGTTGACCTTAAGACTTTCACAGTACTCCTTCCGGGAGCTGCTCGAGTTTGCCGTTGGAATTCGCCTGTTGACGAGGCATTTGGATACCTTAAGAGAGTCATAGTTACTCCTGCCACTTTCTCCTCGTTTTACCACAGTCGCATCTACAAGCTTACTCTGGCTAGTTCACCAGAAGCGATACGCCATTATTTGTTGACCTTAAGACTTTCACAGTACTCCTTCCGGGAGCTCCTCGGGTTTGCCGATGTAATTCGCCTTTTGACGAGTCATTTGGCAACCCTAAGAGAGTCATAGTTACTCCTGCCACTTGCTCCCCATTTTACCACAGTCACATCTACAAGCTTACTCTGGCTAGTTCACCAGAAGCGATACACCATTATTTGTTGACCTTAAGACTTTCACAGTACTCCTGCCGGGAGCTCCTCGAGAATGCCGATGTTTTTCGCCTGTTGACGAGGCATTTGGCTACCTTAAGAGAGTCATAGTTACTCCTGCCAGTTGCACCCCGTTTCACACAGTCACATCTACAAGCTTACTCTGGCCAGTTCACCAGGAGCGATACGCCATTATTTGTTGACCTTAAGGCTTTCACAGTACTCCTTCCGGGAGCTGCTCGAGTTTGCCATTGGAATTCGCCTGTTGACGAGGCATTTGGCTACCTTAAGAGAGTCATAGTTACTCCTGCCACTTGCTCCTCGTTTTACCACAGTCGCATCTACAAGCTTACTCTGGCTAGTTCACCAGGAGCGATACGCCATTATTTGTTGACCTTAAGGCTTTCACAGTACTCCTTCCGGGAGCTCCTCGAGTTTGCCGTTGGAATTCGCCTGTTGACGAGGCATTTGGCTACCTTAAGAGAGTCATAGTTACTCCTGCCACTTGCTCCTCGTTTTACCACAGTCGCATCTACAAGCTTACTCTGGCTAGTTCACCAGGAGCGATACGCCATTATTTGTTGACCTTAAGACTTTCACAGTACTCCTTCCGGGAGCTCCTCGGGTTTGCCGATGTAATTCGCCTTTTGACGAGTCATTTGGCAACCCTTAGAGAGTCATAGTTACTCCTGCCACTTGCTCCCCATTTTACCACAGTCACATCTACAAGCTTACTCTGGCTAGTTCACCAGAAGCGATACGCCATTATTTGTTGACCTTAAGACTTTCACAGTACTCCTTCCGGGAGCTGCTCGAGTTTGCCGTTGGAATTCGCCTGTTGACGAGGCATTTGGATACCTTAAGAGAGTCATAGTTACTCCTGCCACTTGCTCCTCGTTTTACCACAGTCGCATCTACAAGCTTACTCTGGCTAGTTCACCAGGAGCGATACGCCATTATTTGTTGACCTTAAGGCTTTCACAGTACTCCTTCCGGGAGCTCCTCGAGTTTGCCGATGTAATTCGCCTTTTGACGAGTCATTTGGCAACCCTAAGAGAGTCATAGTTACTCCTGCCACTTGCTCCCCATTTTACCACAGTCACATTTACAAGCTTACTCTGGCTAGTTCACCAGAAGCGATACGCCATTATTTGTTGACCTTAAGACTTTCACATTTATCCTGCCGGGAGCTGCTCGAGTTTGCCGTTGGAATTCGCCTGTTGACGAGGCATTTGGCTATTTCTAGCCGTCTTTATTCCGGAGAATAACACAATACATAAGTAAAACATGTACAGTACAGAGATGGTGCGTACTACGCCATGTCCACCACCGAAGTGGGAACTTACAGGGCGAACGCAAACTTATGTATAGAGAAGAAAAAGACATAAATAAACAAAAAGAACAATAGAACAAAGGAACAAAGACGGGTTATTCCTCCTGTGGATAGGCCCCAGGAGTCAAGGCGAAGAGAATATCCAGCAGCCTAGCCGACGCCGACACGTTCCATCAGCCTAGGAGCCGTCATACGCTCGTAGATTCTGTAACTATTGCAGCAACTCAGCAGTGTACGGGTGCTCAGCACCGCCAGTTCTCGGGGTCGGAAGCCTAGGGCGGCGAGGTCACTCGCCGACGCTGGAGACCATACACCCCTCCAGTTCAACGTCGCGGTGGACACCGTCACCTCCTCAACGTCACGGTGCAGGTTGGAGATGGCACGCCTGATGGACGGCGTGTCGTAGTAGGCCGCCTTCTGATCGTGACACCAGTCGAGTCGGAGATGGTCCCCGACTACCTGGGCGTCGATCACGCGGGCGATGCCGTCTTTGACCGCCACCACGTCAGGCTTGCGGATACCCTCAGGTGTTCGGAGGTGGGGCTCTACGGAGATGTTGTAGCCCCTCTGCACGAGTCCACGAGCGACATAGCGCACTATTGCGTCATGCCGCTTAACTCGGGACCCGTGCGTCCTGAAGCAAGCCTGCAAAACGTGGTTGGCGGTCTCCACGGCCTGGCAGCCCGCGCGGCATCTGGTGTCCGCCCCCCGCCCGCGACTGCGCCGTGCCTTCGTGGGGAAGGCGTTGATGCGGGCGCGGAGGGCGTCGATGTATTCACGCCCAGATAGCAGGCGACTGGTGTCGGCGACCCACTGATGTTGGCCCTTGACGGCGGCAGAAGCTGACAGTGCCGCACCGTCAATGGCGATGTGTAGGCGTGCTGCCCACATTTCCCCAACCTGCGTCGACGATTTGAGGAGGTGGCCCTCCCACGTCAAGCGTCGCTCCAGCACCTCAATCTCACGCTGTACCTCATCCAGGCCTGCACCGTCGCAGGCTGGCCCTATCTTCTTCAAGGCCAGGAGACGGGACCGACGGAGAAGCGTCCCCATCCATCGGCACGATGGAATGCCGAGGCCCCCCTGGGCAACAGGAGCGTGGAAGTAGCCCAGAGGGGTGTCCGCCGGAAGGCGGAACCATCTCCTGACCGCGGCTCTTATGGTGATGTCTGCCGCTTTGAGGGCACCCACCAGGGTGCGGCTGAGGGCCAGCCCATGGTACAGGCCAGGGAGAAGCACATTGGTGAGAGCGTGGAGGCGCTGTTGCGGCTTCAGCGGAGCTCGGGAGATGACGTCAAGCTGTTCCACAAGATGGCGTCGTAGATTAAACATGCAGCGACCCGCCGTCGAGAATTGCAGCCCCAGGTACCGGAAGGTTTCACCCACACGCAGGGCAGGCATGGTGGCATTGCCTGCCTTGAAGGTGACGTCACCGTCCACCTTCACCTTCTTCTCGCGGCCTGACGCGACCAAGGCGAGGGTGAAACACTTCCGGGCGTTGATCTGCAGCCCCAGGTGTGCGAGGGCTCATAGTTACATCGGCATTCTCGGCATACATCGACTTACTCATAGTTACTCCTGCCACTTGCTCCTCGTTTTACCACAGTCGCATCTACAAGCTTACTCTGGCTAGTTCACCAGGAGCGATACGCCATTATTTGTTGACCTTAAGACTTTCACAGTACTCCTTCCGGGAGACCCTCGGGTTTGCCGATGTAATTCGCCTTTTGACGAGTCATTTGGCAACCCTAAGAGAGTCATAGTTACTCCTGTCACTTGCTCCCCATTTTACCACAGTCACATCTACAAGCTTACTCTGGCTAGTTCACCAGAAGCGATACGCCATTATTTGTTGACCTTAAGACTTTCACAGTACTCCTTCCGGGAGCTGCTCGAGTTTGCCGTTGGAATTCGCCTGTTGACGAGGCATTTGGATACCTTAAGAGAGTCATAGTTACTCCTGCCACTTGCTCCTCGTTTTACCACAGTCGCATCTACAAGCTTACTCTGGCTAGTTCACCAGAAGCGATACGCCATTATTTGTTGACCTTAAGACTTTCACAGTACTCCTTCCGGGAGCTCCTCGGGTTTGCCGATGTAATTCGCCTTTTGACGAGTCATTTGGCAACCCTAAGAGAGTCATAGTTACTCCTGCCACTTGCTCCCCATTTTACCACAGTCACATCTACAAGCTTACTCTGGCTAGTTCACCAGAAGCGATACACCATTATTTGTTGACCTTAAGACTTTCACAGTACTCCTGCCGGGAGCTCCTCGAGAATGCCAATGTTTTTCGCCTGTTGACGAGGCATTTGGCTACCTTAAGAGAGTCATAGTTACTCCTGCCAGTTGCACCCCATTTCACACAGTCACATCTACAAGCTTACTCTGGCCAGTTCACCAGGAGCGATACGCCATTATTTGTTGACCTTAAGGCTTTCACAGTACTCCTTCCGGGAGCTGCTCGAGTTTGCCGTTGGAATTCGCCTGTTGACGAGGCATTTGGCTACCTTAAGAGAGTCATAGTTACTCCTGCCACTTGCTCCTCGTTTTACCACAGTCGCATCTACAAGCTTACTCTGGCTAGTTCACCAGGAGCGATACGCCATTATTTGTTGACCTTAAGACTTTCACAGTACTCCTTCCGGGAGACCCTCGGGTTTGCCGATGTAATTCGCCTTTTGACGAGTCATTTGGCAACCCTAAGAGAGTCATAGTTACTCCTGTCACTTGCTCCCCATTTTACCACAGTCACATCTACAAGCTTACTCTGGCTAGTTCACCAGAAGCGATACGCCATTATTTGTTGACCTTAAGACTTTCACAGTACTCCTTCCGGGAGCTGCTCGAGTTTGCCGTTGGAATTCGCCTGTTGACGAGGCATTTGGATACCTTAAGAGAGTCATAGTTACTCCTGCCACTTGCTCCTCGTTTTACCACAGTCGCATCTACAAGCTTACTCTGGCTAGTTCACAAGAAGCGATACGCCATTATTTGTTGACCTTAAGACTTTCACAGTACTCCTTCCGGGAGCTCCTCGGGTTTGCCGATGTAATTCGCCTTTTGACGAGTCATTTGGCAACCCTAAGAGAGTCATAGTTACTCCTGCCACTTGCTCCCCATTTTACCACAGTCACATCTACAAGCTTACTCTGGCTAGTTCACCAGAAGCGATACACCATTATTTGTTGACCTTAAGACTTTCACAGTACTCCTGCCGGGAGCTGCTCGAGAATGCCGATGTTTTTCGCCTGTTGACGAGGCATTTGGCTACCTTAAGAGAGTCATAGTTACTCCTGCCAGTTGCACCCCGTTTCACACAGTCACATCTACAAGCTTACTCTGGCCAGTTCACCAGGAGCGATACGCCATTATTTGTTGACCTTAAGGCTTTCACAGTACTCCTTCCGGGAGCTGCTCGAGTTTGCCATTGGAATTCGCCTGTTGAC
Organism: Schistocerca nitens; assembly: GCF_023898315.1. Classification (NCBI taxonomy): domain Eukaryota; kingdom Metazoa; phylum Arthropoda; class Insecta; order Orthoptera; family Acrididae; genus Schistocerca; species Schistocerca nitens. The sequence goes on from NC_064619.1 coordinate 674,715,570, forward strand.
GAGGCATTTGGCTACCTTAAGACAGTCATAGTAACTCCTGCCACTTGCTCCTCGTTTTACCACAGTCGCATCTACAAGCTTACTCTGGCTAGTTCACCAGGAGCGATACGCCATTATTTGTTGACCTTAAGGCTTTCACAGTACTCCTTCCGGGAGCTCCTCGAGTTTGCCGATGTAATTCACCTTTTGACGAGTCATTTGGCAACCCTAAGAGAGTCATAGTTCCTCCTGCCACTTGCTCCCCATTTTACCACAGTCACATCTACAAGCTTACTCTGGCTAGTTCACCAGAAGCGATACGCCATTATTTGTTGACCTTAAGACTTTCACAGTACTCCTGCCGGGAGCTGCTCGAGTTTGCCGTTGGAATTCGCCTGTTGACGAGGCATTTGGCTACCTTAAGAGAGTCATAGTTACTCCTGCCACTTGCTCCTCGTTTTACCACAGTCGCATCTACAAGCTTACTCTGGCTAGTTCACTAGGAGCGATACGCCATTATTTGTTGACCTTAAGACTTTCACAGTACTCCTTCCGGGAGCTCCTCGGGTTTGCCGATGTAATTCGCCTTTTGACGAGTCATTTGGCAACCCTAAGAGAGTCATAGTTACTCCTGCCACTTGCTCCCCATTTTACCACAGTCACATCTACAAGCTTACTCTGGCTAGTTCACCAGAAGCGATACGCCATTATTTGTTGACCTTAAGACTTTCACAGTACTCCTTCCGGGAGCTGCTCGAGTTTGCCGTTGGAATTCGCCTGTTGACGAGGCATTTGGATACCTTAAGAGAGTCATAGTTACTCCTGCCACTTGCTCCTCGTTTTACCACAGTCGCATCTACAAGCTTACTCTGGCTAGTTCACCAGGAGCGATACGCCATTATTTGTTGACCTTAAGACTTTCACAGTACTCCTTCCGGGAGCTCCTCGGGTTTGCCGATGTAATTCGCCTTTTGACGAGTCATTTGGCAACCCTAAGAGAGTCATAGTTACTCCTGCCACTTGCTCCCCATTTTACCACAGTCACATCTACAAGCTTACTCTGGCTAGTTCACCAGAAGCGATACGCCATTATTTGTTGACCTTAAGACTTTCACAGTACTCCTGCCGGGAGCTGCTCGAGTTTGCCGTTGGAATTCGCCTGTTGACGAGGCATTTGGCTACCTTAAGAGAGTCATAGTTACTCCTGCCACTTGCTCCTCGTTTTACCACAGTCGCATCTACAAGCTTACTCTGGCTAGTTCACCAGGAGCGATACGCCATTATTTGTTGACCTTAAGGCTTTCACAGTACTCCTTCCGGGAGCTCCTCGAGTTTGCCAATGTAATTCGCCTTTTGACGAGTCATTTGGCAACCCTAAGAGAGTCATAGTTACTCCTGCCACTTGCTCCCCATTTTACCACAGTCACATCTACAAGCTTACTCTGGCTAGTTCACCAGAAGCGATACGCCATTATTTGTTGACCTTAAGACTTTCACAGTACTCCTGCCGGGAGCTGCTCGAGTTTGCCGTTGGAATTCGCCTGTTGACGAGGCATTTGGCTACCTTAAGAGAGTCATAGTTACTCCTGCCACTTGCTCCTCGTTTTACCACAGTCGCATCTACAAGCTTACTCTGGCTAGTTCACCAGGAGCGATACGCCATTATTTGTTGACCTTAAGGCTTTCACAGTACTCCTTCCGGGAGCTGCTCGAGTTTGCCGTTGCAATTCGCCTGTTGACGAGGCATTTGGCTACCTTAAGAGAGTCATAGTTACTCCTGCCACTTGCTCCTCGTTTTACCACAGTCGCATCTACAAGCTTACTCTGGCTAGTTCACCAGAAGCGATACGCCATTATTTGTTGACCTTAAGACTTTCACAGTACTCCTGCCGGGAGCTGCTCGAGTTTGCCGTTGGAATTCGCCTGTTGACGGGGCATTTGGCTACCTTAAGAGAGTCATAGTTACTCCTGCCACTTGCTCCTCGTTTTACCACAGTCGCATCTACAAGCTTACTCTGGCTAGTTCACCAGGAGCGATACGCCATTATTTGTTGACCTTAAGGCTTTCACAGTACTCCTTCCGGGAGCTCCTCGAGTTTGCCGATGTAATTCGCCTTTTGACGAGTCATTTGGCAACCCTAAGAGAGTCATAGTTACTCCTGCCACTTGCTCCCCATTTTACCACAGTCACATCTACAAGCTTACTCTGGCTAGTTCACCAGAAGCGATACGCCATTATTTGTTGACCTTAAGACTTTCACAGTACTCCTGCCGGGAGCTGCTCGAGTTTGCCGTTGGAATTCGCCTGTTGACGAGGCATTTGGCTACCTTAAGAGAGTCATAGTTACTCCTGCCACTTGCTCCTCGTTTTACCACAGTCGCATCTACAAGCTTACTCTGGCTAGTTCACCAGGAGCGATACGCCATTATTTGTTGACCTTAAGGCTTTCACAGTACTCCTTCCGGGAGCTCCTCGAGTTTGCCGATGTAATTCGCCTTTTGACGAGTCATTTGGCAACCCTAAGAGAGTCATAGTTACTCCTGCCACTTGCTCCCCATTTTACCACAGTCACATCTACAAGCTTACTCTGGCTAGTTCACGAGAAGCGATACGCCATTATTTGTTGACCTTAAGACTTTCACAGTACTCCTTCCGGGAGCTGCTCGAGTTTGCCGTTGGAATTCGCCTGTTGACGAGGCATTTGGCTACCTTAAGAGAGTCATAGTTACTCCTGCCACTTGCTCCTCGTTTTACCACAGTCGCATCTACAAGCTTACTCTGGCTAGTTCACCAGAAGCGATACGCCATTATTTGTTGACCTTAAGGCTTTCACAGTACTCCTTCCGGGAGCTGCTCGAGTTTGCCGTTGCAATTCGCCTGTTGACGAGGCATTTGGCTACCTTAAGAGAGTCATAGTTACTCCTGCCAGTTGCTCCTCGTTTTACCACAGTCGCATCTACAAGCTTACTCTGGCTAGTTCACCAGAAGCGATACGCCATTATTTGTTGACCTTAAGACTTTCACAGTACTCCTGCCGGGAGCTGCTCGAGTTTGCCGTTGGAATTCGCCTGTTGACGAGGCATTTGGCTACCTTAAGAGAGTCATAGTTACTCCTGCCACTTGCTCCTCGTTTTACCACAGTCGCATCTACAAGCTTACTCTGGCTAGTTCACCAGGAGCGATACGCCATTATTTGTTGACCTTAAGGCTTTCACAGTACTCCTTCCGGGAGCTCCTCGAGTTTGCCGATGTAATTCGCCTTTTGACGAGTCATTTGGCAACCCTAAGAGAGTCATAGTTACTCCTGCCACTTGCTCCCCATTTTACCACAGTCACATCTACAAGCTTACTCTGGCTAGTTCACCAGAAGCGATACGCCATTATTTGTTGACCTTAAGACTTTCACAGTACTCCTGCCGGGAGCTGCTCGAGTTTGCCGTTGGAATTCGCCTGTTGACGAGGCATTTGGCTACCTTAAGAGAGTCATAGTTACTCCTGCCACTTGCTCCTCGTTTTACCACAGTCGCATCTACAAGCTTACTCTGGCTAGTTCACCAGAAGCGATACGCCATTATTTGTTGACCTTAAGACTTTCACAGTACTCCTGCCGGGAGCTGCTCGAGTTTGCCGTTGGAATTCGCCTGTTGACGAGGCATTTGGCTACCTTAAGAGAGTCATAGTTACTCCTGCCACTTGCTCCTCGTTTTACCACAGTCGCATCTACAAGCTTACTCTGGCTAGTTCACCAGGAGCGATACGCCATTATTTGTTGACCTTAAGACTTTCACAGTACTCCTTCCGGGAGCTGCTCGAGTTTGCCGTTGGAATTCGCCTGTTGACGAGGCATTTGGCTACCTGAAGAGAGTCATAGTTACTCCTGCCACTTGCTCCTCGTTTTACCACAGTCACATCTACAAGCTTACTCTAGCTAGTTCACCAGAGGCGATACGCCATTATTTGTTGACCTTAAGACTTTCACAGTACTCCTGCCGGGAGCTCCTCGAGTTTGCCGTTGGAATTCGCCTGTTGACGAGGCATTTGGCTACCTTAAGAGAGTCATAGTTACTCCTGCCACTTGCTCCTCGTTTTACCACACTCGCATCTACAAGCTTACTCTGGCTAGTTCACCAGGAGCGATACGCCATTATTTGTTGACCTTAAGGCTTTCACAGTACTCCTTCCGGGAGCTCCTCGAGTTTGCCGTTGGAATTCGCCTGTTGACGAGGCATTTGGCTACCTTAAGAGAGTCATAGTTACTCCTGCCACTTGCTCCTCGTTTTACCACAGTCGCATCTACAAGCTTACTCTGGCTAGTTCACCAGATGCGATACGCCATTATTTGTTGACCTTAAGACTTTCACAGTACTCCTTCCGGGAGCTCCTCGGGTTTGCCGATGTAATTCGCCTTTTGACGAGTCATTTGGCAACCCTAAGAGAGTCATAGTTACTCCTGCCACTTGCTCCCCATTTTACCACAGTCACATCTACAAGCTTACTCTGGCTAGTTCACCAGAAGCGATACACCATTATTTGTTGACCTTAAGACTTTCACAGTACTCCTGCCGGGAGCCCCTCGAGAATGCCGATGTTTTACGCCTGTTGACGAGGCATTTGGCTACCTTAAGAGAGTCATAGTTACTCCTGCCAGTTGCACCCCGTTTCACACAGTCACATCTACAAGCTTACTCTGGCCAGTTCACCAGGAGCGATACGCCATTATTTGTTGACCTTAAGGCTTTCACAGTACTCCTTCCGGGAGCTCCTCGATTTTGCCGTTGGAATTCGCCTGTTGACGAGGAATTTGGCTACCTTAAGAGAGTCATAGTTACTCCTGCCACTTGCTCCTCGTTTTACCACAGTCGCATCTACAAGCTTACTCTGGCTAGTTCACCAGGAGCGATACGCCATTATTTGTTGACCTTAAGGCTTTCACAGTACTCCTTCCGGGAGCTCCTCGAGTTTGCCGATGTAATTCGCCTTTTGACGAGTCATTTGGCAACCCTAAGAGAGTCATAGTTACTCCTGCCACTTGCTCCCCATTTTACCACAGTCACATTTACAAGCTTACTCTGGCTAGTTCACCAGAAGCGATACGCCATTATTTGTTGACCTTAAGACTTTCACAGTACTCCTGCCGGGAGCTGCTCGAGTTTGCCGTTGGAATTCGCCTGTTGACGAGGCATTTGGCTACCTTAAGAGAGTCATAGTTACTCCTGCCACTTGCTCCTCGTTTTACCACAGTCGCATCTACAAGCTTACTCTGGCTAGTTCACCAGGAGCGATACGCCATTATTTGTTGGCCCTAAGACTTTCACAGTACTCCTTCCGGGAGACCCTCGGGTTTGCCGATGTAATTCGCCTTTTGACGAGTCATTTGGCAACCCTAAGAGAGTCATAGTTACTCCTGTCACTTGCTCCCCATTTTACCACAGTCACATCTACAAGCTTACTCTGGCTAGTTCACCAGAAGCGATACGCCATTATTTGTTGACCTTAAGACTTTCACAGTACTCCTTCCGGGAGCTGCTCGAGTTTGCCGTTGGAATTCGCCTGTTGACGAGGCATTTGGATACCTTAAGAGAGTCATAGTTACTCCTGCCACTTGCTCCTCGTTTTACCACAGTCGCATCTACAAGCTTACTCTGGCTAGTTCACCAGAAGCGATACGCCATTATTTGTTGACCTTAAGACTTTCACAGTACTCCTTCCGGGAGCTCCTCGGGTTTGCCGATGTAATTCGCCTTTTGACGAGTCATTTGGCAACCCTAAGAGAGTCATAGTTACTCCTGCCACTTGCTCCCCATTTTACCACAGTCACATCTACAAGCTTACTCTGGCTAGTTCACCAGAAGCGATACACCATTATTTGTTGACCTTAAGACTTTCACAGTACTCCTGCCGGGAGCTCCTCGAGAATGACGATGTTTTTCGCCTGTTGACGAGGCATTTGGCTACCTTAAGAGAGTCATAGTTACTCCTGCCAGTTGCACCCCGTTTCACACAGTCACATCTACAAGCTTACTCTGGCCAGTTCACCAGGAGCGATACGCCATTATTTGTTGACCTTAAGGCTTTCACAGTACTCCTTCCGGGAGCTGCTCGAGTTTGCCGTTGGAATTCGCCTGTTGACGAGGCATTTGGCTACCTTAAGAGAGTCATAGTTACTCCTGCCACTTGCTCCTCGTTTTACCACAGTCGCATCTACAAGCTTACTCTGGCTAGTTCACCAGGAGCGATACGCCATTATTTGTTGACCTTAAGACTTTCACAGTACTCCTTCCGGGAGACCCTCGGGTTTGCCGATGTAATTCGCCTTTTGACGAGTCATTTGGCAACCCTAAGAGATTCATAGTTACTCCTGTCACTTGCTCCCCATTTTACCACAGTCACATCTACAAGCTTACTCTGGCTAGTTCACCAGAAGCGATACGCCATTATTTGTTGACCTTAAGACTTTCACAGTACTCCTTCCGGGAGCTGCTCGAGTTTGCCGTTGGAATTCGCCTGTTGACGAGGCATTTGGATACCTTAAGAGAGTCATAGTTACTCCTGCCACTTGCTCCTCGTTTTACCACAGTCGCATCTACAAGCTTACTCTGGCTAGTTCACCAGAAGCGATACGCCATTATTTGTTGACCTTAAGACTTTCACAGTACTCCTTCCGGGAGCTCCTCGGGTTTGCCGATGTAATTCGCCTTTTGACGAGTCATTTGGCAACCCTAAGAGAGTCATAGTTACTCCTGCCACTTGCTCCCCATTTTACCACAGTCACATCTACAAGCTTACTCTGGCTAGTTCACCAGAAGCGATACACCATTATTTGTTGACCTTAAGACTTTCACAGTACTCCTGCCGGGAGCTCCTCGAGAATGCCGATGTTTTTCGCCTGTTGACGAGGCATTTGGCTACCTTAAGAGAGTCATAGTTACTCCTGCCAGTTGCACCCCGTTTCACACAGTCACATCTACAAGCTTACTCTGGCCAGTTCACCAGGAGCGATACGCCATTATTTGTTGACCTTAAGGCTTTCACAGTACTCCTTCCGGGAGCTGCTCGAGTTTGCCATTGGAATTCGCCTGTTGACGAGGCATTTGGCTACCTTAAGAGAGTCATAGTTACTCCTGCCACTTGCTCCTCGTTTTACCACAGTCGCATCTACAAGCTTACTCTGGCTAGTTCACCAGGAGCGATACGCCATTATTTGTTGACCTTAAGGCTTTCACAGTACTCCTTCCGGGAGCTCCTCGAGTTTGCCGATGTAATTCACCTTTTGACGAGTCATTTGGCAACCCTAAGAGAGTCATAGTTCCTCCTGCCACTTGCTCCCCATTTTACCACAGTCACATCTACAAGCTTACTCTGGCTAGTTCACCAGAAGCGATACGCCATTATTTGTTGACCTTAAGACTTTCACAGTACTCCTGCCGGGAGCTGCTCGAGTTTGCCGTTGGAATTCGCCTGTTGACGAGGCATTTGGCTACCTTAAGAGAGTCATAGTTACTCCTGCCACTTGCTCCTCGTTTTACCACAGTCGCATCTACAAGCTTACTCTGGCTAGTTCACCAGGAGCGATACGCCATTATTTGTTGACCTTAAAACTTTCACAGTACTCCTTCCGGGAGCTCCTCGGGTTTGCCGATGTAATTCGCCTTTTGACGAGTCATTTGGCAACCCTAAGAGAGTCATAGTTACTCCTGCCACTTGCTCCCCATTTTACCACAGTCACATCTACAAGCTTACTCTGGCTAGTTCAGCAGAAGCGATACGCCATTATTTGTTGACCTTAAGACTTTCACAGTACTCCTGCCGGGAGCTGCTCGAGTTTGCCGTTGGAATTCGCTTGTTGACGAGGCATTTGGCTACCTTAAGAGAGTCATAGTTACTCCTGCCACTTGCTCCTCGTTTTACCACAGTCGCATCTACAAGCTTACTCTGGCTAGTTCACCAGGAGCGATACGCCATTATTTGTTGACCTTAAGGCTTTCACAGTACTCCTTCCGGGAGCTCCTCGAGTTTGCCGATGTAATTCGCCTTTTGACGAGTCATTTGGCAACCCTAAGAGAGTCATAGTTACTCCTGCCACTTGCTCCCCATTTTACCACAGTCACATCTACAAGCTTACTCTGGCTAGTTCACCAGAAGCGATACGGCATTATTTGTTGACCTTAAGACTTTCACAGTACTCCTGCCGGGAGCTGCTCGAGTTTGCCGTTGGAATTCGCCTGTTGACGAGGCATTTCGCTACCTTAAGAGAGTCATAGTTACTCCTGCCACTTGCTCCTCGTTTTACCACAGTCGCATCTACAAGCTTACTCTGGCTAGTTCACCAGGAGCGATACGCCATTATTTGTTGACCTTAAGGCTTTCACAGTACTCCTTCCGGGAGCTGCTCGAGTTTGCCGTTGCAATTCGCCTGTTGACGAGGCATTCGGCTACCTTAAGAGAGTCATAGTTACTCCTGCCACTTGCTCCTCGTTTTACCACAGTCGCATCTACAAGCTTACTCTGGCTAGTTCACCAGAAGCGATACGCCATTATTTGTTGACCTTAAGACTTTCACAGTACTCCTGCCGGGAGCTGCTCGAGTTTGCCGTTGGAATTCGCCTGTTGACGAGGCATTTGGCTACCTTAAGAGAGTCATAGTTACTCCTGCCACTTGCTCCCCATTTTACCACAGTCACATCTACAAGCTTACTCTGGCTAGTTCACCAGAAGCGATACGCCATTATTTGTTGACCTTAAGACTTTCACAGTACTCCTGCCGGGAGCTGCTCGAGTTTGCCGTTGGAATTCGCCTGTTGACGAGGCATTTGGCTACCTTAAGAGAGTCATAGTTACTCCTGCCACTTGCTCCTCGTTTTACCACAGTCGCATCTACAAGCTTACTCTGGCTAGTTCACCAGGAGCGATACGCCATTATTTGTTGACCTTAAGACTTTCACAGTACTCCTTCCGGTAGCTCCTCGGGTTTGCCGATGTAATTCGCCTTTTGACGAGTCATTTGGCAACCCGAAGAGAGTCATAGTTACTCCTGCCACTTGCTCCCATTTTACCACAGTCACATCTACAAGCTTACTCTGGCTAGTTCACCAGAGGCGATACGCCATTATTTGTTGACCTTAAGACTTTCACAGTACTCCTTCCGGGAGCTGCTCGAGTTTGCCGTTGGAATTCGCCTGTTGACGAGGCATTTGGATACCTTAAGAGAGTCATAGTTACTCCTGCCACTTGCTCCTCGTTTTACCATAGTCGCATCTACAAGCTTACTCTGGCTAGTTCACCAGGAGCGATACGCCATTATTTGTTGACCTTAAGACTTTCACAGTACTCCTTCCGGGAGCTCCTCGGGTTTGCCGATGTAATTCGCCTTTTGACGAGTCATTTGGCAACCCTAAGAGAGTCATAGTTACTCCTGCCACTTGCTCCCCATTTTACCACAGTCACATCTACAAGCTTACTCTGGCTAGTTCACCAGAAGCGATACGCCATTATTTGTTGACCTTAAGACTTTCACAGTACTCCTGCCGGGAGCTGCTCGAGTTTGCCGTTGGAATTCGCCTGTTGACGAGGCATTTGGCTACCTTAAGAGAGTCATAGTTACTCCTGCCACTTGCTCCTCGTTTTACCACAGTCGCATCTACAAGCTTACTCTGGCTAGTTCACCAGGAGCGATACGCCATTATTTGTTGACCTTAAGGCTTTCACAGTACTCCTTCCGGGAGCTCCTCGAGTTTGCCGATGTAATTCGCCTTTTGACGAGTCATTTGGCAACCCTAAGAGAGTCATAGTTACTCCTGCCACTTGCTCCCCATTTTATCACAGTCACATCTACAAGCTTACTCTGGCTAGTTCACCAGAAGCGATACGCCATTATTTGTTGACCTTAAGACTTTCACAGTACTCCTGCTGGGAGCTGCTCGAGTTTGCCGTTGGAATTCGCCTGTTGACGAGGCATTTGGCTACCTTAAGAGAGTCATAGTTACTCCTGCCACTTGCTCCTCGTTTTACCACAGTCGCATCTACAAGCTTACTCTGGCTAGTTCACCAGGAGCGATACGCCATTATTTGTTGACCTTAAGACTTTCACAGTACTCCTTCCGGGAGCTCCTCGGGTTTGCCGATGTAATTCGCCTTTTGACGAGTCATTTGGCAACCCTAAGAGAGTCATAGTTACTCCTGCCACTTGCTCCCCATTTTACCACAGTCACATCTACAAGCTTACTCTGGCTAGTTCACCAGAAGCGATACGCCATTATTTGTTGACCTTAAGACTTTCACAGTACTCCTTCCGGGAGCTGCTCGAGTTTGCCGTTGGAATTCGCCTGTTGACGAGGCATTTGGATACCTTAAGAGAGTCATAGTTACTCCTGCCACTTGCTCCTCGTTTTACCACAGTCGCATCTACAAGCTTACTCTGGCTAGTTCACCAGGAGCGATACGCCATTATTTGTTGACCTTAAGACTTTCACAGTACTCCTTCCGGGAGCTGCTCGAGTTTGCCGATGTAATTCGCCTTTTGACGAGTCATTTGGCAACCCTAAGAGAGTCATAGTTACTCCTGCCACTTGCTCCCCATTTTACCTCAGTCACATCTACAAGCTTACTCTGGCTAGTTCACCAGAAGCGATACACCATTATTTGTTGACCTTAAGACTTTCACAGTACTCCTGCCGGGAGCTCCTCGAGAATGCCGATGTTTTTCGCCTGTTGACGAGGCATTTGGCTACCTTAAGAGAGTCATAGTTACTCCTGCCAGTTGCACCCCGTTTCACACAGTCACATCTACAAGCTTACTCTGGCCAGTTCACCAGGAGCGATACGCCATTATTTGTTGACCTTAAGGCTTTCACAGTACTCCTTCCGGGAGCTGCTCGAGTTTGCCGTTGGAATTCGCCTGTTGACGAGGCATTTGGCTACCTTAAGAGAGTCATAGTTACTCCTGCCACTTGCTCCTCGTTTTACCACAGTCGCATCTACAAGCTTACTCTGGCTAGTTCACCAGGAGCGATACGCCATTATTTGTTGACCTTAAGGCTTTCACAGTACTCCTTCCGGGAGCTCCTCGAGTTTGCCGATGTAATTCGCCTTTTGACGAGTCATTTGGCAACCCTAAGAGAGTCATAGTTACTCCTGCCACTTGCTCCCCATTTTACCACAGTCACATCTACAAGCTTACTCTGGCTAGTTCACCAGAAGCGATACGCCATTATTTGTTGACCTTAAGACTTTCACAGTACTCCTGCCGGGAGCTGCTCGAGTTTGCCGTTGGAATTCGCCTGTTGACGAGGCATTTGGCTACCTTAAGAGAGTCATAGTTACTCCTGCCACTTGCTCCTCGTTTTACCACAGTCGCATCTACAAGCTTACTCTGGCTAGTTCACCAGGAGCGATACGCCATTATTTGTTGACCTTAAGGCTTTCACAGTACTCCTTCCGGGAGCTCCTCGAGTTTGCCGATGTAATTCGCCTTTTGACGAGTCATTTGGCAACCCTAAGAGAGTCATAGTTACTCCTGCCACTTGCTCCCCATTTTACCACAGTCACATCTACAAGCTTACTCTGGCTAGTTCACCAGAAGCGATACGCCATTCTTTGTTGACCTTAAGACTTTCACAGTACTCCTGCCGGGAGCTGCTCGAGTTTGCCGTTGGAATTCGCCTGTTGACGAGGCATTTGGCTACCTTAAGAGAGTCATAGTTACTCCTGCCACTTGCTCCTCGTTTTACCACAGTCGCATCTACAAGCTTACTCTGGCTAGTTCACCAGGAGCGATACGCCATTATTTGTTGACCTTAAGACTTTCACAGTACTCCTTCCGGGAGCTCCTCGGGTTTGCCGATGTAATTCGCCTTTTGACGAGTCATTTGGCAACCCTAAGAGAGTCATAGTTACTCCTGCCACTTGCTCCCCATTTTACCACAGTCACATTTACAAGCTTACTCTGGCTAGTTCACCAGAACCTATACGCCATTATTTGTTGACCTTAAGACTTTCACAGTACTCCTTCCGGGAGCTGCTCGAGTTTGCCGTTGGAATTCGCCTGTTGACGAGGCATTTGGATACCTTAAGAGAGTCATAGTTACTCCTGCCACTTGCTCCTCGTTTTACCACAGTCGCATCTACAAGCTTACTCTGGCTAGTTCACCAGGAGCGATACGCCATTATTTGTTGACCTTAAGACTTTCACAGTACTCCTTCCGGGAGCTCCTCGGGTTTGCCGATGTAATTCGCCTTTTGACGAGTCATTTGGCAACCCTAAGAGAGTCATAGTTACTCCTGCCACTTGCTCCCCATTTTACCACAGTCACATCTACAAGCTTACTCTGGCTAGTTCACCAGAAGCGATACACCATTATTTGTTGACCTTAAGACTTTCACAGTACTCCTGCCGGGAGCTCCTCGAGAATGCCGATGTTTTTCGCCTGTTGACAAGGCATTTGGCTACCTTAAGAGAGTCATAGTTACTCCTGCCAGTTGCACCCCGTTTCACACAGTCACATCTACAAGCTTACTCTGGCCAGTTCACCACGAGCGATACGCCATTATTTGTTGACCTTAAGGCTTTCACAGTACTCCTTCCGGGAGCTGCTCGAGTTTGCCGTTGGAATTCGCCTGTTGACGAGGCATTTGGCTACCTTAAGAGAGTCATAGTTACTCCTGCCACTTGCTCCTCGTTTTACCACAGTCACATCTACAAGCTTACTCTAGCTAGTTCACCAGAAGCGATACGCCATTATTTGTTGACCTTAAGACTTTCACAGTACTCCTGCCGGGAGCTGCTCGAGTTTGCCGTTGGAATTCGCCTGTTGACGAGGCATTTGGCTACCTTAAGAGAGTCATAGTTACTCCTGCCACTTGCTCCTCGTTTTACCACAGTCGCATCTACAAGCTTACTCTGGCTAGTTCACCAGGAGCGATACGCCATTATTTGTTGACCTTAAGGCTTTCACAGTACTCCTTCCGGGAGCTCCTCGAGGTTGCCGATGTAATTCGCCTTTTAACGAGTCATTTGGCAACCCTAAGAGAGTCATAGTTACTCCTGCCACTTGCTCCCCATTTTACCACAGTCACATCTACAAGCTTACTCTGGCTAGTTCACCAGAAGCGATACGCCATTATTTGTTGACCTTAAGACTTTCACAGTACTCCTTCCGGGAGCTGCTCGAGTTTGCCGTTGGAATTCGCCTGTTGACGAGGCATTTGGATACCTTAAGAGAGTCATAGTTACTCCTGCCACTTGCTCCTCGTTTTACCACAGTCGCATCTACAAGCTTACTCTGGCTAGTTCACCAGGAGCGATACGCCATTATTTGTTGACCTTAAGACTTTCACAGTACTCCTTCCGGGAGCTGCTCGAGTTTGCCGATGTAATTCGCCTTTTGACGAGTCATTTGGCAACCCTAAGAGAGTCATAGTTACTCCTGCCACTTGCTCCCCATTTTACCTCAGTCACATCTACAAGCTTACTCTGGCTAGTTCACCAGAAGCGATACACCATTATTTGTTGACCTTAAGACTTTCACAGTACTCCTGCCGGGAGCTCCTCGAGAATGCCGATGTTTTTCGCCTGTTGACGAGGCATTTGGCTACCTTAAGAGAGTCATAGTTACTCCTGCCAGTTGCACCCCGTTTCACACAGTCACATCTACAAGCTTACTCTGGCCAGTTCACCAGGAGCGATACGCCATTATTTGTTGACCTTAAGGCTTTCACAGTACTCCTTCCGGGAGCTGCTCGAGTTTGCCGTTGGAATTCGCCTGTTGACGAGGCATTTGGCTACCTTAAGAGAGTCATAGTTACTCCTGCCACTTGCTCCTCGTTTTACCACAGTCGCATCTACAAGCTTACTCTGGCTAGTTCACCAGGAGCGATACGCCATTATTTGTTGACCTTAAGGCTTTCACAGTACTCCTTCCGGGAGCTCCTCGAGTTTGCCGATGTAATTCGCCTTTTGACGAGTCATTTGGCAACCCTAAGAGAGTCATAGTTACTCCTGCCACTTGCTCCCCATTTTACCACAGTCACATCTACAAGCTTACTCTGGCTAGTTCACCAGAAGCGATACGCCATTATTTGTTGACCTTAAGACTTTCACAGTACTCCTGCCGGGAGCTGCTCGAGTTTGCCGTTGGAATTCGCCTGTTGACGAGGCATTTGGCTACCTTAAGAGAGTCATAGTTACTCCTGCCACTTGCTCCTCGTTTTACCACAGTCGCATCTACAAGCTTACTCTGGCTAGTTCACCAGGAGCGATACGCCATTATTTGTTGACCTTAAGGCTTTCACAGTACTCCTTCCGGGAGCTCCTCGAGTTTGCCGATGTAATTCGCCTTTTGACGAGTCATTTGGCAACCCTAAGAGAGTCATAGTTACTCCTGCCACTTGCTCCCCATTTTACCACAGTCACATCTACAAGCTTACTCTGGCTAGTTCACCAGAAGCGATACGCCATTCTTTGTTGACCTTAAGACTTTCACAGTACTCCTGCCGGGAGCTGCTCGAGTTTGCCGTTGGAATTCGCCTGTTGACGAGGCATTTGGCTACCTTAAGAGAGTCATAGTTACTCCTGCCACTTGCTCCTCGTTTTACCACAGTCGCATCTACAAGCTTACTCTGGCTAGTTCACCAGGAGCGATACGCCATTATTTGTTGACCTTAAGACTTTCACAGTACTCCTTCCGGGAGCTCCTCGGGTTTGCCGATGTAATTCGCCTTTTGACGAGTCATTTGGCAACCCTAAGAGAGTCATAGTTACTCCTGCCACTTGCTCCCCATTTTACCACAGTCACATTTACAAGCTTACTCTGGCTAGTTCACCAGAACCTATACGCCATTATTTGTTGACCTTAAGACTTTCACAGTACTCCTTCCGGGAGCTGCTCGAGTTTGCCGTTGGAATTCGCCTGTTGACGAGGCATTTGGATACCTTAAGAGAGTCATAGTTACTCCTGCCACTTGCTCCTCGTTTTACCACAGTCGCATCTACAAGCTTACTCTGGCTAGTTCACCAGGAGCGATACGCCATTATTTGTTGACCTTAAGACTTTCACAGTACTCCTTCCGGGAGCTCCTCGGGTTTGCCGATGTAATTCGCCTTTTGACGAGTCATTTGGCAACCCTAAGAGAGTCATAGTTACTCCTGCCACTTGCTCCCCATTTTACCACAGTCACATCTACAAGCTTACTCTGGCTAGTTCACCAGAAGCGATACACCATTATTTGTTGACCTTAAGACTTTCACAGTACTCCTGCCGGGAGCTCCTCGAGAATGCCGATGTTTTTCGCCTGTTGACAAGGCATTTGGCTACCTTAAGAGAGTCATAGTTACTCCTGCCAGTTGCACCCCGTTTCACACAGTCACATCTACAAGCTTACTCTGGCCAGTTCACCACGAGCGATACGCCATTATTTGTTGACCTTAAGGCTTTCACAGTACTCCTTCCGGGAGCTGCTCGAGTTTGCCGTTGGAATTCGCCTGTTGACGAGGCATTTGGCTACCTTAAGAGAGTCATAGTTACTCCTGCCACTTGCTCCTCGTTTTACCACAGTCACATCTACAAGCTTACTCTAGCTAGTTCACCAGAAGCGATACGCCATTATTTGTTGACCTTAAGACTTTCACAGTACTCCTGCCGGGAGCTGCTCGAGTTTGCCGTTGGAATTCGCCTGTTGACGAGGCATTTGGCTACCTTAAGAGAGTCATAGTTACTCCTGCCACTTGCTCCTCGTTTTACCACAGTCGCATCTACAAGCTTACTCTGGCTAGTTCACCAGGAGCGATACGCCATTATTTGTTGACCTTAAGGCTTTCACAGTACTCCTTCCGGGAGCTCCTCGAGGTTGCCGATGTAATTCGCCTTTTAACGAGTCATTTGGCAACCCTAAGAGAGTCATAGTTACTCCTGCCACTTGCTCCCCATTTTACCACAGTCACATCTACAAGCTTACTCTGGCTAGTTCACCAGAAGCGATACGCCATTATTTGTTGACCTTAAGACTTTCACAGTACTCCTGCCGGGAGCTGCTCGAGTTTGCCGTTGGAATTCGCCTGTTGACGAGGCAATTGGCTACCTTAAGAGAGTCATAGTTACTCCTGCCACTTGCTCCTCGTTTTACCACAGTCGCATCTACAAGCTTACTCTGGCTAGTTCACCAGGAGCGATACGCCATTATTTGTTGACCTTAAGGCTTTCACAGTACTCCTTCCGGGAGCTCCTCGAGTTTGCCGATGTAATTCGCCTTTTGACGAGGCATTTGGCAACCCTAAGAGAGTCATAGTTACTCCTGCCACTTGCTCCCCATTTTACCACAGTCACATCTACAAGCTTACTCTGGCTAGTTCACCAGAAGCGATACGCCATTATTTGTTGACCTTAAGACTTTCACAGTACTCCTGCCGGGAGCTGCTCGAGTTTGCCGTTGGAATTCGCCTGTTGACGAGGCATTTGGCTACCTTAAGAGAGTCATAGTTACTCCTGCCACTTGCTCCTCGTTTTACCACAGTCGCATCTACAAGCTTACTCTGGCTAGTTCACCAGGAGCGATACGCCATTATTTGTTGACCTTAAGACTTTCACAGTACTCCTTCTCGGAGCTCCTCGGGTTTGCCGATGTAATTCGCCTTTTGACGAGTCATTTGGCAACCCTAAGAGAGTCATAGTTACTCCTGCCACTTGCTCCCCATTTTACCACAGTCACATCTACAAGCTTACTCTGGCTAGTTCACCAGAACCTATACGCCATTATTTGTTGACCTTAAGGCTTTCACAGTACTCCTTCCGGGAGCTCCTCGAGTTTGCCGTTGGAATTCGCCTGTTGACGAGGCATTTGGCTACCTTAAGAGAGTCATAGTTACTCCTGCCACTTGCTCCTCGTTTTACCACAGTCGCATCTGCAAGCTTACTCTGGCTAGTTCACCAGATGCGATACGCCATTATTTGTTGACCTTAAGACTTTCACAGTACTCCTTCCGGGAGCTCCTCGGGTTTGCCGATGTAATTCGCCTTTTGACGAGTCATTTGGCAACCCTAAGAGAGTCATAGTTACTCCTGCCACTTGCTCCCCATTTTACCACAGTCACATCTACAAGCTTACTCTGGCTAGTTCACCAGAAGCGATACACCATTATTTGTTGACCTTAAGACTTTCACAGTACTCCTGCCGGGAGCTCCTCGAGAATGCCGATGTTTTTCGCCTGTTGACGAGGCATTTGGCTACCTTAAGAGAGTCATAGTTACTCCTGCCAGTTGCACCCCGTTTCACACAGTCACATCTACAAGCTTACTCTGGCCAGTTCACCAGGAGCGATACGCCATTATTTGTTAACCTTAAGGCTTTCACAGTACTCCTTCCGGGAGCTGCTCGAGTTTGCCGTTGGAATTCGCCTGTTGACGAGGCATTTGGCTACCTTAAGAGAGTCATAGTTACTCCTGCCACTTGCTCCTCGTTTTACCACAGTCGCATCTACAAGCTTACTCTGGCTAGTTCACCAGGAGCGATACGCCATTATTTGTTGACCTTAAGGCTTTCACAGTACTCCTTCCGGGAGCTCCTCGAGTTTGCCGATGTAATTCGCCTTTTGACGAGTCATTTGGCAACACCAAGAGAGTCATAGTTACTCCTGCCACTTGCTCCCCATTTTACCACAGTCACATCTACAAGCTTACTCTGGCTAGTTCACCAGAAGCGATACGCCATTATTTGTTGACCTTAAGACTTTCACAGTACTCCTGCCGGGAGCTGCTCGAGTTTGCCGTTGGAATTCGCCTGTTGACGAGGCATTTGGCTACCTTAAGAGAGTCATAGTTACTCCTGCCACTTGCTCCTCGTTTTACCACAGTCGCATCTACAAGCATACTCTGGCTAGTTCACCAGGAGCGATACGCCATTATTTGTTGAGCTTAAGGCTTTCACAGTACTCCTTCCGGGAGCTGCTCGAGTTTGCCGTTGGAATTCACCTGTTGACGAGGCATTTGGCTACCTTAAGAGAGTCATAGTTACTCCTGCCACTTGCTCCTCGTTTTACCACAGTCGCATCTACAAGCTTACTCTGGCTAGTTCACCAGGAGCGATACGCCATTATTTGTTGACCTTAAGACTTTCACAGTACTCCTTCCGGGAGCTCCTCGGGTTTGCCGATGTAATTCGCCTTTTGACGAGTCATTTGGCAACCCTAAGAGAGTCATAGTTACTCCTGCCACTTGCTCCCCATTTTACCACAGTCACATCTACAAGCTTACTCTGGCTAGTTCACCAGAAGCGATACACCATTATTTGTTGACCTTAAGACTTTCACAGTACTCCTGCCGGGAGCTCCTCGAGAATGCCGTTGGAATTCGCCTGTTGACGAGGCATTTGGCTACCTTAAGAGAGTCATAGTTACTCCTGCCAGTTGCACCCCGTTTCACACAGTCACATCTACAAGCTTACTCTGGCCAGTTCACCAGGAGCGATACACCATTATTTGTTGACCTTAAGACTTTCACAGTACTCCTGCCGGGAGCTCCTCGAGAATGCCGATGTTTTTCGCCTGTTGACGAGGCATTTGGCTACCTTAAGAGAGTCATAGTTACTCCTGCCAGTTGCACCCCGTTTCACACAGTCACATCTACAAGCTTACTCTGGCCAGTTCACCAGAAGCGATACGCCATTCTTTGTTGACCCTAAGACTTTCACAGTACTCCTGCCGGGAGCTGCTCGAGTTTGCCGTTGGAATTCGCCTGTTGACGAGGCATTTGGCTACCTTAAGAGAGTCATAGTTACTCCTGCCACTTGCTCCTCGTTTTACCACAGTCGCATCTACAAGCTTACTCTGGCTAGTTCACCAGGAGCGATACGCCACTATTTGTTGACCTTAAGACTTTCACAGTACTCCTTCCGGGAGCTCCTCGGGTTTGCCGATGTAATTCGCCTTTTGACGAGTCATTTGGCAACCCTAAGAGAGTCATAGTTACTCCTGCCACTTGCTCCCCATTTTACCACAGTCACATTTACAAGCTTACTCTGGCTAGTTCACCAGAACCTATACGCCATTATTTGTTGACCTTAAGACTTTCACAGTACTCCTTCCGGGAGCTGCTCGAGTTTGCCGTTGGAATTCGCCTGTTGACGAGGCATTTGGATACCTTAAGAGAGTCATAGTTACTCCTGCCACTTGCTCCTCGTTTTACCACAGTCGCATCTACAAGCTTACTCTGGCTAGTTCACCAGGAGCGATACGCCATTATTTGTTGACCTTAAGACTTTCACAGTACTCCTTCCGGGAGCTCCTCGGGTTTGCCGATGTAATTCGCCTTTTGACGAGTCATTTGGCAACCCTAAGAGAGTCATAGTTACTCCTGCCACTTGCTCCCCATTTTACCACAGTCACATCTACAAGCTTACTCTGGCTAGTTCACCAGAAGCGATACACCATTATTTGTTGATCTTAAGACTTTCACAGTACTCCTGCCGGGAGCTCCTCGAGAATGCCGATGTTTTTCGCCTGTTGACAAGGCATTTGGCTACCTTAAGAGAGTCATAGTTACTCCTGCCAGTTGCACCCCGTTTCACACAGTCACATCTACAAGCTTACTCTGGCCAGTTCACCACGAGCGATACGCCATTATTTGTTGACCTTAAGGCTTTCACAGTACTCCTTCCGGGAGCTGCTCGAGTTTGCCGTTGGAATTCGCCTGTTGACGAGGCATTTGGCTACCTTAAGAGAGTCATAGTTACTCCTGCCACTTGCTCCTCGTTTTACCACAGTCACATCTACAAGCTTACTCTAGCTAGTTCACCAGAAGCGATACGCCATTATTTGTTGACCTTAAGACTTTCACAGTACTCCTGCCGGGAGCTGCTCGAGTTTGCCGTTGGAATTCGCCTGTTGACGAGGCATTTGGCTACCTTAAGAGAGTCATAGTTACTCCTGCCACTTGCTCCTCGTTTTACCACAGTCGCATCTACAAGCTTACTCTGGCTAGTTCACCAGGAGCGATACGCCATTATTTGTTGACCTTAAGGCTTTCACAGTACTCCTTCCGGGAGCTCCTCGAGGTTGCCGATGTAATTCGCCTTTTGACGAGTCATTTGGCAACCCTAAGAGAGTCATAGTTACTCCTGCCACTTGCTCCCCATTTTACCACAGTCACATCTACAAGCTTACTCTGGCTAGTTCACCAGAAGCGATACGCCATTATTTGTTGACCTTAAGACTTTCACAGTACTCCTGCCGGGAGCTGCTCGAGTTTGCCGTTGGAATTCGCCTGTTGACGAGGCAATTGGCTTCCTTAAGAGAGTCATAGTTACTCCTGCCACTTGCTCCTCGTTTTACCACAGTCGCATCTACAAGCTTACTCTGGCTAGTTCACCAGGAGCGATACGCCATTATTTGTTGACCTTAAGGCTTTCACAGTACTCCTTCCGGGAGCTCCTCGAGTTTGCCGATGTAATTCGCCTTTTGACGAGTCATTTGGCAACCCTAAAAGAGTCATAGTTACTCCTGCCACTTGCTCCCCATTTTACCACAGTCACATCTACAAGCTTACTCTGGCTAGTTCACCAGAAGCGATACGCCATTATTTGTTGACCTTAAGACTTTCACAGTACTCCTGCCGGGAGCTGCTCGAGTTTGCCGTTGGAATTCGCCTGTTGACGAGGCATTTGGCTACCTTAAGAGAGTCATAGTTACTCCTGCCACTTGCTCCTCGTTTTACCACAGTCGCATCTACAAGCTTACTCTGGCTAGTTCACCAGGAGCGATACGCCATTATTTGTTGACCTTAAGACTTTCACAGTACTCCTTCTCGGAGCTCCTCGGGTTTGCCGATGTAATTCGCCTTTTGACGAATCATTTGGCAACCCTAAGAGAGTCATAGTTACTCCTGCCACTTGCTCCCCATTTTACCACAGTCACATCTACAAGCTTACTCTGGCTAGTTCACCAGAACCTATACGCCATTATTTGTTGACCTTAAGGCTTTCACAGTACTCCTTCCGGGAGCTCCTCGAGTTTGCCGTTGGAATTCGCCTGTTGACGAGGCATTTGGCTACCTTAAGAGAGTCATAGTTACTCCTGCCACTTGCTCCTCGTTTTACCACAGTCGCATCTGCAAGCTTACTCTGGCTAGTTCACCAGATGCGATACGCCATTATTTGTTGACCTTAAGACTTTCACAGTACTCCTTCCGGGAGCTCCTCGGGTTTGCCGATGTAATTCGCCTTTTGACGAGTCATTTGGCAACCCTAAGAGAGTCATAGTTACTCCTGCCACTTGCTCCCCATTTTACCACAGTCACATCTACAAGCTTACTCTGGCTAGTTCACCAGAAGCGATACACCATTATTTGTTGACCTTAAGACTTTCACAGTACTCCTGCCGGGAGCTCCTCGAGAATGCCGATGTTTTTCGCCTGTTGACGAGGCATTTGGCTACCTTAAGAGAGTCATAGTTACTCCTCCCAGTTGCACCCCGTTTCACACAGTCACATCTACAAGCTTACTCTGGCCAGTTCACCAGGAGCGATACGCCATTATTTGTTAACCTTAAGGCTTTCACAGTACTCCTTCCGGGAGCTGCTCGAGTTTGCCGTTGGAATTCGCCTGTTGACGAGGCATTTGGCTACCTTAAGAGAGTCATAGTTACTCCTGCCACTTGCTCCTCGTTTTACCACAGTCGCATCTACAAGCTTACTCTGGCTAGTTCACCAGGAGCGATACGCCATTATTTGTTGACCTTAAGGCTTTCACAGTACTCCTTCCGGGAGCTCCTCGAGTTTGCCGATGTAATTCGCCTTTTGACGAGTCATTTGGCAACCCCAAGAGAGTCATAGTTACTCCTGCCACTTGCTCCCCATTTTACCACAGTCACATCTACAAGCTTACTCTGGCTAGTTCACCAGAAGCGATACGCCATTATTTGTTGACCTTAAGACTTTCACAGTACTCCTGCCGGGAGCTGCTCGAGTTTGCCGTTGGAATTCGCCTGTTGACGAGGCATTTGGCTACCTTAAGAGAGTCATAGTTACTCCTGCCACTTGCTCCTCGTTTTACCACAGTCGCATCTACAAGCATACTCTGGCTAGTTCACCAGGAGCGATACGCCATTATTTGTTGAGCTTAAGGCTTTCACAGTACTCCTTCCGGGAGCTGCTCGAGTTTGCCGTTGGAATTCACCTGTTGACGAGGCATTTGGCTACCTTAAGAGAGTCATAGTTACTCCTGCCACTTGCTCCTCGTTTTACCACAGTCGCATCTACAAGCTTACTCTGGCTAGTTCACCAGGAGCGATACGCCATTATTTGTTGACCTTAAGACTTTCACAGTACTCCTTCCGGGAGCTCCTCGGGTTTGCCGATGTAATTCGCCTTTTGACGAGTCATTTGGCAACCCTAAGAGAGTCATAGTTACTCCTGCCACTTGCTCCCCATTTTACCACAGTCACATCTACAAGCTTACTCTGGCTAGTTCACCAGAAGCGATACACCATTATTTGTTGACCTTAAGACTTTCACAGTACTCCTGCCGGGAGCTCCTCGAGAATGCCGTTGGAATTCGCCTGTTGACGAGGCATTTGGCTACCTTAAGAGAGTCATAGTTACTCCTGCCAGTTGCACCCCGTTTCACACAGTCACATCTACAAGCTTACTCTGGCCAGTTCACCAGGAGCGATACACCATTATTTGTTGACCTTAAGACTTTCACAGTACTCCTGCCGGGAGCTCCTCGAGAATGCCGATGTTTTTCGCCTGTTGACGAGGCATTTGGCTACCTTAAGAGAGTCATAGTTACTCCTGCCAGTTGCACCCCGTTTCACACAGTCACATCTACAAGCTTACTCTGGCCAGTTCACCAGGAGCGATACGCCATTATTTGTTGACCTTAAGGCTTTCACAGTACTCCTTCCGGGAGCTCCTCGAGTTTGCCGATGTAATTCGCCTTTTGACGAGTCATTTGGCAACCCTAAGAGAGTCATAGTTACTCCTGCCACTTGCTCCCCATTTTACCACAGTCACATCTACAAGCTTACTCTGGCTAGTTCACCAGAAGCGATACGCCATTATTTGTTGACCTTAAGACTTTCACAGTACTCCTGCCGGGAGCTGCTCGAGTTTGCCGTTGGAATTCGCCTGTTGACGAGGCATTTGGCTACCTTAAGAGAGTCATAGTTACTCCTGCCACTTGCTCCTCGTTTTACCACAGTCGCATCTACAAGCATACTCTGGCTAGTTCACCAGGAGCGATACGCCATTATTTGTTGACCTTAAGGCTTTCACAGTACTCCTTCCGGGAGCTGCTCGAGTTTGCCGTTGGAATTCGCCTGTTGACGAGGCATTTGGCTACCTTAAGAGAGTCATAGTTACTCCTGCCACTTGCTCCCCATTTTACCACCGTCACATCTACAAGCTTACTCTGGCTAGTTCACCAGAAGCGATACACCATTATTTGTTGACCTTAAGACTTTCACAGTACTCCTGCCGGGAGCTCCTCGAGAATGCCGATGTTTTTCGCCTGTTGACGAGGCATTTGGCTACCTTAAGAGAGTCATAGTTACTCCTGCCAGTTGCACCCCGTTTCACACAGTCACATCTAGAAGCTTACTCTGGCCAGTTCACCAGGAGCGATACGCCGTTATTTGTTGACCTTAAGGCTTTCACAGTACTCCTTCCGGGAGCTGCTCGAGTTTGCCGTTGGAATTCGCCTGTTGACGAGGCATTTGGCTACCTTAAGAGAGTCATAGTTACTCCTGCCACTTGCTCCTCGTTTTACCACAGTCGCATCTACAAGCTTACTCTGGCTAGTTCACCAGGAGCGATACGCCATTATTTGTTGACCTTAAGGCTTTCACAGTACTCCTTCCGGGAGCTCCTCGAGTTTGCCGATGTAATTCGCCTTTTGACGAGTCATTTGGCAACCCTAAGAGAGTCATAGTTACTCCTGCCACTTGCTCCCCATTTTACCACAGTCACATCTACAAGCTTACTCTGGCTAGTTCACCAGAAGCGATACGCCATTATTTGTTGACCTTAAGACTTTCACAGTACTCCTGCCGGGAGCTGCTCGAGTTTGCCGTTGGAATTCGCCTGTTGACGAGGCATTTGGCTACCTTAAGAGAGTCATAGTTACTCCTGCCACTTGCTCCTCGTTTTACCACAGTCGCATCTACAAGCATACTCTGGCTAGTTCACCAGGAGCGATACGCCATTATTTGTTGACCTTAAGGCTTTCACAGTACTCCTTCTCGGAGCTGCTCGAGTTTGCCGTTGGAATTCGCCTGTTGACGAGGCATTTGGCTACCTTAAGAGAGTCATAGTTACTCCTGCCACTTGCTCCTCGTTTTACCACAGTCGCATCTACAAGCTTACTCTGGCTAGTTCACCAGGAGCGATACGCCATTATTTGTTGACCTTAAGACTTTCACAGTACTCCTTCCGGGAGCTCCTCGGGTTTGCCGATGTAATTCGCCTTTTGACGAGTCATTTGGCAACCCTAAGAGAGTCATAGTTACTCCTGCCACTTGCTCCCCATTTTACCACAGTCACATCTACAAGCTTACTCTGGCTAGTTCACCAGAAGCGATACACCATTATTTGTTGACCTTAAGACTTTCACAGTACTCCTGCCGGGAGCTCCTCGAGAATGCCGATGTTTTTCGCCTGTTGACGTGGCATTTGGCTACCTTAAGAGAGTCATAGTTACTCCTGCCAGTTGCACCCCGTTTCACACAGTCACATCTAGAAGCTTACTCTGGCCAGTTCACCAGGAGCGATACGCCATTATTTGTTGACCTTAAGGCTTTCACAGTACTCCTTCCGGGAGCTGCTCGAGTTTGCCGTTGGAATTCGCCTGTTGACGAGGCATTTGGCTACCTTAAGAGAGTCATAGCTACTCCTGCCACTTGCTCCTCGTTTTACCACAGTCGCATCTACAAGCTTACTCTGGCTAGTTCACCAGGAGCGATACGCCATTATTTGTTGACCTTAAGGCTTTCACAGTACTCCTTCCGGGAGCTGCTCGAGTTTGCCGTTGGAATTCGCCTGTTGACGAGGCATTTGGCTACCTTAAGAGAGTCATAGTTACTCCTGCCACTTGCTCCTCGTTTTACCACAGTCGCATCTACAAGCTTACTCTGGCTAGTTCACCAGGAGCGATACGCCATTATTTGTTGACCTTAAGACTTTCACAGTACTCCTTCCGGGAGCTCCTCGGGTTTGCCGATGTAATTCGCCTTTTGACGAGTCATTTGGCAACCCTAAGAGAGTCATAGTTACTCCTGCCACTTGCTCCCCATTTTACCACAGTCACATCTACAAGCTTACTCTGGCTAGTTCACCAGAAGCGATACACCATTATTTGTTGACCTTAAGACTTTCACAGTACTCCTGCCGGGAGCTCCTCGAGAATGCCGATGTTTTTCGCCTGTTGACGAGGCATTTGGCTACCTTAAGAGAGTCATAGTTACTCCTGCCAGTTGCACCCCGTTTCACACAGTCACATCTACAAGCTTACTCTGGCCAGTTCACCAGGAGCGATACACCATTATTTGTTGACCTTAAGACTTTCACAGTACTCCTGCCGGGAGCTCCTCGAGAATGCCGATGTTTTTCGCCTGTTGACGAGGCATTTGGCTACCTTAAGAGAGTCATAGTTACTCCTGCCAGTTGCACCCCGTTTCACACAGTCACATCTACAAGCTTACTCTGGCCAGTTCACCAGGAGCGATACGCCATTATTTGTTTACCTTAAGGCTTTCACAGTACTCCTTCCGGGAGCTCCTCGAGTTTGCCGATGTAATTCGCCTTTTGACGAGTCATTTGGCAACCCTAAGAGAGTCATAGTTACTCCTGCCACTTGCTCCCCATTTTACCACAGTCACATCTACAAGCTTACTCTGGCTAGTTCACCAGAAGCGATACGCCATTATTTGTTGACCTTAAGACTTTCACAGTACTCCTGCCGGGAGCTGCTCGAGTTTGCCGTCGGAATTCGCCTGTTGACGAGGCATTTGGCTACCTTAAGAGAGTCATAGTTACTCCTGCCACTTGCTCCTCGTTTTACCACAGTCGCATCTACAAGCATACTCTGGCTAGTTCACCAGGAGCGATACGCCATTATTTGTTGACCTTAAGGCTTTCACAGTACTCCTTCCGGGAGCTGCTCGAGTTTGCCGTTGGAATTCGCCTGTTGACGAGGCATTTGGCTACCTTAAGAGAGTCATAGTTACTCCTGCCACTTGCTCCCCATTTTACCACCGTCACATCTACAAGCTTACTCTGGCTAGTTCACCAGAAGCGATACACCATTATTTGTTGACCTTAAGACTTTCACAGTACTCCTGCCGGGAGCTCCTCGAGAATGCCGATGTTTTTCGCCTGTTGACGAGGCATTTGGCTACCTTAAGAGAGTCATAGTTACTCCTGCCAGTTGCACCCCGTTTCACACAGTCACATCTAGAAGCTTACTCTGGCCAGTTCACCAGGAGCGATACGCCGTTATTTGTTGACCTTAAGGCTTTCACAGTACTCCTTCCGGGAGCTGCTCGAGTTTGCCGTTGGAATTCGCCTGTTGACGAGGCATTTGGCTACCTTAAGAGAGTCATAGTTACTCCTGCCACTTGCTCCTCGTTTTACCACAGTCGCATCTACAAGCTTACTCTGGCTAGTTCACCAGGAGCGATACGCCATTATTTGTTGACCTTAAGGCTTTCACAGTACTCCTTCCGGGAGCTCCTCGAGTTTGCCGTTGGAATTCGCCTGTTGACGAGGCATTTGGCTACCTTAAGAGAGTCATAGTTACTCCTGCCACTTGCTCCTCGTTTTACCACAGTCGCATCTACAAGCTTACTCTGGCTAGTTCACCAGGAGCGATACGCCATTATTTGTTGACCTTAAGACTTTCACAGTACTCCTTCCGGGAGCTCCTCGGGTTTGCCGATGTAATTCGCCTTTTGACGAGTCATTTGGCAACCCTAAGAGAGTCATAGTTACTCCTGCCACTTGCTCCCCATTTTACCACAGTCACATCTACAAGCTTACTCTGGCTAGTTCACCAGAAGCGATACACCATTATTTGTTGACCTTAAGACTTTCACAGTACTCCTGCCGGGAGCTCCTCGAGAATGCCGATGTTTTTCGCCTGTTGACGTGGCATTTGGCTACCTTAAGAGAGTCATAGTTACTCCTGCCAGTTGCACCCCGTTTCACACAGTCACATCTAGAAGCTTACTCTGGCCAGTTCACCAGGAGCGATACGCCATTATTTGTTGACCTTAAGGCTTTCACAGTACTCCTTCCGGGAGCTGCTCGAGTTTGCCGTTGGAATTCGCCTGTTGACGAGGCATTTGGCTACCTTAAGAGAGTCATAGCTACTCCTGCCACTTGCTCCTCGTTTTACCACAGTCGCATCTACAAGCTTACTCTGGCTAGTTCACCAGGAGCGATACGCCATTATTTGTTGACCTTAAGGCTTTCACAGTACTCCTTCCGGGAGCTGCTCGAGTTTGCCGTTGGAATTCGCCTGTTGACGAGGCATTTGGCTACCTTAAGAGAGTCATAGTTACTCCTGCCACTTGCTCCTCGTTTTACCACAGTCGCATCTACAAGCTTACTCTGGCTAGTTCACCAGGAGCGATACGCCATTATTTGTTGACCTTAAGACTTTCACAGTACTCCTTCCGGGAGCTCCTCGAGTTTGCCGATGTAATTCGCCTTTTGACGAGTCATTTGGCAACCCTAGGAGAGTCATAGTTACTCCTGCCACTTGCTCCCCATTTTACCACAGTCACATCTACAAGCTTACTCTGGCTAGTTCACCAGAAGCGATACGCCATTATTTGTTGACCTTAAGACTTTCACAGTACTCCTGCCGGGAGCTGCTCGAGTTTGCCGTTGGAATTCGCCTGTTGACGAGGCATTTGGCTACCTTAAGAGAGTCATAGTTACTCCTGCCACTTGCTCCTCGTTTTACCACAGTCGCATCTACAAGCTTACTCTGGCTAGTTCACCAGGAGCGATACGCCATTATTTGTTGACCTTAAGACTTTCACAGTACTCCTTCCGGGAGCTCCTCGGGTTTGCCGATGTAATTCGCCTTTTGACGAGTCATTTGGCAACCCTAAGAGAGTCATAGTTACTCCTGCCACTTGCTCCCCATTTTACCACAGTCACATCTACAAGCTTACTCTGGCTAGTTCACCAGAACCTATACGCCATTATTTGTTGACCTTAAGGCTTTCACAGTACTCCTTCCGGGAGCTCCTCGAGTTTGCCGTTGGAATTCGCCTGTTGACGAGGCATTTGGCTACCTTAAGAGAGTCATAGTTACTCCTGCCACTTGCTCCTCGTTTTACCACAGTCGCATCTACAAGCTTACTCTGGCTAGTTCACCAGATGCGATACGCCATTATTTGTTGACCTTAAGACTTTCACAGTACTCCTTCCGGGAGCTCCTCGGGTTTGCCGATGTAATTCGCCTTTTGACGAGTCATTTGGCAACCCTAAGAGAGTCATAGTTACTCCTGCCACTTGCTCCCCATTTTACCACAGTCACATCTACAAGCTTACTCTGGCTAGTTCACCAGAAGCGATACACCATTATTTGTTGACCTTAAGACTTTCACAGTACTCCTGCCGGGAGCTCCTCGAGAATGCCGATGTTTTTCGCCTGTTGACGAGGCATTTGGCTACCTTAAGAGAGTCATAGTTACTCCTGCCAGTTGCACCCCGTTTCACACAGTCACATCTACAAGCTTACTCTGGCCAGTTCACCAGGAGCGATACGCCATTATTTGTTAACCTTAAGGCTTTCACAGTACTCCTTCCGGGAGCTGCTCGAGTTTGCCGTTGGAATTCGCCTGTTGACGAGGCATTTGGCTACCTTAAGAGAGTCATAGTTACTCCTGCCACTTGCTCCTCGTTTTACCACAGTCGCATCTACAAGCTTACTCTGGCTAGTTCACCAGGAGCGATACGCCATTATTTGTTGACCTTAAGGCTTTCACAGTACTCCTTCCGGGAGCTCCTCGAGTTTGCCGATGTAATTCGCCTTTTGACGAGTCATTTGGCAACCCCAAGAGAGTCATAGTTACTCCTGCCACTTGCTCCCCATTTTACCACAGTCACATCTACAAGCTTACTCTGGCTAGTTCACCAGAAGCGATACGCCATTATTGGTTGACCTTAAGACTTTCACAGTACTCCTGCCGGGAGCTGCTCGAGTTTGCCGTTGGAATTCGCCTGTTGACGAGGCATTTGCCTACCTTAAGAGAGTCATAGTTACTCCTGCCACTTGCTCCTCGTTTTACCACAGTCGCATCTACAAGCATACTCTGGCTAGTTCACCAGGAGCGATACGCCATTATTTGTTGACCTTAAGGCTTTCACAGTACTCCTTCCGGGAGCTGCTCGAGTTTGCCGTTGGAATTCGCCTGTTGACGAGGCATTTGGCTACCTTAAGAGAGTCATAGTTACTCCTGCCACTTGCTCCTCGTTTTACCACAGTCGCATCTACAAGCTTACTCTGGCTAGTTCACCAGGAGCGATACGCCATTATTTGTTGACCTTAAGACTTTCACAGTACTCCTTCCGGGAGCTCCTCGGGTTTGCCGATGTAATTCGCCTTTTGACGAGTCATTTGGCAACCCTAAGAGAGTCATAGTTACTCCTGCCACTTGCTCCCCATTTTACCACAGTCACATCTACAAGCTTACTCTGGCTAGTTCACCAGAAGCGATACACCATTATTTGTTGACCTTAAGACTTTCACAGTACTCCTGCCGGGAGCTCCTCGAGAATGCCGATGTTTTTCGCCTGTTGACGAGGCATTTGGCTACCTTAAGAGAGTCATAGTTACTCCTGCCAGTTGCACCCCGTTTCACACAGTCACATCTACAAGCTTACTCTGGCCAGTTCACCAGGAGCGATACACCATTATTTGTTGACCTTAAGACTTTCACAGTACTCCTGCCGGGAGCTCCTCGAGAATGCCGATGTTTTTCGCCTGTTGACGAGGCATTTGGCAACCTTAAGAGAGTCATAGTTACTCCTGCCAGTTGCACCCCGTTTCACACAGTCACATCTACAAGCTTACTCTGGCCAGTTCACCAGGAGCGATACGCCATTATTTGTTGACCTTAAGGCTTTCACAGTACTCCTTCCGGGAGTTCCTCGAGTTTGCCGATGTAATTCGCCTTTTGACGAGTCATTTGGCAACCCTAAGAGAGTCATAGTTACTCCTGCCACTTGCTCCCCATTTTACCACAGTCACATCTACAAGCTTACTCTGGCTAGTTCACCAGAAGCGATACGCCATTATTTGTTGACCTTAAGACTTTCACAGTACTCCTGCCGGGAGCTGCTCGAGTTTGCCGTTGGAATTCGCCTGTTGACGAGGCATTTGGCTACCTTAAGAGAGTCATAGTTACTCCTGCCACTTGCTCCTCGTTTTACCACAGTCGCATCTACAAGCATACTCTGGCTAGTTCACCAGGAGCGATACGCCATTATTTGTTGACCTTAAGGCTTTCACAGTACTCCTTCCGGGAGCTGCTCGAGTTTGCCGTTGGAATTCGCTGTTGACGAGGCATTTGGCTACCTTAAGAGAGTCATAGTTACTCCTGCCACTTGCTCCCCATTTTACCACCGTCACATCTACAAGCTTACTCTGGCTAGTTCACCAGAAGCGATACACCATTATTTGTTGACCTGAAGACTTTCACAGTACTCCTGCCGGGAGCTCCTCGAGAATGCCGATGTTTTTCGCCTGTTGACGAGGCATTTGGCTACCTTAAGAGAGTCATAGTTACTCCTGCCAGTTGCACCCCGTTTCACACAGTCACATCTAGAAGCTTACTCTGGCCAGTTCACCAGGAGCGATACGCCGTTATTTGTTGACCTTAAGGCTTTCACAGTACTCCTTCCGGGAGCTGCTCGAGTTTGCCGTTGGAATTCGCCTGTTGACGAGGCATTTGGCTACCTTAAGAGAGTCATAGTTACTCCTGCCACTTGCTCCTCGTTTTACCACAGTCGCATCTACAAGCTTACTCTGGCTAGTTCACCAGGAGCGATACGCCATTATTTGTTGACCTTAAGGCTTTCACAGTACTCCTTCCGGGAGCTCCTCGAGTTTGCCGATGTAATTCGCCTTTTGACGAGTCATTTGGCAACCCTAAGAGAGTCATAGTTACTCCTGCCACTTGCTCCCCATTTTACCACAGTCACATCTACAAGCTTACTCTGGCTAGTTCACCAGAAGCGATACGCCATTATTTGTTGACCTTAAGACTTTCACAGTACTCCTGCCGGGAGCTGCTCAAGTTTGCCGTTGGAATTCGCCTGTTGACGAGGCATTTGGCTACCTTAAGAGAGTCATAGTTACTCCTGCCACTTGCTCCTCGTTTTACCACAGTCGCATCTACAAGCATACTCTGGCTAGTTCACCAGGAGCGATACGCCATTATTTGTTGACCTTAAGGCTTTCACAGTACTCCTTCCGGGAGCTGCTCGAGTTTGCCGTTGGAATTCGCCTGTTGACGAGGCATTTGGCTACCTTAAGAGAGTCATAGTTACTCCTGCCACTTGCTCCTCGTTTTACCACAGTCGCATCTACAAGCTTACTCTGGCTAGTTCACCAGGAGCGATACGCCATTATTTGTTGACCTTAAGACTTTCACAGTACTCCTTCCGGGAGCTCCTCGGGTTTGCCGATGTAATTCGCCTTTTGACGAGTCATTTGGCAACCCTAAGGGAGTCATAGTTACTCCTGCCACTTGCTCCCCATTTTACCACAGTCACATCTACAAGCTTACTCTGGCTAGTTCACCAGAAGCGATACACCATTATTTGTTGACCTTAAGACTTTCACAGTACTCCTGCCGGGAGCTCCTCGAGAATGCCGATGTTTTTCGCCTGTTGACGTGGCATTTGGCTACCTTAAGAGAGTCATAGTTACTCCTGCCAGTTGCACCCCGTTTCACACAGTCACATCTAGAAGCTTACTCTGGCCAGTTCACCAGGAGCGATACGCCATTATTTGTTGACCTTAAGGCTTTCACAGTACTCCTTCCGGGAGCTGCTCGAGTTTGCCGTTGGAATTCGCCTGTTGACGAGGCATTTGGCTACCTTAAGAGAGTCATAGCTACTCCTGCCACTTGCTCCTCGTTTTACCACAGTCGCATCTACAAGCTTACTCTGGCTAGTTCACCAGGAGCGATACGCCATTATTTGTTGACCTTAAGGCTTTCACAGTACTCCTTCCGGGAGCTCCTCGAGTTTGCCGATGTAATTCGCCTTTTGACGAGTCATTTGGCAACCCTAGGAGAGTCATAGTTACTCCTGCCACTTGTTCCCCATTTACCACAGTCATATCTACAAGCTTACTCTGGCTAGTTCACCAGAAGCGATACGCCATTATTTGTTGACCTTAAGACTTTCACAGTACTCCTGCCGGGAGCTGCTCGAGTTTGCCGTTGGAATTCGCCTGTTGACGAGGCATTTGGCTACCTTAAGAGAGTCATAGCTACTCCTGCCACTTGCTCCTCGTTTTACCACAGTCGCATCTACAAGCTTACTCTGGCTAGTTCACCAGGAGCGATACGCCATTATTTGTTGACCTTAAGGCTTTCACAGTACTCCTTCCGGGAGCTCCTCGAGTTTGCCGATGTAATTCGCCTTTTGACGAGTCATTTGGCAACCCTAAGAGAGTCATAGTTACTCCTGCCACTTGCTCCCCATTTTACCACAGTCACATCTACAAGCTTACTCTGGCTAGTTCACCAGAAGCGATACGCCATTATTTGTTGACCTTAAGACTTTCACAGTACTCCTGCCGGGAGCTGCTCGAGTTTGCCGTTGGAATTCGCCTGTTGACGAGGCATTTGGCTACCTTAAGAGAGTCATAGTTACTCCTGCCACTTGCTCCTCGTTTTACCACAGTCGCATCTACAAGCATACTCTGGCTAGTTCACCAGGAGCGATACGCCATTATTTGTTGACCTTAACGCTTTCACAGTACTCCTTCCGGGAGCTGCTCGAGTTTGCCGTTGGAATTCGCCTGTTGACGAGGCATTTGGCTACCTTAAGAGAGTCATAGTTACTCCTGCCACTTGCTCCTCGTTTTACCACAGTCGCATCTACAAGCTTACTCTGGCTAGTTCACCAGGAGCGATACGCCATTATTTGTTGACCTTAAGACTTTCACAGTACTCCTTCCGAGAGCTCCTCGGGTTTGCCGATGTAATTCGCCTTTTGACGAGTCATTTGGCAACCCTAAGAGAGTCATAGTTACTCCTGCCACTTGCTCCCCATTTTACCACAGTCACATCTACAAGCTTACTCTGGCTAGTTCACCAGAAGCGATACACCATTATTTGTTGACCTTAAGACTTTCACAGTACTCCTGCCGGGAGCTCCTCGAGAATGCCGATGTTTTTCGCCTGTTGACGTGGCATTTGGCTACCTTAAGAGAGTCATAGTTACTCCTGCCAGTTGCACCCCGTTTCACACAGTCACATCTAGAAGCTTACTCTGGCCAGTTCACCAGGAGCGATACGCCATTATTTGTTGACCTTAAGGCTTTCACAGTACTCCTTCCGGGAGCTGCTCGAGTTTGCCGTTGGAATTCGCCTGTTGACGAGGCATTTGGCTACCTTAAGAGAGTCATAGCTACTCCTGCCACTTGCTCCTCGTTTTACCACAGTCGCATCTACAAGCTTACTCTGGCTAGTTCACCAGGAGCGATACGCCATTATTTGTTGACCTTAAGGCTTTCACAGTACTCCTTCCGGGAGCTCCTCGAGTTTGCCGATGTAATTCGCCTTTTGACGAGTCATTTGGCAACCCTAGGAGAGTCATAGTTACTCCTGCCACTTGTTCCCCATTTACCACAGTCATATCTACAAGCTTACTCTGGCTAGTTCACCAGAAGCGATACGCCATTATTTGTTGACCTTAAGACTTTCACAGTACTCCTGCCGGGAGCTGCTCGAGTTTGCCGTTGGAATTCGCCTGTTGACGAGACATTTGGCTACCTTAAGAGAGTCATAGCTACTCCTGCCACTTGCTCCTCGTTTTACCACAGTCGCATCTACAAGCTTACTCTGGCTAGTTCACCAGGAGCGATACGCCATTATTTGTTGACCTTAAGGCTTTCACAGTACTCCTTCCGGGAGCTCCTCGAGTTTGCCGATGTAATTCGCCTTTTGACGAGTCATTTGGCAACCCTAAGAGAGTCATAGTTACTCCTGCCACTTGCTCCCCATTTTACCACAGTCACATCTACAAGCTTACTCTGGCTAGTTCACCAGAAGCGATACGCCATTATTTGTTGACCTTAAGACTTTCACAGTACTCCTGCCGGGAGCTGCTCGAGTTTGCCGTTGGAATTCGCCTGTTGACGAGGCATTTGGCTACCTTAAGAGAGTCATAGTTA
The DNA here is from genome assembly GCF_023898315.1 of Schistocerca nitens. Classification (NCBI taxonomy): domain Eukaryota; kingdom Metazoa; phylum Arthropoda; class Insecta; order Orthoptera; family Acrididae; genus Schistocerca; species Schistocerca nitens. The sequence goes on from NC_064619.1 coordinate 674,749,954, forward strand.
CTCCTGCCACTTGCTCCTCGTTTTACCACAGTCGCATCTACAAGCTTACTCTGGCTAGTTCACCAGGAGCGATACGCCATTATTTGTTGACCTTAAGGCTTTCACAGTACTCCTTCCGGGAGCTGCTCGAGTTTGCCGTTGCAATTCGCCTGTTGACGAGGCATTTGGCTACCTTAAGAGAGTCATAGTTACTCCTGCCACTTGCTCCTCGTTTTACCACAGTCGCATCTACAAGCTTACTCTGGCTAGTTCACCAGGAGCGATACGCCATTATTTGTTGACCTTAAGACTTTCACAGTACTCCTTCCGGGAGCTCCTCGGGTTTGCCGATGTAATTCGCCTTTTGACGAGTCATTTGGCAACCCTAAGAGAGTCATAGTTACTCCTGCCACTTGCTCCCCATTTTACCACAGTCACATCTAGAAGCTTACTCTGGCTAGTTCACCAGAAGCGATACACCATTATTTGTTGACCTTAAGACTTTCACAGTACTCCTGCCGGGAGCTCCTCGAGAATGCCGATGTTTTTCGCCTGTTGACGAGGCATTTGGCTACCTTAAGAGAGTCATAGTTACTCCTGCCAGTTGCACCCCGTTTCACACAGTCAGATCTAGAAGCTTACTCTGGCCAGTTCACCAGGAGCGATACGCCATTATTTGTTGACCTTAAGGCTTTCACAGTACTCCTTCCGGGAGCTGCTCGAGTTTGCCGTTGGAATTCGCCTGTTGACGAGGCATTTGGCTATCTTAAGAGAGTCATAGTTACTCCTGCCACTTGCTCCTCGTTTTACCACAGTCGCATCTACAAGCTTACTCTGGCTAGTTCACCAGGAGCGATACGCCATTATTTGTTGACCTTAAGGCTTTAACAGTACTCCTTCCGGGAGCTCCTCGAGTTTGCCGATGTAATTCGCCTTTTGACGAGTCATTTGGCAACCCTAGGAGAGTCATAGTTACTCCTGCCACTTGTTCCCCATTTTACCACAGTCGCATCTACAAGCTTACCCTGGCTAGTTCACCAGGAGCGATACGCCATTATTTGTTGACCTTAAGGCTTTCACAGTACTCCTTCCGGGAGCTGCTCGAGTTTGCCGTTGCAATTCGCCTGTTGACGAGGCATTTGGCTACCTTAAGAGAGTCATAGTTACTCCTGCCACTTGCTCCTCGTTTTACCACAGTCGCATCTACAAGCTTACTCTGGCTAGTTCACCAGGAGCGATACGCCATTATTTGTTGACCTTCAGACTTTCACAGTACTCCTTCCGGGAGCTCCTCGGGTTTGCCGATGTAATTCGCCTTTTGACGAGTCATTTGGCAACCCTAAGAGAGTCATAGTTACTCCTGCCACTTGCTCCCCATTTTACCACAGTCACATCTAGAAGCTTACTCTGGCTAGTTCACCAGGAGAGATACGCCATTATTTGTTGACCTTAAGGCTTTCACAGTACTCCTTCCGGGAGCTGCTCGAGTTTGCCGTTGGAATTCGCCTGTTGACGAGGCATTTGGCTACCTTAAGAGAGTCATAGTTACTCCTGCCACTTGCTCCTCGTTTTACCACAGTCGCATCTACAAGCTTACTCTGGCTAGTTCACCAGGAGCGATACGCCATTATTTGTTGACCTTAAGACTTTCACAGTACTCCTTCCGGGAGCTCCTCGGGTTTGCCGATGTAATTCGCCTTTTGACGAGTCATTTGGCAACCCTAAGAGAGTCATAGTTACTCCTGCCACTTGCTCCCCATTTTACCACAGTCACATCTAGAAGCTTACTCTGGCTAGTTCACCAGAAGCGATACACCATTATTTGTTGACCTTAAGACTTTCACAGTACTCCTGCCGGGAGCTCCTCGAGAATGCCGATGTTTTACGCCTGTTGACGAGGCATTTGGCTACCTTAAGAGAGTCATAGTTACTCCTGCCAGTTGCACCCCGTTTCACACAGTCACATCTAGAAGCTTACTCTGGCCAGTTCACCAGGAGCGATACGCCATTATTTGTTGACCTTAAGGCTTTCACAGTACTCCTTCCGGGAGCTGCTCGAGTTTGCCGTTGGAATTCGCCTGTTGACGAGGCATTTGTCTACCTTAAGAGAGTCATAGCTACTCCTGCCACTTGCTCCTCGTTTTACCACAGTCGCATCTACAAGCTTACTCTGGCTAGTTCACCAGGAGCGATACGCCATTATTTGTTGACCTTAAGGCTTTCACAGTACTCCTTCCGGGAGCTCCTCGAGTTTGCCGATGTAATTCGCCTTTTGACGAGTCATTTGGCAACCCTAGGAGAGTCATAGTTACTCCTGCCACTTGTTCCCCATTTACCACAGTCATATCTACAAGCTTACTCTGGCTAGTTCACCAGAAGCGATACGCCATTATTTGTTGACCTTAAGACTTTCACAGTACTCCTGCCGGGAGCTGCTCGAGTTTGCCGTTGGAATTCGCCTGTTGACGAGGCATTTGGCTACCTTAAGAGAGTCATAGCTACTCCTGCCACTTGCTCCTCGTTTTACCACAGTCGCATTTACAAGCTTACTCTGGCTAGTTCACCAGGAGCGATACGCCATTATTTGTTGACCTTAAGGCTTTCACAGTACTCCTTCCGGGAGCTCCTCGAGTTTGCCGATGTAATTCGCCTTTTGACGAGTCATTTGGCAACCCTAAGAGAGTCATAGTTACTCCTGCCACTTGCTCCCCATTTTACCACAGTCACATCTACAAGCTTACTCTGGCTAGTTCACCAGAAGCGATACGCCATTATTTGTTGACCTTAAGACTTTCACAGTACTCCTGCCGGGAGCTGCTCGAGTTTGCCGTTGGAATTCGCCTGTTGACGAGGCATTTGGCTACCTTAAGAGAGTCATAGTTACTCCTGCCACTTGCTCCTCGTTTTACCACAGTCGCATCTACAAGCTTACTCTGGCTAGTTCACCAGGAGCGATACGCCATTATTTGTTGACCTTAAGGCTTTCACAGTACTCCTTCCGGGAGCTGCTCGAGTTTGCCGTTGCAATTCGCCTGTTGACGAGGCATTTGGCTACCTTAAGAGAGTCATAGTTACTCCTGCCACTTGCTCCTCGTTTTACCACAGTCGCATCTACAAGCTTACTCTGGCTAGTTCACCAGGAGCGATACGCCATTATTTGTTGACCTTAAGACTTTCACAGTACTCCTTCCGGGAGCTCCTCGGGTTTGCCGATGTAATTCGCCTTTTGACGAGTCATTTGGCAACCCTAAGAGAGTCATAGTTACTCCTGCCACTTGCTCCCCATTTTACCACAGTCACATCTAGAAGCTTACTCTGGCTAGTTCACCAGAAGCGATACACCATTATTTGTTGACCTTAAGACTTTCACAGTACTCCTGCCGGGAGCTCCTCGAGAATGCCGATGTTTTTCGCCTGTTGACGAGGCATTTGGCTACCTTAAGAGAGTCATAGTTACTCCTGCCAGTTGCACCCCGTTTCACACAGTCATATCTAGAAGCTTACTCTGGCCAGTTCACCAGGAGCGATACGCCATTATTTGTTGACCTTAAGGCTTTCACAGTACTCCTTCCGGGAGCTGCTCGAGTTTGCCGTTGGAATTCGCCTGTTGACGAGGCATTTGGCTACCTTAAGAGAGTCATAGTTACTCCTGCCACTTGCTCCTCGTTTTACCACAGTCGCATCTACAAGCTTACTCTGGCTAGTTCACCAGGAGCGATACGCCATTATTTGTTGACCTTAAGGCTTTCACAGTACTCCTTCCGGGAGCTCCTCGAGTTTGCCGATGTAATTCGCCTTTTGACGAGTCATTTGGCAACCCTAGGAGAGTCATAGTTACTCCTGCCACTTGTTCCCCATTTTACCACAGTCGCATCTACAAGCTTACCCTGGCTAGTTCACCAGGAGCGATACGCCATTATTTGTTGACCTTAAGGCTTTCACAGTACTCCTTCCGGGAGCTGCTCGAGTTTGCCGTTGCAATTCGCCTGTTGACGAGGCATTTGGCTACCTTAAGAGAGTCATAGTTACTCCTGCCACTTGCTCCTCGTTTTACCACAGTCGCATCTACAAGCTTACTCTGGCTAGTTCACCAGGAGCGATACGCCATTATTTGTTGACCTTAAGACTTTCACAGTACTCCTTCCGGGAGCTCCTCGGGTTTGCCGATGTAATTCGCCTTTTGACGAGTCATTTGGCAACCCTAAGAGAGTCATAGTTACTCCTGCCACTTGCTCCCCATTTTACCACAGTCACATCTAGAAGCTTACTCTGGCTAGTTCACCAGAAGCGATACACCATTATTTGTTGACCTTAAGACTTTCACAGTACTCCTGCCGGGAGCTCCTCGAGAATGCCGATGTTTTACGCCTGTTGACGAGGCATTTGGCTACCTTAAGAGAGTCATAGTTACTCCTGCCAGTTGCACCCCGAATCACACAGTCACATCTAGAAGCTTACTCTGGCCAGTTCACCAGGAGCGATACGCCATTATTTGTTGACCTTAAGGCTTTCACAGTACTCCTTCCGGGAGCTGCTCGAGTTTGCCGTTGGAATTCGCCTGTTGACGAGGCATTTGTCTACCTTAAGAGAGTCATAGCTACTCCTGCCACTTGCTCCTCGTTTTACCACAGTCGCATCTACAAGCTTACTCTGGCTAGTTCACCAGGAGCGATACGCCATTATTTGTTGACCTTAAGGCTTTCACAGTACTCCTTCCGGGAGCTCCTCGAGTTTGCCGATGTAATTCGCCTTTTGACGAGTCATTTGGCAACCCTAGGAGAGTCATAGTTACTCCTGCCACTTGTTCCCCATTTACCACAGTCATATCTACAAGCTTACTCTGGCTAGTTCACCAGAAGCGATACGCCATTATTTGTTGACCTTAAGACTTTCACAGTACTCCTGCCGGGAGCTGCTCGAGTTTGCCGTTGGAATTCGCCTGTTGACGAGGCATTTGGCTACCTTAAGAGAGTCATAGCTACTCCTGCCACTTGCTCCTCGTTTTACCACAGTCGCATTTACAAGCTTACTCTGGCTAGTTCACCAGGAGCGATACGCCATTATTTGTTGACCTTAAGGCTTTCACAGTACTCCTTCCGGGAGCTCCTCGAGTTTGCCGATGTAATTCGCCTTTTGACGAGTCATTTGGCAACCCTAAGAGAGTCATAGTTACTCCTGCCACTTGCTCCCCATTTTACCACAGTCACATCTACAAGCTTACTCTGGCTAGTTCACCAGAAGCGATACGCCATTATTTGTTGACCTTAAGACTTTCACAGTACTCCTGCCGGGAGCTGCTCGAGTTGCCGTTGGAATTCGCCTGTTGACGAGGCATTTGGCTACCTTAAGAGAGTCATAGTTACTCCTGCCACTTGCTCCTCGTTTTACCACAGTCGCATCTACAAGCTTACTCTGGCTAGTTCACCAGGAGCGATACGCCATTATTTGTTGACCTTAAGGCTTTCACAGTACTCCTTCCGGGAGCTGCTCGAGTTTGCCGTTGCAATTCGCCTGTTGACGAGGCATTTGGCTACCTTAAGAGAGTCATAGTTACTCCTGCCACTTGCTCCTCGTTTTACCACAGTCGCATCTACAAGCTTACTCTGGCTAGTTCACCAGGAGCGATACGCCATTATTTGTTGACCTTAAGACTTTCACAGTACTCCTTCCGGGAGCTCCTCGGGTTTGCCGATGTAATTCGCCTTTTGACGAGTCATTTGGCAACCGTAAGAGAGTCATAGTTACTCCTGCCACTTGCTCCCCATTTTACCACAGTCACATCTAGAAGCTTACTCTGGCTAGTTCACCAGAAGCGATACACCATTATTTGTTGACCTTAAGACTTTCACAGTACTCCTGCCGGGAGCTCCTCGAGAATGCCGATGTTTTTCGCCTGTTGACGAGGCATTTGGCTACCTTAAGAGAGTCATAGTTACTCCTGCCAGTTGCACCCCGTTTCACACAGTCATATCTAGAAGCTTACTCTGGCCAGTTCACCAGGAGCGATACGCCATTATTTGTTGACCTTAAGGCTTTCACAGTACTCCTTCCGGGAGCTGCTCGAGTTTGCCGTTGGAATTCGCCTGTTGACGAGGCATTTGGCTACCTTAAGAGAGTCATAGTTACTCCTGCCACTTGCTCCTCGTTTTACCACAGTCGCATCTACAAGCTTACTCTGGCTAGTTCACCAGGAGCGATACGCCATTATTTGTTGACCTTAAGGCTTTCACAGTACTCCTTCCGGGAGCTCCTCGAGTTTGCCGATGTAATTCGCCTTTTGACGAGTCATTTGGCAACCCTAGGAGAGTCATAGTTACTCCTGCCACTTGTTCCCCATTTTACCACAGTCGCATCTACAAGCTTACCCTGGCTAGTTCACCAGGAGCGATACGCCATTATTTGTTGACCTTAAGGCTTTCACAGTACTCCTTCCGGGAGCTGCTCGAGTTTGCCGTTGCAATTCGCCTGTTGACGAGGCATTTGGCTACCTTAAGAGAGTCATAGTTACTCCTGCCACTTGCTCCTCGTTTTACCACAGTCGCATCTACAAGCTTACTCTGGCTAGTTCACCAGGAGCGATACGCCATTATTTGTTGACCTTAAGACTTTCACAGTACTCCTTCCGGGAGCTCCTCGGGTTTGCCGATGTAATTCGCCTTTTGACGAGTCATTTGGCAACCCTAAGAGAGTCATAGTTACTCCTGCCACTTGCTCCCCATTTTACCACAGTCACATCTAGAAGCTTACTCTGGCTAGTTCACCAGGAGCGATACGCCATTATTTGTTGACCTTAAGGCTTTCACAGTACTCCTTCCGGGAGCTGCTCGAGTTTGCCGTTGGAATTCGCCTGTTGACGAGGCATTTGGCTACCTTAAGAGAGTCATAGTTACTCCTGCCACTTGCTCCTCGTTTTACCACAGTCGCATCTACAAGCTTACTCTGGCTAGTTCACCAGGAGCGATACGCCATTATTTGTTGACCTTAAGACTTTCACAGTACTCCTTCCGGGAGCTCCTCGGGTTTGCCGATGTAATTCGCCTTTTGACGAGTCATTTGGCAACCCTAAGAGAGTCATAGTTACTCCTGCCACTTGCTCCCCATTTTACCACAGTCACATCTACAAGCTTACTCTGGCTAGTTCACCAGAAGCGATACACCATTATTTGTTGACCTTAAGACTTTCACAGTACTCCTGCCGGGAGCTCCTCGAGAATGCCGATGTTTTTCGCCTGTTGACGAGGCATTTGGCTACCTTAAGAGAGTCATAGTTACTCCTGCCAGTTGCACCCCGTTTCACACAGTCACATCTACAAGCTTACTCTGGCCAGTTCACCAGGAGCGATACACCATTATTTGTTGACCTTAAGACTTTCACAGTACTCCTGCCGGGAGCTCCTCGAGAATGCCGATGTTTTTCGCCTGTTGACGAGGCATTTGGCTACCTTAAGAGAGTCATAGTTACTCCTGCCAGTTGCACCCCGTTTCACACAGTCACATCTACAAGCTTACTCTGGCCAGTTCACCAGGAGCGATACGCCATTATTTGTTGACCTTAAGGCTTTCACAGTACTCCTTCCGGGAGCTCCTCGAGTTTGCCGATGTAATTCGCCTTTTGACGAGTCATTTGGCAACCCTAAGAGAGTCATAGTTACTCCTGCCACTTGCTCCCCATTTTACCACAGTCACATCTACAAGCTTACTCTGGCTAGTTCACCAGAAGCGATACGCCATTATTTGTTGACCTTAAGACTTTCACAGTACTCCTGCCGGGAGCTGCTCGAGTTTGCCGTTGGAATTCGCCTGTTGACGAGGCATTTGGCTACCTTAAGAGAGTCATAGTTACTCCTGCCACTTGCTCCTCGTTTTACCACAGTCGCATCTACAAGCATACTCTGGCTAGTTCACCAGGAGCGATACGCCATTATTTGTTGACCTTAAGGCTTTCACAGTACTCCTTCCGGGAGCCGCTCGAGTTTGCCGTTGGAATTCGCCTGTTGACGAGGCATTTGGCTACCTTAAGAGAGTCATAGTTACTCCTGCCACTTGCTCCCCATTTTACCACCGTCACATCTACAAGCTTACTCTGGCTAGTTCACCAGAAGCGATACACCATTATTTGTTGACCTTAAGACTTTCACAGTACTCCTGCCGGGAGCTCCTCGAGAATGCCGATGTTTTTCGCCTGTTGACGAGGCATTTGGCTACCTTAAGAGGGTCATAGTTACTCCTGCCAGTTGCACCCCGTTTCACACAGTCACATCTAGAAGCTTACTCTGGCCAGTTCACCAGGAGCGATACGCCGTTATTTGTTGACCTTAAGTCTTTCACAGTACTCCTTCCGGGAGCTGCTCGAGTTTGCCGTTGGAATTCGCCTGTTGACGAGGCATTTGGCTACCTTAAGAGAGTCATAGTTACTCCTGCCACTTGTTCCCCATTTTACCACAGTCATATCTACAAGCTTACTCTGGCTAGTTCACCAGAAGCGATACGCCATTATTTGTTGACCTTAAGACTTTCACAGTACTCCTGCCGGGAGCTGCTCGAGTTTGCCGTTGGAATTCGCCTGTTGACGAGGCATTTGGCTACCTTAAGAGAGTCATAGCTACTCCTGCCACTTGCTCCTCGTTTTACCACAGTCGCATCTACAAGCTTACTCTGGCTAGTTCACCAGGAGCGATACGCCATTATTTGTTGACCTTAAGGCTTTCACAGTACTCCTTCCGGGAGCTCCTCGAGTTTGCCGATGTAATTCGCCTTTTGACGAGTCATTTGGCAACCCTAAGAGAGTCATAGTTACTGCTGCCACTTGCTCCCCATTTTACCACAGTCACATCTACAAGCTTACTCTGGCTAGTTCACCAGGAGCGATACGCCATTATTTGTTGACCTTAAGACTTTCACAGTACTCCTGCCGGGAGCTGCTCGAGTTTGCCGTTGGAATTCGCCTGTTGACGAGGCATTTGGCTACCTTAAGAGAGTCATAGTTACTCCTGCCACTTGCTCCTCGTTTTACCACAGTCGCATCTACAAGCATACTCTGGCTAGTTCACCAGGAGCGATACGCCATTATTTGTTGACCTTAAGGCTTTCACAGTACTCCTTCCGGGAGCTGCTCGAGTTTGCCGTTGGAATTCGCCTGTTGACGAGGCATTTGGCTACCTTAAGAGAGTCATAGTTACTCCTGCCACTTGCTCCTCGTTTTACCACAGTCGCATCTACAAGCTTACTCTGGCTAGTTCACCAGGAGCGATACGCCATTATTTGTTGACCTTAAGACTATCACAGTACTCCTTCCGGGAGCTCCTCGGGTTTGCCGATGTAATTCGCCTTTTGACGAGTCATTTGGCAACCCTAAGAGAGTCATAGTTACTCCTGCCACTTGCTCCCCATTTTACCACAGTCACATCTACAAGCTTACTCTGGCTAGTTCACCAGAAGCGATACACCATTATTTGTTGACCTTAAGACTTTCACAGTACTCCTGCCGGGAGCTCCTCGAGAATGCCGATGTTTTTCGCCTGTTGACGAGGCATTTGGCTACCTTTAGAGAGTCATAGTTACTCCTGCCAGTTGCACCCCGTTTCACACAGTCACATCTAGAAGCTTACTCTGGCCAGTTCACCAGGAGCGATACGCCATTATTTGTTGACCTTAAGGCTTTCACAGTACTCCTTCCGGGAGCTGCTCGAGTTTGCCGTTGGAATTCGCCTGTTGACGAGGCATTTGGCTACCTTAAGAGAGTCATAGTTACTCCTGCCACTTGCTCCTCGTTTTACCACAGTCGCATCAACAAGCTTACTCTGGCTAGTTCACCAGGAGCGATACGCCATTTTTTGTTGACCTTAAGGCTTTCACAGTACTCCTTCCGGGAGCTCCTCGAGTTTGCCGATGTAATTCGCCTTTTGACGAATCATTTGGCAACCCTAAGAGAGTCATAGTTACTCCTGCCACTTGCTCCCCATTTTACCACAGTCACATCTACAAGCTTACTCTGGCTAGTTCACCAGAAGCGATACGCCATTATTTGTTGACCTTAAGACTTTCACAGTACTCCTGCCGGGAGCTGCTCGAGTTTGCCGTTGGAATTCGCCTGTTGACGAGGTATTTGGCTACCTTAAGAGAGTCATAGTTACTCCTGCCACTTGCTCCTCGTTTTACCACAGTCGCATCTACAAGCTTACTCTGGCTAGTTCACCAGGAGCGATACGCCATTATTTGTTGACCTTAAGGCTTTCACAGTACTCCTTCCGGGAGCTGCTCGGTTTGCCGTTGCAATTCGCCTGTTGACGAGGCATTTGGCTACCTTAAGAGAGTCATAGTTACTCCTGCCACTTGCTCCTCGTTTTACCACAGTCGCATCTACAAGCTTACTCTGGCTAGTTCACCAGGAGCGATACGCCATTATTTGTTGACCTTAAGACTTTCACAGTACTCCTTCCGGGAGCTCCTCGGGTTTGCCGATGTAATTCGCCTTTTGACGAGTCATTTGGCAACCCTAAGAGAGTCATAGTTACTCCTGCCACTTGCTCCCCATTTTACCACAGTCACATCTACAAGCTTACTCTGGCTAGTTCACCAGAAGCGATACGCCATTATTTGTTGACCTTAAGACTATCACAGTACTCCTTCCGGGAGCTCCTCGGGTTTGCCGATGTAATTCGCCTTTTGACGAGTCATTTGGCAACCCTAAGAGAGTCATAGTTACTCCTGCCACTTGCTCCCCATTTTACCACAGTCACATCTACAAGCTTACTCTGGCTAGTTCACCAGAAGCGATACACCATTATTTGTTGACCTTAAGACTTTCACAGTACTCCTGCCGGGAGCTCCTCGAGAATGCCGATGTTTTTCGCCTGTTGACGAGGCATTTGGCTACCTTTAGAGAGTCATAGTTACTCCTGCCAGTTGCACCCCGTTTCACACAGTCACATCTAGAAGCTTACTCTGGCCAGTTCACCAGGAGCGATACGCCATTATTTGTTGACCTTAAGGCTTTCACAGTACTCCTTCCGGGAGCTGCTCGAGTTTGCCGTTGGAATTCGCCTGTTGACGAGGCATTTGGCTACCTTAAGAGAGTCATAGTTACTCCTGCCACTTGCTCCCCATTTTACCACAGTCACATCTACAAGCTTACTCTGGCTAGTTCACCAGAAGCGATACGCCATTATTTGTTGACCTTAAGACTTTCACAGTACTCCTGCCGGGAGCTGCTCGAGTTTGCCGTTGGAATTCGCCTGTTGACGAGGCATTTGGCTACCTTAAGAGAGTCATAGTTACTCCTGCCACTTGCTCCTCGTTTTACCACAGTCGCATCTACAAGCTTACTCTGGCTAGTTCACCAGGAGCGATACGCCATTATTTGTTGACCTTAAGGCTTTCACAGTACTCCTTCCGGGAGCTGCTCGGTTTGCCGTTGCAATTCGCCTGTTGACGGGGCATTTGGCTACCTTAAGAGAGTCATAGTTACTCCGGCCACTTGCTCCTCGTTTTACCACAGTCGCATCTACAAGCTTACTCTGGCTAGTTCACCAGGAGCGATACGCCATTATTTGTTGACCTTAAGACTTTCACAGTACTCCTTCCGGGAGCTCCTCGGGTTTGCCGATGTAATTCGCCTTTTGACGAGTCATTTGGCAACCCTAAGAGAGTCATAGTTACTCCTGCCACTTGCTCCCCATTTTACCACAGTCACATCTACAAGCTTACTCTGGCTAGTTCACCAGAAGCGATACACCATTATTTGTTGACCTTAAGACTTTCACAGTACTCCTGCCGGGAGCTCCTCGAGAATGCCGATGTTTTTCGCCTGTTGACGAGGCATTTGGCTACCTTTAGAGAGTCATAGTTACTCCTGCCAGTTGCACCCCGTTTCACACAGTCACATCTAGAAGCTTACTCTGGCCAGTTCACCAGGAGCGATACGCCATTATTTGTTGACCTTAAGGCTTTCACAGTACTCCTTCCGGGAGCTGCTCGAGTTTGCCGTTGGAATTCGCCTGTTGACGAGGCATTTGGCTACCTTAAGAGAGTCATAGTTACTCCTGCCACTTGCTCCTCGTTTTACCACAGTCGCATCTACAAGCTTACTCTGGCTAGTTCACCAGGAGCGATACGCCATTATTTGTTGACCTTAAGGCTTTCACAGTACTCCTTCCGGGAGCTCCTCGAGTTTGCCGATGTAATTCGCCTTTTGACGAGTCATTTGGCAACCCTAAGAGAGTCATAGTTACTCCTGCCACTTGCTCCCCATTTTACCACAGTCACATCTACAAGCTTACTCTGGCTAGTTCACCAGGAGCGATACGCCATTATTTGTTGACCTTAAGACTTTCACAGTACTCCTGCCGGGAGCTGCTCGAGTTTGCCGTTGGAATTCGCCTGTTGACGAGGCATTTGGCTACCTTAAGAGAGTCATAGTTACTCCTGCCACTTGCTCCTCGTTTTACCACAGTCGCATCTACAAGCTTACTCTGGCTAGTTCACCAGGAGCGATACGCCATTATTTGTTGACCTTAAGGCTTTCACAGTACTCCTTCCGGGAGCTGCTCGGTTTGCCGTTGCAATTCGCCTGTTGACGAGGCATTTGGCTACCTTAAGAGAGTCATAGTTACTCCTGCCACTTGCTCCTCGTTTTACCACAGTCGCATCTACAAGCTTACTCTGGCTAGTTCACCAGGAGCGATACGCCATTATTTGTTGACCTTAAGACTTTCACAGTACTCCTTCCGGGAGCTCCTCGGGTTTGCCGATGTAATTCGCCTTTTGACGAGTCATTTGGCAACCCTAAGAGAGTCATAGTTACTCCTGCCACTTGCTCCCCATTTTACCACAGTCACATCTACAAGCTTACTCTGGCTAGTTCACCAGAAGCGATACACCATTATTTGTTGACCTTAAGACTTTCACAGTACCCCTGCCGGGAGCTCCTCGAGAATGCCGATGTTTTTCGCCTGTTGACGAGGCATTTGGCTACCTTAAGAGAGGCATAGTTACTCCTGCCAGTTGCACCCCGTTTCACACAGTCACATCTAGAAGCTTACTCTGGCCAGTTCACCAGGAGCGATACGCCATTATTTGTTGACCTTAAGGCTTTCACAGTACTCCTTCCGGGAGCTGCTCGAGTTTGCCGTTGGAATTCGCCTGTTGACGAGGCATTTGGCTACCTTAAGAGAGTCATAGTTACTCCTGCCACTTGCTCCTCGTTTTACCACAGTCGCATCTACAAGCTTACTCTGGCTAGTTCACCAGGAGCGATACGCCATTATTTGTTGACCTTAAGGCTTTCACAGTACTCCTTCCGGGAGCTCCTCGAGTTTGCCGATGTAATTCGCCTTTTGACGAGTCATTTGGCAACCCTAGGAGAGTCATAGTTACTCCTGCCACTTGTTCCCCATTTTACCACAGTCATATCTACAAGCTTACTCTGGCTAGTTCACCAGAAGCGATACGCCATTATTTGTTGACCTTAAGACTTTCACAGTACTCCTGCCGGGAGCTGCTCGAGTTTGCCGTTGGAATTCGCCTGTTGACGAGGCATTTGGCTACCTTAAGAGAGTCATAGCTACTCCTGCCACTTGCTCCTCGTTTTACCACAGTCGCATCTACAAGCTTACTCTGGCTAGTTCACCAGGAGCGATACGCCATTATTTGTTGACCTTAAGGCTTTCACAGTACTCCTTCCGGGAGCTCCTCGAGTTTGCCGATGTAATTCGCCTTTTGACGAGTCATTTGGCAACCCTAAGAGAGTCATAGTTACTCCTGCCACTTGCTCCCCATTTTACCACAGTCACATCTACAAGCTTACTCTGGCTAGTTCACCAGAAGCGATACGCCATTATTTGTTGACCTTAAGACTTTCACAGTACTCCTGCCGGGAGCTGCTCGAGTTTGCCGTTGGAATTCGCCTGTTGACGAGGCATTTGGCTACCTTAAGAGAGTCATAGTTACTCCTGCCACTTGCTCCTCGTTTTACCACAGTCGCATCTACAAGCTTACTATGGCTAGTTCACCAGGAGCGATACGCCATTATTTGTTGACCTTAAGGCTTTCACAGTACTCCATCCGGGAGCTGCTCGAGTTTGCCGTTGCAATTCGCCTGTTGACGAGGCATTTGGCTACCTTAAGAGAGTCATAGTTACTCCTGCCACTTGCTCCTCGTTTTACCACAGTCGCATCTACAAGCTTACTCTGGCTAGTTCACCAGGAGCGATACGCCATTATTTGTTGACCTTAAGACTTTCACAGTACTCCTTCCGGGAGCTCCTCGGGTTTGCCGATGTAATTCGCCTTTTGACGAGTCATTTGGCAACCCTAAGAGAGTCATAGTTACTCCTGCCACTTGCTCCCCATTTTACCACAGTCACATCTACAAGCTTACTATGGCTAGTTCACCAGAAGCGATACACCATTATTTGTTGACCTTAAGACTTTCACAGTACTCCTGCCGGGAGCTCCTCGAGAATGCCGATGTTTTTCGCCTGTTGACGAGGCATTTGGCTACCTTAAGAGAGTCATAGTTACTCCTGCCACTTGCTCCTCGTTTTACCACAGTCGCATCTACAAGCTTACTCTGGCTAGTTCACCAGGAGCGATACGCCATTATTTGTTGACCTTAAGGCTTTCACAGTACTCCTTCCGGGAGCTGCTCGAGTTTGCCGTTGGAATTCGCCTGTTGACGAGGCATTTGGCTACCTTAAGAGAGTCATAGTTACTCCTGCCACTTGCTCCTCGTTTTACCACAGTCGCATCTACAAGCTTACTCTGGCTAGTTCACCAGGAGCGATACGCCATTATTTGTTGACCTTAAGGCTTTCACAGTACTCCTTCCGGGAGCTCCTCGAGTTTGCCGATGTAATTCGCCTTTTGACGAGTCATTTGGCAACCCTAGGAGAGTCATAGTTACTCCTGCCACTTGTTCCCCATTTTACCACAGTCATATCTACAAGCTTACTCTGGCTAGTTCACCAGAAGCGATACGCCATTATTTGTTGACCTTAAGACTTTCACAGTACTCCTGCCGGGAGCTGCTCGAGTTTGCCGTTGGAATTCGCCTGTTGACGAGGCATTTGGCTACCTTAAGAGAGTCATAGCTACTCCTGCCACTTGCTCCTCGTTTTACCACAGTCGCATCTACAAGCTTACTCTGGCTAGTTCACCAGGAGCGATACGCCATTATTTGTTGACCTTAAGGCTTTCACAGTACTCCTTCCGGGAGCTCCTCGAGTTTGCCGATGTAATTCGCCTTTTGACGAGTCATTTGGCAACCCTAAGAGAGTCATAGTTACTCCTGCCACTTGCTCCCCATTTTACCACAGTCACATCTACAAGCTTACTCTGGCTAGTTCACCAGAAGCGATACGCCATTATTTGTTGACCTTAAGACTTTCACAGTACTCCTGCCGGGAGCTGCTCGAGTTTGCCGTTGGAATTCGCCTGTTGACGAGGCATTTGGCTACCTTAAGAGAGTCATAGTTACTCCTGCCACTTGCTCCTCGTTTTACCACAGTCGCATCTACAAGCTTACTCTGGCTAGTTCACCAGGAGCGATACGCCATTATTTGTTGACCTTAAGGCTTTCACAGTACTCCTTCCGGGAGCTGCTCGAGTTTGCCGTTGGAATTCGCCTGTTGACGAGGCATTTGGCTACCTTAAGAGAGTCATAGTTACTCCTGCCACTTGCTCCTCGTTTTACCACAGTCGCATCTACAAGCTTACTCTGGCTAGTTCACCAGAAGCGATACGCCATTATTTGTTGACCTTAAGACTTTCACAGTACTCCTGCCGGGAGCTCCTCGAGTTTGCCGTTGGAATTCGCCTGTTGACGAGGCATTTGGCTACCTTAAGAGAGTCATAGTTACTCCTGCCACTTGCTCCTCGTTTTAGCACAGTCGCATCTACAAGCTTACTCTGGCTAGTTCACCAGGAGCGATACGCCATTATTTGTTGACCTTAAGGCTTTCACAGTACTCCTTCCGGGAGCTCCTCGAGTTTGCCGTTGGAATTCGCCTGTTGACGAGGCATTTGGCTACCTTAAGAGAGTCATAGTTACTCCTGCCACTTGCTCCTCGTTTTACCACAGTCGCATCTACAAGCTTACTCTGGCTAGTTCACCAGATGCGATACGCCATTATTTGTTGACCTTAAGACTTTCACAGTACTCCTTCCGGGAGCTCCTCGGGTTTGCCGATGTAATTCGCCTTTTGACGAGTCATTTGGCAACCCTAAGAGAGTCATAGTTACTCCTGCCACTTGCTCCCCATTTTACCACAGTCACATCTACAAGCTTACTCTGGCTAGTTCACCAGAAGCGATACACCATTATTTGTTGACCTTAAGACTTTCACAGTACTCCTGCCGGGAGCTCCTCGAGAATGCCGATGTTTTTCGCCTGTTGACGAGGCATTTGGCTACCTTAAGAGAGTCATAGTTACTCCTGCCACTTGCTCCTCGTTTTACCACAGTCGCATCTACAAGCTTACTCTGGCTAGTTCACCAGGAGCGATACGCCATTATTTGTTGACCTTAAGGCTTTCACAGTACTCCTTCCGGGAGCTCCTCGAGTTTGCCGATGTAATTCGCCTGTTGACGAGGCATTTGGCTACCTTAAGAGAGTCATAGTTACTCCTGCCACTTGCTCCTCGTTTTACCACAGTCGCATCTACAAGCTTACTCTGGCTAGTTCACCAGGAGCGATACGCCATTATTTGTTGACCTTAAGGCTTTCACAGTACTCCTTCCGGGAGCTCCTCGAGTTTGCCGATGTAATTCGCCTTTTGACGAGTCATTTGGCAACCCTAAGAGAGTCATAGTTACTCCTGCCACTTGCTCCCCATTTTACCACAGTCACATCTACAAGCTTACTCTGGCTAGTTCACCAGAAGCGATACGCCATTATTTGTTGACCTTAAGACTTTCACAGTACTCCTGCCGGGAGCTGCTCGAGTTTGCCGTTGGAATTCGCCTGTTGACGAGGCATTTGGCTACCTTAAGAGAGTCATAGTTACTCCTGCCACTTGCTCCTCGTTTTACCACAGTCGCATCTACAAGCTTACTCTGGCTAGTTCACCAGGAGCGATACGCCATTATTTGTTGACCTTAAGGCTTTCACAGTACTCCTTCCGGGAGCTGCTCGAGTTTGCCGTTGCAATTCGCCTGTTGACGAGGCATTTGGCTACCTTAAGAGAGTCATAGTTACTCCTGCCACTTGCTCCTCGTTTTACCACAGTCGCATCTACAAGCTTACTCTGGCTAGTTCACCAGAAGCGATACGCCATTATTTGTTGACCTTAAGACTTTCACAGTACTCCTGCCGGGAGCTCCTCGAGAATGCCGATGTTTTTCGCCTGTTGACGAGGCATTTGGCTACCTTAAGAGAGTCATAGTTACTCCTGCCAGTTGCACCCCGTTTCACACAGTCACATCTAGAAGCTTACTCTGGCCAGTTCACCAGGAGCGATACGCCATTATTAGTTGACCTTAAGGCTTTCAAAGTACTCCTTCCGGGAGCTGCTCGAGTTTGCCGTTGGAATTCGCCTGTTGACGAGGCATTTGGCTACCTTAAGAGAGTCATAGTTACTCCTGCCACTTGCTCCTCGTTTTACCACAGTCACATCTACAAGCTTACTCTGGCTAGTTCACCAGAAGCGATACACCATTATTTGTTGACCTTAAGACTTTCACAGTACTCCTGCCGGGAGCTCCTCGAGAATGCCGATGTTTTTCGCCTGTTGACGAGGCATTTGGCTACCTTAAGAGAGTCATAGTTACTCCTGCCACTTGCTCCTCGTTTTACCACAGTCGCATCTACAAGCTTACTCTGGCTAGTTCACCAGGAGCGATACGCCATTATTTGTTGACCTTAAGGCTTTCACAGTACTCCTTCCGGGAGCTCCTCGAGTTTGCCGATGTAATTCGCCTGTTGACGAGGCATTTGGCTACCTTAAGAGAGTCATAGTTACTCCTGCCACTTGCTCCTCGTTTTACCACAGTCGCATCTACAAGCTTACTCTGGCTAGTTCACCCGGAGCGATACGCCATTATTTGTTGACCTTAAGGCTTTCACAGTACTCCTTCCGGGAGCTCCTCGGGTTTGCCGATGTAATTCGCCTTTTGACGAGTCATTTGGCAACCCTGAGAGAGTCATAGTTACTCCTGCCACTTGCTCCCCATTTTACCACAGTCACATCTACAAGCTTACTCTGGCTAGTTCACCAGAAGCGATACGCCATTATTTGTTGACCTTAAGACTTTCACAGTACTCCTGCCGGGAGCTGCTCGAGTTTGCCGTTGGAATTCGCCTGTTGACGAGGCATTTGGCTACCTTAAGAGAGTCATAGCTACTCCTGCCACTTGCTCCTCGTTTTACCACAGTCGCATCTACAAGCTTACTCTGGCTAGTTCACCAGGAGCGATACGCCATTATTTGTTGACCTTAAGGCTTTCACAGTACTCCTTCCGGGAGCTCCTCGAGTTTGCCGATGTAATTCGCCTTTTGACGAGTCATTTGGCAACCCTAAGAGAGTCATAGTTACTCCTGCCACTTGCTCCCCATTTTACCACAGTCACATCTACAAGCTTACTCTGGCTAGTTCACCAGAAGCGATACGCCATTATTTGTTGACCTTAAGCCTTTCACAGTACTCCTGCCGGGAGCTGCTCGAGTTTGCCGTTGGAATTCGCCTGTTGACGAGGCATTTGGCTACCTTAAGAGAGTCATAGTTACTCCTGCCACTTGCTCCTCGTTTTACCACAGTCGCATCTACAAGCTTACTCTGGCTAGTTCACCAGGAGCGATACGCCATTATTTGTTGACCTTAAGGCTTTCACAGTACTCCTTCCGGGAGCTGCTCGAGTTTGCCGTTGCAATTCGCCTGTTGACGAGGCATTTGGCTACCTTAAGAGAGTCATAGTTACTCCTGCCACTTGCTCCTCGTTTTACCACAGTCGCATCTACAAGCTTACTCTGGCTAGTTCACCAGAAGCGATACGCCATTATTTGTTGACCTTAAGACTTTCACAGTACTCCTGCCGGGAGCTCCTCGAGTTTGCCGTTGGAATTCGCCTGTTGACGAGGCATTTGGCTACCTTAAGAGAGTCATAGATACTCCTGCCACTTGCTCCTCGTTTTAGCACAGTCGCATCTACAAGCTTACTCTGGCTAGTTCACCAGGAGCGATACGCCATTATTTGTTGACCTTAAGGCTTTCACAGTACTCCTTCCGGGAGCTCCTCGAGTTTGCCGTTGGAATTCGCCTGTTGACGAGGCATTTGGCTACCTTAAGAGAGTCATAGTTACTCCTGCCACTTGCTCCTCGTTTTACCACAGTCGCATCTACAAGCTTACTCTGGCTAGTTCACCAGATGCGATACACCATTATTTGTTGACCTTAAGACTTTCACAGTACTCCTTCCGGGAGCTCCTCGGGTTTGCCGATGTAATTCGCCTTTTGACGAGTCATTTGGCAACCCTAAGAGAGTCATAGTTACTCCTGCCACTTGCTCCCCATTTTACCACAGTCACATCTACAAGCTTACTCTGGCTAGTTCACCAGAAGCGATACACCATTATTTGTTGACCTTAAGACTTTCACAGTACTCCTGCCGGGAGCTCCTCGAGAATGCCGATGTTTTTCGCCTGTTGACGAGGCATTTGGCTACCTTAAGAGAGTCATAGTTACTCCTGCCACTTGCTCCTCGTTTTACCACAGTCGCATCTACAAGCTTACTCTGGCTAGTTCACCAGGAGCGATACGCCATTATTTGTTGACCTTAAGGCTTTCACAGTACTCCTTCCGGGAGCTCCTCGAGTTTGCCGATGTAATTCGCCTGTTGACGAGGCATTTGGCTACCTTAAGAGAGTCATAGCTACTCCTGCCACTTGCTCCTCGTTTTACCACAGTCGCATCTACAAGCTTACTCTGGCTAGTTCACCAGGAGCGATACGCCATTATTTGTTGACCTTAAGGCTTTCACAGTACTCCTTCCGGGAGCTCCTCGAGTTTGCCGATGTAATTCGCCTTTTGACGAGTCATTTGGCAACCCTAAGAGAGTCATAGTTACTCCTGCCACTTGCTCCCCATTTTACCACAGTCACATCTACAAGCTTACTCTGGCTAGTTCACCAGAAGCGATACGCCATTATTTGTTGACCTTAAGACTTTCACAGTACTCCTGCCGGGAGCTGCTCGAGTTTGCCGTTGGAATTCGCCTGTTGACGAGGCATTTGGCTACCTTAAGAGAGTCATAGTTACTCCTGCCACTTGCTCCTCGTTTTACCACAGTCGCATCTACAAGCTTACTCTGGCTAGTTCACCAGGAGCGATACGCCATTATTTGTTGACCTTAAGGCTTTCACAGTACTCCTTCCGGGAGCTGCTCGAGTTTGCCGTTGCAATTCGCCTGTTGACGAGGCATTTGGCTACCTTAAGAGAGTCATAGTTACTCCTGCCACTTGCTCCTCGTTTTACCACAGTCGCATCTACAAGCTTACTCTGGCTAGTTCACCAGAAGCGATACGCCATTATTTGTTGACCTTAAGACTTTCACAGTACTCCTGCCGGGAGCTCCTCGAGTTTGCCGTTGGAATTCGCCTGTTGACGAGGCATTTGGCTACCTTAAGAGAGTCATAGATACTCCTGCCACTTGCTCCTCGTTTTAGCACAGTCGCATCTACAAGCTTACTCTGGCTAGTTCACCAGGAGCGATACGCCATTATTTGTTGACCTTAAGGCTTTCACAGTACTCCTTCCGGGAGCTCCTCGAGTTTGCCGTTGGAATTCGCCTGTTGACGAGGCATTTGGCTACCTTAAGAGAGTCATAGTTACTCCTGCCACTTGCTCCTCGTTTTACCACAGTCGCATCTACAAGCTTACTCTGGCTAGTTCACCAGATGCGATACGCCATTATTTGTTGACCTTAAGACTTTCACAGTACTCCTTCCGGGAGCTCCTCGGGTTTGCCGATGTAATTCGCCTTTTGACGAGTCATTTGGCAACCCTAAGAGAGTCATAGTTACTCCTGCCACTTGCTCCCCATTTTACCACAGTCACATCTACAAGCTTACTCTGGCTAGTTCACCAGAAGCGATACACCATTATTAGTTGACCTTAAGACTTTCACAGTACTCCTGCCGGGAGCTCCTCGAGAATGCCGATGTTTTTCGCCTGTTGACGAGGCATTTGGATACCTTAAGAGAGTCATAGTTACTCCTGCCACTTGCTCCTCGTTTTACCACAGTCGCATCTACAAGCTTACTCTGGCTAGTTCACCAGGAGCGATACGCCATTATTTGTTGACCTTAAGGCTTTCACAGTACTCCTTCCGGGAGCTCCTCGAGTTTGCCGATGTAATTCGCCTGTTGACGAGGCATTTGGCTACCTTAAGAGAGTCATAGTTACTCCTGCCACTTGCTCCTCGTTTTACCACAGTCGCATCTACAAGCTTACTCTGGCTAGTTCACCAGGAGCGATACGCCATTATTTGTTGACCTTAAGGCTTTCACAGTACTCCTTCCGGGAGCTCCTCGGGTTTGCCGATGTAATTCGCCTTTTGACGAGTCATTTGGCAACCCTAAGAGAGTCATAGTTACTCCTGCCACTTGCTCCCCATTTTACCACAGTCACATCTACAAGCTTACTCTGGCTAGTTCACCAGAAGCGATACACCATTATTTGTTGACCTTAAGACTTTCACAGTACTCCTGCCGGGAGCTCCTCGAGAATGCCGATGTTTTACGCCTGTTGACGAGGCATTTGGCTACCTTAAGAGAGTCAGAGTTACTCCTGCCAGTTGCACCCCGTTTCACACAGTCACATCTAGAAGCTTACTCTGGCCAGTTCACCAGGAGCGATACGCCATTATTTGTTGATCTTAAGGCTTTCACAGTACTCCTTCCGGGAGCTGCTCGAGTTTGCCGTTGGAATTCTCCTGTTGACGAGGCATTTGGCTACCTTAAGAGAGTCATAGTTACTCCTGCCACTTGCTCCTCGTTTTACCACAGTCGCATCTACAAGCTTACTCTGGCTAGTTCACCAGATGCGATACGCCATTATTAGTTGACCTTAAGACTTTCACAGTACTCCTTCCGGGAGCTCCTCGGGTTTGCCGATGTAATTCGCCTTTTGACGAGTCATTTGGGAACCCTAAGAGAGTCATAGTTACTCCTGCCACTTCCTCCCCATTTTACCACAGTCACATCTACAAGCTTACTCTGGCTAGTTCACCAGAAGCGATACACCATTATTTGTTGACCTTAAGACTTTCACAGTACTCCTGCCGGGAGCTCCTCGAGAATGCCGATGTTTTTCGCCTGTTGACGAGGCATTTGGCTACCTTAAGAGAGTCATAGTTACTCCTGCCACTTGCTCCTCGTTTTACCACAGTCGCATCTACAAGCTTACTCTGGCTAGTTCACCAGGAGCGATACGCCATTATTTGTTGATCTTAAGGCTTTCACAGTACTCCTTCCGGGAGCTCCTCGAGTTTGCCGATGTAATTCGCCTGTTGACGAGGCATTTGGCTACCTTAAGAGAGTCATAGTTACTCCTGCCACTTGCTCCTCGTTTTACCACAGTCGCATCTACAAGCTTACTCTGGCTAGTTCACCAGGAGCGATACGCCATTATTTGTTGACCTTAAGGCTTTCACAGTACTCCTTCCGGGAGCTCCTCGGGTTTGCCGATGTAATTCGCCTTTTGACGAGTCATTTGGCAACCCTAAGAGAGTCATAGTTACTCCTGCCACTTGCTCCCCATTTTACCACAGTCACATCTACAAGCTTACTCTGGCTAGTTCACCAGAAGCGATACACCATTATTTGTTGACCTTAAGACTTTCACAGTACTCCTGCCGGGAGCTCCTCGAGAATGCCGATGTTTTTCGCCTGTTGACAAGGCATTTGGCTACCTTAAGAGAGTCATAGTTACTCCTGCCAGTTGCACCCCGTTTCACACAGTCACATCTACAAGCTTACTCTGGCCAGTTCACCAGAAGCGATACGCCATTATTTGTTGACCTTAAGACTTTCACAGTACTCCTGCCGGGAGCTCCTCGAGTTTGCCGTTGGAATTCGCCTGTTGACGAGGCATTTGGCTACCTTAAGAGAGTCATAGTTACTCCTGCCACTTGCTCCTCGTTTTACCACAGTCGCATCTACAAGCTTACTCTGGCTAGTTCACCAGGAGCGATACGCCATTATTTGTTGACCTTAAGGCTTTCACAGTACTCCTTCCGGGAGCTCCTCGAGTTTGCCGATGTAATTCGCCTGTTGACGAGGCATTTGGCTACCTTAAGAGAGTCATAGTTACTCCTGCCACTTGCTCCTCGTTTTACCACAGTCGCATCTACAAGCTTACTCTGGCTAGTTCACCAGGAGCGATACGCCATTATTTGTTGACCTTAAGGCTTTCACAGTACTCCTTCCGGGAGCTCCTCGGGTTTGCCGATGTAATTCGCCTTTTGACGAGTCATTTGGCAACCCTAAGAGAGTCATAGTTACTCCTGCCACTTGCTCCCCATTTTACCACAGTCACATTTACAAGCTTACTCTGGCTAGTTCACCAGAAGCGATACACCATTATTTGTTGACCTTAAGACTTTCACAGTACTCCTGCCGGGAGCTCCTCGAGAATGCCGATGTTTTACGCCTGTTGACGAGGCATTTGGCTACCTTAAGAGAGTCATAGTTACTCCTGCCAGTTGCACCCCGTTTCACACAGTCACATCAACAAGCTTACTCTGGCCAGTTCACCAGGAGCGATACGCCATTATTTGTTGACCTTAAGGCTTTCACAGTACTCCTTCCGGGAGCTGCTCGAGTTTGCCGTTGGAATTCGCCTGTTGACGAGGCATTTGGCTACCTTAAGAGAGTCATAGTTACTCCTGCCACTTGCTCCTCGTTTTACCACAGTCGCATCTACAAGCTTACTCTGGCTAGTTCACCAGGAGCGATACGCCATTATTTGTTGACCTTAAGGCTTTCACAGTACTCCTTCCGGGAGCTCCTCGAGTTTGCCGTTGGAATTCGCCTGTTGACGAGGCATTTGGCTACCTTAAGAGAGTCATAGTTACTCCTGCCACTTGCTCCTCGTTTTACCACAGTCGCATCTACAAGCTTACTCTGGCTAGTTCACCAGGAGCGATACGCCATTATTTGTTGACCTTAAGGCTTTCACAGTACTCCTTCCGGGAGCTCCTCGAGTTTGCCGATGTAATTCGCCTTTTGACGAGTCATTTGGCAACCCTAGGAGAGTCATAGTTACTCCTGCCACTTGTTCCCCATTTTACCACAGTCATATCTACAAGCTTACTCTGGCTAGTTCACCAGAAGCGATACGCCATTATTTGTTGACCTTAAGACTTTCACAGTACTCCTGCCGGGAGCTGCTCGAGTTTGCCGTTGGAATTCGCCTGTTGACGAGGCATTTGGCTACCTTAAGAGAGTCATAGCTACTCCTGCCACTTGCTCCTCGTTTTACCACAGTCGCATCTACAAGCTTACTCTGGCTAGTTCACCAGGAGCGATACGCCATTATTTGTTGACCTTAAGGCTTTCACAGTACTCCTTCCGGGAGCTCCTCGAGTTTGCCGATGTAATTCGCCTTTTGACGAGTCATTTGGCAACCCTAAGAGAGTCATAGTTACTCCTGCCACTTGCTCCCCATTTTACCACAGTCACATCTACAAGCTTACTCTGGCTAGTTCACCAGAAGCGATACGCCATTATTTGTTGACCTTAAGACTTTCACAGTACTCCTGCCGGGAGCTGCTCGAGTTTGCCGTTGGAATTCGCCTGTTGACGAGGCATTTGGCTACCTTAAGAGAGTCATAGTTACTCCTGCCACTTGCTCCTCGTTTTACCACAGTCGCATCTACAAGCTTACTCTGGCTAGTTCACCAGGAGCGATACGCCATTATTTGTTGACCTTAAGGCTTTCACAGTACTCCTTCCGGGAGCTGCTCGAGTTTGCCGTTGCAATTCGCCTGTTGACGAGGCATTTGGCTACCTTAAGAGAGTCATAGTTACTCCTGCCACTTGCTCCTCGTTTTACCACAGTCGCATCTACAAGCTTACTCTGGCTAGTTCACCAGAAGCGATACGCCATTATTTGTTGACCTTAAGACTTTCACAGTACTCCTGCCGGGAGCTCCTCGAGTTTGCCGTTGGTATTCGCCTGTTGACGAGGCATTTGGCTACCTTAAGAGAGTCATAGTTACTCCTGCCACTTGCTCCTCGTTTTAGCACAGTCGCATCTACAAGCTTACTCTGGCTAGTTCACCAGGAGCGATACGCCATTATTTGTTGACCATAAGGCATTCACAGTACTCCTTCCGGGAGCTCCTCGAGTTTGCCGTTGGAATTCGCCTGTTGACGAGGCATTTGGCTACCTTAAGAGAGTCATAGTTACTCCTGCCACTTGCTCCTCGTTTTACCACAGTCGCATCTACAAGCTTACTCTGGCTAGTTCACCAGATGCGATACGCCATTATTTGTTGACCTTAAGACTTTCACAGTACTCCTTCCGGGAGCTCCTCGGGTTTGCCGATGTAATTCGCCTTTTGACGAGTCATTTGGCAACCCTAAGAGAGTCATAGTTACTCCTGCCACTTGCTCCCCATTTTACCACAGTCACATCTACAAGCTTACTCTGGCTAGTTCACCAGAAGCGATACACCATTATTTGTTGACCTTAAGACTTTCACAGTACTCCTGCCGGGAGCTCCTCGAGAATGCCGATGTTTTTCGCCTGTTGACGAGGCATTTGGCTACCTTAAGAGAGTCATAGTTACTCCTGCCACTTGCTCCTCGTTTTACCACAGTCGCATCTACAAGCCTACTCTGGCTAGTTCACCAGGAGCGATAC